>NC_143447.1:16062500-16370909 GCF_987193195.1 Phasianus colchicus | reverse complement strand
AGTTCTCTGGAACAGAAGGTGGCCTAATTATTAAAAGAAATGGCTTCCATCTCTGTGATGGTCTGACTGTTTGTGGATAAAATCCTACAACTGTGAAGGGCCTCGTGCACTGCAAAAAAAAAAAAAAAAGAAAGAAAAAGAAAAAAAAATCAAAGTGTTCAGCAGCCATACATCAGAGAGACTATACAAGAAGGGTATCGTATTTTTAGAGACCTCAGAATTCTTGAGCAAAGAAGTAGTTAGTACCAGGTCTACATCAAAAGAAAACAACATTCGGTGTCATCGCTGGCCTCCTCTGTGATGTTTTGCCCCCAGCTTCATAATATTCAAAAAGTCATGGTTAAAAAAGACAGACTGTCTCTTTAAAATTAGATCATCCCTTTTATTAATATGCAGAATGAGTTGTCAATTGACCAAGCAACAAATGTACATCCTCATATCCTCATTTTCACTTCTATCTATGAATATTTTAAAACCCTAATGTGTGCTTGGCCATTTGGGTTTTAAGCAAAGACTTATCACAGTGTAAAACCCCTCATTTTTATCCCTTAGCTGAGGGCTTCTTTTTCCCTTTTCCAGGGTGTCATTAAAAATCTGATGCCAAGAGCTGGGACTTGGCAGGGTTTGCGATATAATTTGCAATCTGCAGTGTTTGCTGGCTAGCCCCCACCTGCCCCCCTCTTTTTTTTTTTTTTTTAAACCAGCCTGCCTGCTAGAGTCAATAGGGGGCATCCCTCATCTGTCTAAAAGAAAAATAGCAGCATACTAATTAGAATTCTATTTGCCAGAAGCCTCGGAGTTGCTGTGCTTATAGATTTCAAGCTTCTTTTGTTTGAATTAAATTGCCAACTTTTCCCCCCCTTCCTTCTTTGCACTAGGCATGAGAGAGCGGGTGCCTTATTTGATTGAAAGAGGGGAAGGGGGATGGGGAGGAGGAAAGCCTTAGCTATGGAAATGCTGAGGAAATGTCAGGGTTGTGTTTAAAAATGCCTGGTATGCTTTTCAGTGCCTGACTCCTGTCTTTCTAGCAGGGTTGTCGAGGGGAGGAAAGGGGGCCTGGCACTGAGCGCAGGCACTCTGCCCCTTCTCCCTGACACCGAAATTCTGGGGGAGAGCTGACATGCCTTTCCCCAGCTCAAAGCCAGATGGTTCAAGCTTGGATAAAACCTTGGGATGAGATCACAAAGCTTGTTCATAACAGAACACACAACATCTCTGTTTTTCTGTTAATACCTCCTTTTGTGCGTATTGTGTGGGGTGAGGGAGGGGCCAGTGCATATGTCATAAATCCAAAGGAAAATGTCATACTTAACATTAATTTGTTTTCATAACCCTGAAAAAGAATTCAGTCAGGCTTTCCCTATTAAAATCTCATAATTAACTGTCTAGAAGTTTTATTACAAATAATTTTTTAAGTTCATGAATAACTGAGCAAAATACACCCTCAAAAGTTTCTTGCTGCCATTAAGCAAATAATTTTTGGTTTTGTTCATTTAAATTTTGTTCATTTAAATTAAATTTAAAAAAATTCCATGGCAGTCTTCAAGCACAGCCACATTTATGCAACTTCCTAAGTTTAGGTGACTAAATAACATTAAGGCTGAGCTCACTTTCCATCACCACAAATTATGCCCGTGCACAATACGCCCATTGACAGTCAAGTCTCATGCACTGATTCACAACCAGGGATAAGCAAATCATGGGGACGGAATAAAGAATTTGATGATCTTCATATTCCTCATAAACTATGGAATGCTTGCAAAGGAATCCAAATTTTTTTTTAAATGCATTAATCAGTCAAATTTACTTGACATTTTCATGGATTTGCTTTCTCCTTAGAAATTCTTAACAGAGCTCACCTAGCTATGATTGGCGCTCTGGGATGACAGTGCCTCTGCTCCCTCCCCAGAGAAGCTAATACTCCCTATTTGACTTCTGCCATAAATGTTACCATGCAGCGTGTTTAACATTTTTGTATGCATCAGCTTAAAGCTTGTTTTGCTTACTGTTAGCTCAGCACATTGCGATTTTGTTTCATAAACGCCCATGAAAGGGCAAGATTTTTGGACATGAGTACAAACGTGGGAAAAGGAAATTAAGACTAATTCCCCGTTTGCCATGTTTGCCTGATAGTACTTAAAAAATGAGTAATTTATAAAGCCCATTCTGCTCCCGACAAAATGTGACCCCTCAAGTTTGGTATATAAATACTGAGCCATGCCAGAATGTTTGACAAATATAGCTTCAATTTTTTTTCTTTAAACTGTGAAACCTTAAAAAATTAATTATGTTCTAGTTTTTTTTAAGGAATTCCAGGCTCACATCTGAAATACCAGTCCTCTCCTTTTAAAAAAATCATTCATACGTTATCATAGTATATTTGATTTTGGCTTAGTAGATGCTCTGATTACTTTTCTGCAGTCCTTCAAAATAAATTTCCTGAAAATACAGAGCTAAAGTACCAGCTAACCACTGCATTTTTATGTGTTCATTAAAGATAAGATCTTGAAGGAAAGAGGAAAAATATGGACATTAGTAACTCTTACATACACTCCTTGGTGCTATTATATTTTAATTAGCACAGTTTGCAGGCTGTAACCTTTCCTAGGCCTACATGATGCATGAATATTTTATTTACATTACTATAAAGTAAAAATAATTTGATTATCATTTGTACTATTTATCATTACATGTTTCAAGACACGCACATAGGCTCTGTTTATAGTGGATTTTAGCATTCTTAAATAGCATAGAGTGCTGACAAGCAAAGTATTGATGTTTACAGTATCATGCAAACCCTGAAGCCAACCATGTTCACATCTCTTTGAATTACTTTTGCAATTCGAGGCCTCCAAGAATCTGGTCCTCCTTTATCTCTTCTTGTTATAAAAAGTGGCAGGAGGCAGAGTGGCAGAATGACCCACAAGATGGCACCTGTCACCAGGGGGATTTCTTCTGCCTTCTGCAGGCCAAATTTTGTTTGAACTCACTATGGCCTCTGTCATATCCTCATTTTCCCTTCCACACTTGCCTCTCCTTCTTAATCCCCTCTGTGCAGGCTCAGGTTCTGTTTACCCAGCTTCCGAAACCTTTTTCCGCAAGAAGCCAAAGTAAAACCTCCTTGAAAGAGGGGTTCAGGATTAAGAAGCAGACCCTGTGCAGGAGGAAGCCAGCGACACCACCTGCCGCCTTGAACTGGCTTTGCTTAAAGGCAGTTTTTCCTATACACAATTACCAGGCTCATTCTTATAGATGTGCATCTGAAATACATGATTACTTTAGGTCTCAAAGGTGAGGGAGTTGATTAGCTCTCTAATGAAGCCTTTTGTTATTACTTACAGACAAAGTATATCACGTAGACGGAATGTACCGTAAGAAAGCTTCCTTACACTGGGCTAGATATTTTTTAAGCATGACCTACTAAGATCATCCACAGCTGTGAGGTAAAACAATCTCTATAAATACAGAATCACTGGAATTTTTTAAAAAACTGATTAAAAGTAGCGACAGAAAATCACAAACAAGTACTAAAAGTCCATTAGGCCTAATGCCCCAAAGATGAAACTGATTATTCATCTGCTACATGAGGCGTTTTGTACTTTGTAGGAAACAGTCCAGGGGAGCATTCACTCATTGCCTAACAGAGCTGCGAATAGGTCTATGAAGATGTTGATAATCATCCCTACCTCTGACAACACGAAGGGCCAAATCCCAACACTGTTACAGAGAAACAAACTACAGAAAAGCCTACAAAAGCTGCAGGTCGTTCTATCATTTAATTCCTGCAATGGAGAATTTCTCCTTCAGACACAAGGATTCAGTGGATTCCACACAGACCCACATGAAGCCTGACAAACCAGGCAGCCCTCCTGCAGCATGCACCAGTTCCAGGCCTTGCTGCTACTCTTCCATCACGTCTAGCTTTGTGGACTTCCATGCCCTCAAGTTTTCCTGCAGGTTCTTGCACCTGACTACGATACCACACAGTTTGTTTCTTTCATTATTTCTTCACGGGCTGGAAAGGGAAAACATCTTACACCTTGTTCCTAACGGTCATCTTTCTTCGTTTTGTCAGCTCCAAATATGTGCTCTTTAAAACATAAGCAAGATCTTTCAGCATACACCAATAAGAGCAGAAAGGGAAAGTGCTTCTAAGAAATTTTCATTTTTCCTAATGAAAAACGGCACAAACCTCAAATCTTACTTATCAAAACTTAAGGAATGAAGAATCATTGTTTGGCTAAACTTAGTTAAGAAAATCTTGCCTACATGTTATTTTACACCAAGACAAAATGACTAGAAACAATGCAGGTGTGTATAGACAGTAACTTGAAAAGTTAAAAATAGTTATTACTACTGTGAAGGCTTTAAAATGTTAATATCACCACATTGATTAAGAATATTCCTTTCAATAGCTGTCTACAGTTAACACAAACAGCAGACTGCATGGCTGTATCCCATATAAGATGATTTTACTACAAACATACAGAAAAGTAATTCAGATCTTTCATGCAACACAATCAGGCCATAAACATACACTTTACAGAAACCTTCTAAAGTGGGCTTATGAATCATGCCAATTTGTCTTGAGCTTTGGGAGGGGAGATTTTTTTTTCTGACGCTTTTGATTTTTCATTTTGAAATGACTTACTTCAGTTTTTTCTGTTAGATTATGAAATCAAGCAAGACCAGCCCCAAATGAACCATTTTGATCAATCTGAAAGGCAGTTTTTTGAGAATTTCCCTCTGCCAAGAATTTGAAAATGTCACATTTCATTCCAGTATGAACAGAAGCCAGATTCTGAACTCTCCAAATCCTTTGCAAAATAAAATTTGTGTTTTTCACAACTCCAAAATTAATTTTCTTCAAAGACTGCAGGATGGCTTAAGATAGTGGTCAGCAATTACAGATAGCATGTGGGTGGGTTTTAGTAGCTTTACCACATTAAGGGCAAGGCCAAGAGCACGGAGTTGGAGCATCTTAAAGGAAGCATGAGAGGCACCAACTCTTAGCTCCTGGATCTCAATGAATCCCAAGCTCAGGCAAGCTGGGGTCCAATGCTTCACTTCAAAGCACAATAAGGATGCTGAAACAA
Source organism: Phasianus colchicus (assembly GCF_987193195.1). Classification (NCBI taxonomy): domain Eukaryota; kingdom Metazoa; phylum Chordata; class Aves; order Galliformes; family Phasianidae; genus Phasianus; species Phasianus colchicus. Next base: position 16,365,813 of record NC_143447.1, on the reverse strand, counting down.
ACACCGGCATTTCCTAGTTCCCACTATCAATATTCCTAAACTTTAGAAAAGAAAAATACAATCTGGTGTAACAGCCTTAAAAGACTGTTAACTACTGCTACAAGAAACATTCTACAACTGCAACCTATGTAAGGATAGAAATCCAAGAGGTGACTGCCCAGGCAAGCAAGCTTTCCCTCTAGACAAGTTCATTAAACTCTTGCCAATTAAAGCCACTCTTCAGCAATGTGGCCCCAATGTTTTTTTTTTCCTCCTTATATTCCTGTATCTTCCTTTCGCCATGAGCTATTTAGGAAAACTGGTAATTTGCCAGGCTGAATCTGTACTGAATCACAATTCAGTGGCATCAAGATATCACGCCTTCCCCCATGGCACCACACAAATTTCTCTCCCCAGACTGTCTCTTGAATGATCCTGACATAGGCAAGATGACTGTTTGGCTGGAAACAACCTCATAACTTTCACGTAAGCACAGAGTTGGGCACATAGAAACCTTCGCATCCCTCTGTTATACTGGATGTAATCAACATCCATCCAACCAACCAAACTATGGATATACTATTTGCTCCTCAAAGGGCCAAAGCCACCCCACCTGCCAGCTGGACACAGAATGGGCTTCTTTGTCCCTGCAGAATAGTGGAGGATCTGGGACTGGGCTGCTGGTCTGGTTCATCTGACAGAGCTGCCTGTGCTTTGCAAAATAACTCCAAAAACTGGTCTGGATGTGTTGTAATTAAACTCATCTACAGCTGGTGCAATAAAACAAGTAGCAGAAATTCAGCACATGTCAAGGACAGCTATCATTGATGCTTTTTTTATAACTGTTGTTTCACAGCATCTCCTGCATGAGCTCCATTACTTCTGCTTTTAACTATCAACCTGCTCACTTGGGAGCCATATTTAAGGTCAGGCAGTACACATTAGTCCTGCCTGGTGTAAAAATTTACTCCTTGCCCTGGAAATGACAGTCCTGTACAACAACACATGAAGAACAGATATTCAAAAGCAAAAGCTCTCTTTTCTTAAATTACACAAATCCAGTATGAAAACTCTAATCTATATGTTGTTATAGAAATTCTGTCTCCAGTACTATCCTTGGTTTTGTAATTATTTTAGGCCTTTCACTCAGAAATAATAAAAGAGCTTATGTTTTCTCAACACTCCAATGAAATCTCTCTGATATCATGCCTTGTCAGTTGCTTTTTTGTTTTCTTCAAAGTAATTAATCTCAAGATGCCACTCCCCCTATCATATATGACACTCTCATTGGCACAGACAGGGAGGAAAATATATTTTGGTTTTCATTTAGTTAACCACCTCTTTCTCCAAACCAAGATCATAAAATCAAAGAAAACCAGCATGAGATAATCCTCCACCAATAAATTTATCAAGAGCAAATTTTCTGCAGGCTTGCTAAACTGTCATAAAGGGGAGGAGGTAGAGATCAAATATACTGTTGAGTAAGGAAACAGAGAGCACAAACTTTGTCCTCAGCTCGGGGACAATGATGCTCAAAGATTAACCCACCCTCTCAATTAACACCTCACATGAAAATCCCAGCAAGGTCATGGGATCCGTGCTGCAACTCGGTCAATCAGCACTGCCTGCCTCCATACAAACCAAGATCGAATGCAGAATTAACACTGGTCCCCCAAGCCCTCATGCACAGACTCACGTCAGATTAAGCCCTTGCATGGAGGAGATATGAAAAGCATTTCTAATTAGGGTCTGAGGTTACTGGTTAAAATGCAGTCGAGCAGTCTACCAACCATTCTTCTTACCCTCTCTTCTTTTTTTTTTTATTTTATAATTTTAATTAAACTCAGATACTATTTAATTCCTACCTGCATATATTTAGTACTACTTGAATGCAAACCTGATAAAGAATACTCCTGATCCCCACTTAGCTGCCACAAGCACTTATTAAAAGGAGGGTGACTGTCTTCAAGATCTTCCTTGAGTCCCTTTGCAATAATTACTTTTTCTATCAAATGAAAAGCATAATATTTTTCTGTAAATAGATTTTTTTTCCATGTGAAACCTTGACTTCTCTACTCTCATGACACTGTAATTATAACTTCAGCATAGCTTTTAGTTACTATCATTCCAGTCCACGAAGAGGCTTTTTTCCATATATTCTCTGCTCCTCTTTTAGCTTTGCTCACAAAATTCTTGAGACTAACACTTGAGGACATTTTGTAGCCCATTTTTCTCACAGAAGAATCGCTGAACATCCAGTATTTGGGGGAATTGAGAGGACTTGGTACTGGTCACATTTTGTTTAATTATTTGTAATTCCAGGCCATTACACAGCATTTCTGATATTGCGTGCAATAGCAATCTAGATCTCTCCATAGCAATTTTTAATATCTACCATGACCCTGGAAATCCTCATGCTACACTACAGCATACTAAAATCTTGTCACTCCAAATTATAGCTCTGAATAATTCAGGAATTGTTACTTATTAAAGCATTGGGAAAACTTTGGGATTCTCGTATCTACAGGCTCTCTATTATTATTCTGATTATGAAGATGTTTTAATATATGCTGCTGCTATCCTTACACATTACCACAATACCATTTATCAATATACGATCCAACTCCTGTATCACACAGCTATACTGCAGAGCATCAAATTATGCAGTAAAATGAAGGTTCCACTTTTTTTTTTCCCTGGGAAATGAGGAATTATATACTATTTACAGCAAATTTTAAAATTCCAAATTATACCTTAGCATAACAAGAATTTGCAAACAAACATTCTTAAGCAAAATAAAATTGTCTACACATAGAACATCTCTTTTTTTTTTTTTTTCCATGACACACTCACTAACAAAAATAGGGACAAAATTAATGCAAGTCTAACTAGTTTAATAACATATTAAACAAATTCTGCCTCTGCTAATCCCACATAAGCGGCTATAATAAGCCTTAGTGACAAGGAGGATCTAATGAAGAGTTGAATTTTTCATAGAGATTTTATTAGGTTCATCATCCTCCTCAGAAGTCCAGGCCCCCGGCCATGCCAGCTCTAAAACCTGGAAAAGATTATCTTCAACTTACTGAGAATAAACATCTCATTTCTACAAAGAATATTCCATTTGATGGCAAAACTTGCACGTGTTCTAAACTTTGAAACCCTGCCACTGGATGTCATACTGGAGTAGCTTTGAGCAAATGTAAATATTAGTTTAAAGCTTCAATAATATTCCTGAAAAAATCCGCCTGGTATTTTTAGCATATAAATAACATGTAGTTTTATAACAGGAGGTAAACTGTAACATAGGAAACATCCAAAATATCACTTTGCCAAAGTATATTAATGAACTGCTTTCCCCAACTGTTGAAATAGCATCATTACTTTCTGGACAGGCAAACACTTGCACTTACATTGACAGTAATGCACTGACTGTGTTCAATCGATGGATTACCACAGCAGATATCCCACACTACGAAAAGAAGCGCTTCAAATTCATTCAGAATTCAAAGCATTTTCTCTCCAAAACTCTGTAGAATATCAGATGGCGTTGGAGGAAAGTAGCCTAATAGCACATCTCCCTAAACAAAGCCAAAAAAGTGGGATCAAACCCTAAAGAAATACTACTGTGACCACTGCTTGTGCTGTCTGGTTAATAAGGTGATGAGGTTTTACTTACAGCTACGTTTGTAATATCTGGTGTGAAGCATATTATAAGGTTTTATTATTGTTACTTCTAAAAGTACGTTACTTTCCAGATGGCTAAACTTGTGCAAAACTTACATTAGAGGGGACCCAGGTTGAGTAGGAAATCTGTCCATTCAGGAGGAGAAATAACAGTTCTGCCACATGATACTTCAGACAGGCTGGTGTGCAGTTTTATATTTAGAAAATATCTTCCCATCTCCTTAGCAGGTCTAACCCATTCCTTTTTCTCCCCCTCTCTTTTTCTTTTCTTTAAACACACAAAGTTTTATAACTTCATTACACTGTCATCCGTTTAAGCTTCAGGTGGTGCTCTGGGATAAATGTACACAAAGGGTCTTCAAGAAAATACTGCAAAAGGACTGGCTTTTTTACTTTTTTTTTTTTTTTCCCAAGATTTTTTCATTGTAGCTGCTGGTATCAATTTTGTAAAGTCCTGCATTCAATACTGGTATAATGTAAGAGTAGGAAAAAAAGTTTTGCAAAAATACTTTTAAAAATAGGAAAAGTTGTATTTTGGTCCTTTACAACAGTGAAAGAAAGGCAGTGATTCTCTATTCCTGAAAGGCATCAGGTGCGATGCTAAACAGGGCAGCATCCCCAAGAACTGGATTAAAGTTTATGAAGACAGCTGCCCTGTGGTCCCTGTTTTACTTCTAAAGCATTCACCTTTTTGGTGACTTTCACTGTAAGCATGCCCTGATCTGAAACAGCCTGAAGCGTTGGCTTACTACAGAAAAATTATGATTCTGTTTTCAAATGATGGCAACAAACTTAATCCTGCAAAACTTCATTACAGACAATGAAGGAATAAACGGGCAATTAACCACCATAGAGACAAAAAATAGACTCCTGACAAAAGATTTTTCAATCTTAAATGCATCATTATTTTTAATAAAGTATGTTGTATTGTTATTATTCCTCCAAATTACACCTGCCCCTTGCATATACAAGGTACTGGCTCAGTTTAACATGTAAAAGCTCTACTTACTCCTATGTACGTTAGAAGAACTCCTGTTCTTCTACAGAAAAGAAAAAAAACAAACCTCTAAAAGAGCTAAAAAGCCCTCAGAACACATTGTTCTTTTCTGAAGTTTGTCTTTCCCATTCAGCTAACTATTCTTCTCTTTTAATCTATTCAGGTAAAAATAGCCATTAAGTATCACCTAAGTATCACTTTTGGGGGATTTATGATTAGGATTAGCTTTGTGTCACCTCTTGGTACAAGGCTGAATTGACAGAAATTCATTTAACCACAGTTAGAATCCCATTTCTTCCCTACTTCTGTATTCATATACATTTTTCTTTCTAACATATATTGATCTTAGAAACCCAGAGCCACTTTTTAACACTTTATTAAACACAATATATACAAGGTAACATATTGAAAGTATAATAATGAGGCCAATAGTAATGTAATGAAGATAGTCAAAGGTCTATCAAATACGTAATTAATATTTTAATTATATATCTAATATATCTATGTCCCACTGCGAAAAATTGCTAAGTCTAGTAATATTCATGGTTGATGACAAGATTATTATTAGTGGTGGTCTAAGGAACAAGTGTTTATTTTTAACGTTATTAACAGTACAAATTATGATTAATATGATTATTTAGAATCATTACGTGGTAGAAGAGTTTGATGATCCACTCAAGTGCCTAGAATTTAACATTCTCCATCTACCATTTATAGAAATTAATGACCTAGCTTAGGTTTATTGTTATTGTACGCACTGCCAGGAAAATTGCTTTTTTGGAGGAAAAAAGCAAAAGGGATCATCCAAGTGTGCTGCCCATTTCTCCATCACCCAATGAAATTTCATGCTTGCAAATCAGTAAGAGAGCCTGATAAGATGATGTTATGCACTGAAAATATAAAGCCATGACTTTTGCAGGCAGAAGGACAGGTACCACAAACACTCATCCACACAGAAGCGTTATTTTCATTACCTGGACTTGGATCAGAGCCCTTGGGCCAGGTACTAGGTATACATAGATATTCACAAGAGCTTACTGAGACATGACAAAGGAATATTTTGTAATGCTTTTTGCAAGATGAAAAGCTTATACCACAAAATACTGAGTAACCTATAACCACATAACTTATACTATTCAGAGCATCTCTGAACAAGGCAATGCCTGTGAACAAGGCAAGCTTTGCCTCCCTTCACTGTGTGCGCATCTCTGTGGGTATTACATGTGTGCTAACGTGACAGATGTATCTGGGCAGGCAAGGTGCCACATGAGCTTAAAGATGCACTGCATCTGTGTTTGTAGGCTCACGGGTAGGGAACCTTGGCTTGGTGGGCAGCTTTGGGCTTGTTACTGGCAGAGTGCCCACACAGGCATGAAGGCCACGGTAAGGCTAGGCACAGAACAACTACTTCCTAAAATCAGAGTCACAGCCTCAGCACAAAGCCATCACAGAGCTCACTGTCACTAAGATCAATATGCTGTCCACATATTCACGGCAGGGCCTTGTGGGTCTCAACCAAACACTGCCTAGATGAGGAAAATGTACATATAATTTTCCCATCGATTTTGAAGCAAGTCAATACTTAACCCTTTGCAGGACTCTCAACCCTGCAAAATGGCTCCTCTGGATCCCATAGATTGCTTATGCATTAACTGCCAGTTCACTATAAACAATTGTCACCTCTTCAGCCGGATTCCTCGTGGAACGCTGAAGGAGAGGGCAGAATCATTAACTAGTTAAATCTGATAAATACAGACTCTCAGAAAAAGACGGAAGAAAATGGACCATTCTCACTTTGTAATGCATTTCCATCAGTGACTGGCACACTATTAGGATCGGGATCAAAGGGGGTGGGATGCCGGCATCTTTGGATTTGGTCCTTTCACGTTGTCTGATTGATGGAACTGAAAGGCTTCTGCTTGTAAAGCAGTCACCCCAAACAGCTGTCTCTTGCTCCTGTCCTCCTCTCCATTGCAGTATATGCAGTTCAGATTTCATTTATCAGCCCCTTTCAATAGCAACACTCTTACAGTGGAAGTAAAGCCTTGCATTAAAGGGGATGCTTAGCAATTTGCATGCATGCACCGTATTGCTAAGCGTTGTCTGGCATTACTTGCCAAAGGACATGCAGCAATGCATATCTTCTATCTCCCCCATTTTTCTGGTTTCTTAAATTATCAGTGTTTTACTTCCCTTTCATGTTCAAAGCATAGCAAATTTATTTGATATATTCTGAATGCTGAAGCATGCCAATGACATCAATCAAGCTACAGAACACTAGGAAAGCTGCTATAGAGTAATCAGAATTGGCCATAAGCTATAAATATATACTGTCTCACAATTCTTTGGCTGCTACACAAACTTTGATCATTAGCACTGATCAAAGATCACGAAGGATAAAATGGTATTATGATATAATGGCATGAATGCTACAGCTGATACTAAGGGCTATATATGACCTATGCTTGACTAAACCGTCTTTTTCTACACAACAGGAGCATTCATTAAAATAGCAGATTTATTTTGCTGTACCTCAGAGGATATATAACAGGAAACTGTAGTAGAATCAGAACTGGCATAACTATTCATAACCAACCTGTTTTGCATTTGTATTCTCTGCAACATACTTGCTTATAACACCACACAGGTGACTGTCTCATACAATGTCTAATTATGCCTGAGAGGTCACAAAATGACTTTTTATTGTTTTCTCACTTTTGGATATTTCCTCTCTAATAGCAGGATATATCAAGCACTGCACCAGTAGATTTTGAGTTCCAGGGTTTTACACCAGTTAGGCTTCACATTCTAATCTAATCATTATTCATATGAAAATGGTCTCTTAATGAACATACCTTTTATTCATTTGTAAAATATACCTCATGCTCAATACAATTCTCTAAAATTAAAGCTACGTTAGCAAATGTGGATTCATCTCCCCTGCCTGGCAGCATACTTCTCTGCTCCATACTCTCAATTAATTATTTCGATAACTTATGAGAACTCCAAAGTTTCCAGACAAAAAAAGTAGCATCTAACCTCACAGTTGTTAACTAAAATGAATAAAAATGCTTTGTACAAAAGGAATCAAGTAATACTGCCTTACACATTAACTTACGCTTAATTTTCTTAGGAAACCCATCCAGGAAGAACGAACTGTAATTTTTATTTATTTATTTAAAGTCCTCAGCTTTCTGCTTCCTCCAGGAAAACTAAAACATCTTTCCTTTGAATTTAAACAACTGGGAAATCCAGTCAGGGACAAGAATGCCCTATGACTTCGTGATCATGTGCATTTTGGAGCTATCAGTAAAAATCTACACAGGTAATCCGCGCAGGTAAGATGGAGAGCCAGGTACATACAGAGACAAAATTATACCTTCATAACAAAAATCACACTAATTTAGTGATTTACAAGGCAAGAAGCCAAATTCCACTCCGTGTGAATGATTCTGAGGAAAGAAGTGGCTGAAGATCAGTATCTGCTTCAAAACTACTGGACAGCAGGAAGACATGAGGTCTTCCTCAGTGAAGAACTCTGTGACAAAACATACTGAGAAAAGCAAAGGAGAATCCCATGGCCTTTGGTATGCAAAGGTTTATTCAGCACTGTCACAACATTTCTACAAGTATGACCCAAAAGGACAAAGGAAAATCAATTCTTAAAGTGTTCTTCCTTTGTTCATATTGGGAACAAAAGATGAGGAATCTTTATGCTTTGTGATTTCTTCTCCCCTATCCCTTACAATTTGTGAGTTAAGCTTTCAGATTTTCTTATCTCACCTAAAAACTAAATAAATCCTAAAGGAAAAAAAAAAGTGCAATTTTACTTAAGGTCATTCTCAAGGTTATCCTGGCAGCAGCCTGATAAAACAAACAGCACAAACCAACATGAAAAACCTGAATTACAGTGCCTGATCCAGTCCCTACAAAAGTCAGTGAATATCTCTGCACTGGTTTCAGTGGGCATTCAATCAGGCTCAGGGATAATTTGGCACTCAAAACCACTTTACCTCCTTTTTTTCTAATTTCCATTATCTCAATCTCACTAGCACAGTCCAATTTCAGGCTTACATTACATGCAAAGTCCCATTGTCTTGTCAAAGACGTAATAATCACAATGCTGTTATAGTGCTTTGATTATATCCCTGTGCTTTATCTAGTCCATTGGCTCCTGTACTGGAAGAGATTAGTATTTCCCGGTGACTTGTTGGAACGACTTTTTTTTTTCCTTAAAAACTCTCCCATCCCCATTATAAGCCTAATGGTACATTCACGAAGAAAACAAAACCAAAAAAGTAGTGCTTGTGATCGAATGACAGATACTTGAAAATATTTCCTTGTATACGCTTCAAGTATACGTAAGCTATGCAAAAGAATATTCAGATTCATGTGTGCCAGTGCACAGGCCCATATAATTAATATACCCTTCTGAAGGACACTTTTTATCCAGTAATAAATAGAGATCATGTGTGTATCATTATATGCACACACCTATATTTGCCTAATCCACTTATGTCTGCCAGCTCCAAACTGACATCAGCCAGACAGTTCCAGAGAAAAGTATAAGAAGTGCATGCGAAGTTAGAAATATCACATCAACTTCTTCACAAGATTTGTTCACTTTGTCTTCAGTCAGAGGAAGGGATTATCCTCAAGGATTAGAAAAAAATCAAGACTTCCTCAATAAAGACATCGTCTAAATCTTTATTGGATGCACAAATGGAGATGAGAACCAAGCGATACCGGCTGTGATAAAAGATTCCCACATATGAAGCCTGAGAAAAGAAAATCTGTGTTGGCAAAAATTTGTTTATATTGTTTTTCTAATCAAAAAGTCTATGATAAACCTGGAAGTACACTGTGAGCCTAATTGCATTAACTTTCCTCAAGCAATTATTCTAAAGAGAAGCTCCCATATATAGAAAATAACTCCTAGAGATTAGGTTTGAAAATTGTCTTCTCATCTGTCAAATAGGAAAAAAAAATTGATTACATTTTAACAAACCTTTTTCCTCCCTTTTTAAACCAAATGCAAGACTTGTAAAAATGTTTAAGACAAAGCACATTTCTATTATTCTATTTCTATTTCAATCATCTCTGTTGTAGGCCACATTATGGGACAGTCTTTTCTGACAGCTCATCTTTTTCTTTCTCCAGATTTATTCTATTTCATCTTAGATTTTTACCCTCTGCAGAACAAACATCAATCCACAATGGATGTTATGCTCTACTGGTGTCTTTATACTCAATCCTTCGATATTTGTAGTTAGATATCAGCCTTACACTTCTCCCTTTGCTAAAGAGGGATTAAAAAAGTTACTCCACTTATCCTTTCCAGTTCAAATCCTAAAGAGGCCCAGAAGTGTTCCATATTCATCCTTTGATTACATTACATTGTCAACATCTGCCAAAGTATTGAAACTGCATTCTTCATCATGATGTGGTTTTCCAATCAGCTTTTGTAGTAATACTAGCCCTTGATAAGTAAGCACATTAAAACTACCTTTCTTCTACCCTGTCTAAATAGTTAGCCTATTCATGAAGTGCTTGGAATGAACTGTTATAACCTGGCTCACCTGTGAAGGTTTCATATACTAATACAGTACTATTTTACTGAAAACAAAATACATCGGCCATAGCAGCAGAGCAGAGATTTGTTCATCTTTTGTTCCTCGAAGAAAAATTCTTGGCAGTAGGATTTGGAAAACAGATACTAGTCAGCTTTTTCTTTTTTCTACAGTTAGGGGCAAAATTAAAAAAAAAATAAATAGAACTAATGCATTCCATTTATTTCAGATAGATCAAAGAAAGAAGGAAAATGCATAATCAAGCAAAGTTTTTCAGAGCACGTGCTCACACATTTGCTTTTCTAGAAAGGTTTTTAATGGAAAATACTCTAATTTGGTCTACAAATCTTGACTGAACAGGAGAGCAAGCATCATATGGAATAGAGCAAGAGGTCATGCGTGACCATGGGTTTACTGAACATGCTTAACCCATGAACATATTTTGTTTCCAGTTCACATTATAAAGGTGTTGATAGCTCTAGTGAATCCAGCTGTTGTGGTTCTGGAAACAACTGCCTCTGCCAGAGCTGATCCAAGAGAAAGTCAGAAGAGAAAACATCCACATCTGGATGGCTTTCAGTTGAAAGTCTACTATATTTACGGCAATGAAGATGGCTTTAAAGCAAGCAGGGGAATTTTGTGTTAATTAGCAAATATTCACTTCAATTCTCTGAAATTACTACCCAGTCAGCAACTTGTGGTAAAAGAGTATTGGCTTGAACACTTACTGAAACCTTGATATTTACCTAAAACATGTAAAACAGCCAAATATCTTCCTATTTATCTCATACCAGCCTATATTGTTAGATATTACCACTTCAAAATACTTTCATCCAGTCCTTAAGACACCTCTTTAAGGGCAAGGATGCTGGACAGTCAACACAGAATTTTTCTGAAAACAGACCTTTGCAAGCAGGGAATAAAACAGGCAACATTTTGAGAAAATCTTCTGTATAGAAACAGATCTAAAGAGCCCTTAATCTAAATTTTCTGGATGACCTGTTTAAGAGTTCATGTGACCTTGATGCAGAAACACTGGTGAGGGAAGAAGGCCTGGCCTTTAAAGCATTGAGTTGCTACCTGAATCTAGACAGAAAGGGCAGCTCTAGAGTGGCAACGTGCAACTTTACAGAGAACAGGATGTTACAGCAGAAACTTCAAATCATTCCACACTGCTCTATATGCCAAGCCTAGGCCCTCTAATGTAAGCTGAGCCAGTGGAACTGTCACCGTTTGCTCATCTCCACAGCAGCCATCCTATGGAGCCAGTGTACAAGTGCATCTTTAGTCTAATGAAACATTAATTCATATTTTGGGCTCAGTCCTCCTCATCCCAGCCTCCTCAGCTTTCAGCTTCAAAACCAATTATATTCCAACTCTGCCACGCACCTGGGTTTCTTCCTGCTGTTCCTTTCCTTTAGGAGCTTGAGGCTGAGATTTGAGCAGTCTTGTAGCCATGCCCAAGTGGATATAATACCTGGTTGTTTTTAATCTCATGAGCAAGATGTTTTTCTGTTCACTGAACAATCATGAGACTGACAGACACGTTGTACTCTACCAAATGAGTATGTCTGTGGTCTTCAAGGGGGAGAATGAATGCAAGACAGGAGCTAGGACAAACCTTTGTGAGAATCTTTACTCTGGATCTTCTCCCTACTTTAACTATGGAATCTAAGACCAGGGCAAACTGTGTTCAGATTTAGTTGCAAGCTTAACCAAATTTAATCTGTATGTTTGAACAGAGAGTTCAGTTTCAACTTTATCTACATTACTAGTTCATGTTATTGAATTTACCTTCTCCAGTGAGTTACTGAATAGTCACTCGCACTTGTCTTAATGTGAATTTTAAGGAAAGTTGATCATTATGCTAGCATACGTTTATTTCACACAAAAGCATATATGTGTACAATTTTGTACTGGATACTAACAACCAATAAATTGATGCTATTACCAGGGTCTCTGTGTATATGTTGGCAATTACATGTGTTTTTCTTCTTTCCACTATATAAATTTCCTTTCCCTAATAAAGTGTGGAAGGTTTCCCAAAGAGTTTAATAACCCAGAATCACTGAAGTGTAGCTGTTAAAACAAGCTAAACTGGTTTAACTTCTGAGCTGTCAGATTTAATTTGAAATGATGCAATCTGACCACTGTTTTCATGTGAATTGCTAAAATTAGGTCATTTCCACAGATATGCAATAAATACTAGAAAGACTGTCAAAGTTTAGGATTTCACCTTGCTCTGAATTTGCTTTCTCAAATGAAGTTCAGTGAAAAAATAAACCATTAATTTATTTTAAAAATCTAAAAAAAAAATAGTTAAACCAAATAAACATACAAATAGCCCATGAAGAACAGTGTCCATATAATTTAAAAAAAAAATGTTCAAAAGGTATTTGAACACAAAAGATATCTAGCTCAATCATTTTTTGAAGGCAGTAAAAGCAAATGCATATGGCATGAAAATCTGTTAAAACAGTACTTTACACCTTTGTTTGTACCTGCTCCAAATATATTTGTCTATAAATTAACTGCACATGGTGGCTTTAACATTGGCTTATTTTATCCATGTGTTCAAGAAATTTAATACATAGCCTGTATTCCATCAATTCCAGTTCTATTCAGTGAACAAAAAAGAGGAGGGTTATAAATATATCCATGTATTCTTTCATTTTATATGCTATTTAATCCCAAGGTGTGAACTTGCATATTTAAAAAAAAAAAGTAGAAACGTAATCCTAAACTTCTACAATTTCTCTGAAGAGATGAACTCAAAATACCAACATATTCAGCATCAAAAGTAATGTGATTGTCATGAATAGTTAGTCTCATTATTCGGACAGAAGACTGAGCCAAAACATTAGCAGTCCACAGGGTTGGTCTTCTAGTAAGATCAACACCATCTCATGATCTTCACCTTAACATCAATCATCTTTTATCCTGTGCAGTAATACTTGTTATAATCATTTGCTCTCCAGTAGTAGCTAGTATCCACACTCACAACTACATGTTATTACTATTCTTTTCCTGAGGAAATCCACAGATGTTGGAACAGAGTTCAGGTGCTCCTGATACCAAATATGCACTAAACATAAAAACTTTGCTTACAGGTTCTGTCAGCTTAGGATACCTATTAAAAAAAGGAAGCACCACTTACAATTTCCCAGGTTCTTTGCCGACTCTGTCAACACACAAATCATTGAAAGAGAGCTGGATGCTTATTACACGTGGGTTGGGTCATCTCAGTCTTCTCTTCTAATTTTAGTGCATGTGAAATTTGCCATACGGATAGCCCAGAAGAGTGAAATCCTTCACTTAGTAGCAACCATGATAAAACACAATACTTTCATTACCGTTTCTTTAACGTGAACTATTCCTTGGCCAATTTTTTTTTTAGAAATTAAAGGGTTAGATCAAGCTTTGTTTACAACTCCTCCAGACCACATATTCCTTTGGAAAGTCTAATCAAACTGCAGCTACGATCACCTAGCTTGGGGAAGGTTCATCATCTCTTTGTTTCTACCTCTGCTCCTTTTCACAAGTTGGAGTCTCACACTTTGAACAGTTAGAAGATTTATTCTCACTCCCAGCCTTGGAAGTTATTGTACCAATGTTCTTAGACAGGCTAAGGTCAGAAAAAAGAATTCAGATTTTCCTTCCATTCACTCTGCACTGGATGTTTCAGCTTTCATGTGTGTACATCAGTCTTGGTAAATAGACAAAAGACCACATCTCATTTCATATCATCCTTTCCATAACATCTACCTGCTCTGGATCCAGACTGAAAGTTGACACTTGAGCTCTGTACCCATTTACCTGATACAATGCTAGAGTGTACATTTAAAGAGTTTACATATGGAAAACGTTAATGCCACAATCCTGCAAAAACTTGCCTAAATGCTTAAGTCTAGGCATATAAGTGATTTCATTAAATTCAAATTACTCAGCTCCATTGAATTCAGTTCATCCACGCTCATGACTAAAAATATAAGGATTGTGGACTTAGAGATCATTATCCTTGACCCGATTTGGTGTGTCCACAAGTAAAACAGATAAGCAAATCCATTCTGCTTGTGTTTGGAATCCAGAATTTGTACAAGCTGGATGCCTTAAGAGTTGCAAACAGTGAAGAGCAGCCAAGTATCTCAGATTACAGCTGCTACATTCGAACCATAACCCCAGGTGTTCAATTTGGTCAGTTTTTAGGAAAAAAAATTATATACACAAAATGCAGTTCAGCATCTTGGTAATACGAATAGGACAAGATTCATATTCCAAATGTGAACTCAGTAGCACTGCATAGAGGGTGGAAATACTGTCTTTAGGAACTTCCTTTAATTCTCTTCAAAGCTTAATTATATTACAGGAAATATTTGGCTAAGGTGTGGCTATTCATCATGACTCCTATATTAAGAGTACAATCAGAAATATTTCAGTCAATTTTTCATTTTAATCTGGCTTTTACTTTCAAAATATAATTATATTCCCTCATTTAATTTTTGTTATAAAAAGAAATTATCTCTCTTAATTTTCTTTTACTAAAAGAAAAGCTTCTTCTTTAAAAATCTATGTTGTAGCAGGCAAAATATTTAGAGCTTACGATCAGCAATTTCTCTAAAGAGGAAGATTTAAGGAAAAAAAGTGGCTCTAAAAGTAATTTCAGCAGCAAAGTAGATTAAATATCCACCATATTAGTCACAGAGTATTAGATGGAATTGGATTGACTGGGAAGAGGTCAAAGAGTTGCTGAAGGTTTTAGCCCACCAGAGGAGCAATAAAATTCAACCATACTTAAGATCATTAGCTTTAAACCTTTGATATGAGATCCAAACCTCCAATGCTCACAGAAGGAACCTCCAAGCACCATGTCAAACCAAAAGGAAACCCTTTAAGGTGTCTACATTTCATGGAAACCTTAAAGCAAAGTAGAAGAGTGGAGATAGAAAGAACCCGTATGTGCAAGAAAAACTAGGACACAAATAAAGGCTGTGTTTTCTTTTCCCCTCTAAAAAAAAGAGAATTTATAAAATACCAGTGTGTTCACTTTAACAAGTTCTAATGGAGTCTGAAGTTCTTCTCCTAGATAACAGAAAACTCACCCATCAATTCTCCAATTTGACTCCTCGCTCCCAGCACCCTGCTCAAATGTTCTCTTCTCTATTTTCTCATGATAACAAGGCACACTTCCCCAAACAAAGAAGGGCTGCATTTGCTGAGTGAGCGTGGCACCAAAATGAGACAATCAAACAGAGATCTGAATTGTATGACATGATAAAGGAAAAGACATATGCTGACAGCAAGGCAAGGAAGAAACCTAAAACTCAGAAGTCATCTAACACAGACAATCCAAAAGAAAAAGGCAGAGGAGTAATTAAAAACCCTGAAGACAGTGATGGGTCTCAAGTTTTTGAACTGGCTCCCTATTTAATAGAAAGGATGGTTTCCACCCGAGAGAAGAGAGATAAAAGACAGACTTCTCTGTAACTAATAACCAACTGACATATTTCTGTTGGTTTTGTACATTTTTTTCCACTCATTTTGAAAATGACAAGAATAATTAAAGATGTTAAATACATTGAGAGACTTGTCATTCAACTAAAATACCAACTCTCATAAATTTTTCAGAATAAGCACTGCAGACAGCACAATGCAGAAGAAATGAATCTCTCACTAGGAAGATTTAGGCATTTTCTGATCCTAGAAAAAAAACTTGTACCAGACCTTCTATTTCCTGGGGCAAGATAATGAACTTTTCTTTGTGCATTTGTAAATATAAAATGTATATAATTGATTAACTTCTGTAGCAGAGAAAAATGAAAGAAAAATGAAAGTCTCAAGAATTTTAGCAGCCATTCTGGCATATTCAGGTTTTTAATTTTAACGCAAGTCCTTTGCAGAAGCATGTTAGAATTTTGCACAGGTGCTTTGGCTTTACTGTCCTTCATAGAAGCTAGAGCAGAAACACCAGCAAGGTGCTTTTGGGGGACAACCTCTGTTGCAGAGAATTTAACTGCATGACACCATAGACTCAATCTAACAGGACCTAAGCAATACTTAAGTCCTGTGTTAGTTTTCTACACAGAGAAATTTTAACTCCAACAGAAAAGTAGCTTATTTTGATGGAGCTATACCCTTTCAAAAAAAAAAAAAGCCAGCCCATTGGAATGCAACTTCAGCACTCACCTAATCTATGTGTGGTAACTTTTCACAATATGAACCAAAATACTTAAAGCCTCTTAGTGGAGAAGAGCCCATGCAAATACATCAAGAAGTTCAGAAAGTACTGTATGAAATAACATGTACTTCAAAAAAAATCTTATTTAATATTTTATAACAGTGTCTGAAAGAAGCCATCGCTCTGTATCAGCAAAGCCTGTGCTTCAAATAAAAGAGTGGAGTATGTTAGAGGGCAATTAATGTATATACTTGAAATAGTGTGCTTTAGTTATCTTCCTGTGCAAAACACAGATCTCTGTAAATATCACAGTCTGTTCATCTCAGCTACAGGAGACTTCTACATCTAGCTCACATCTAACATCCAGGAGAAAAAGCAGCGCTGACACCGCGCAGGGTTCAGCAGCGCTCAGCTCTAGGTGGCAGTGCAAGGCCACGAGGGGCAGCAGGTCCGGTTCCTTTCCCCCAGATGGATGACAAATCCCAAAAGGGAGGGGTGGAGGGGAACGACACAAACTCATTTGCAGGAAAAGGTACCTTATTTCATAATATTCCATCGTGTTCAAACCTTGTTTGAATTATCCCTTGACTACAATGCAGTCACTCATGTAGTTGCTATATAGATATGCATATAGACATAAGGAGGAAGGGGGGAAAAATACCTATGGAGACTCAGCTCAGCCATTAACTTGCTGTCAAGAACACAGTCAGCACAAAGACTTCCATGGCAAAGGCTTCAGTAAAAAATTCTCTTCTAGGCTGAATTCTTTTTAGACCTTCTAGGACAATACAACTCTGAGCTACTCAAGCAATGGGAGCCAGCACCACCTAAATTAGCACAACTTGTGCTATTAGATGTCAGCCAGGTTCTCATGGTAAAAATTATGGTGCTCTGATTACAAAAGGAATTTTAATTCTTTGTTGGAACGAAGAAAAAAAAAAAGGCTGATTTACTTGCTAGCATTTTAACATCCTCCATAGTTATGAGAAAAATTCTACTCTATTTTATAAATGACCACATGGGAACCAGATCAGATTCTCCCCTTTCGCTAGTGGAAACCAAACCTCAAAACAGCTTGGTCTTTGTTGGTATTTGAACCTTGACAAGACTGCTGAGATTGTCAGAAACAAGTTTAGTTTACGTACAGAGAATGCCTAACCAGTTAACACTGGACTGAAATCTTCTGAACAAGGCCGATTATGGGCAAAGTTAACAACAGTGCTTCAGAAAGCAATACATTTGCTATCGTACTTCGTTAAAGCAAACCTTAACATTTACTTTCAAAAATGAATTTTGTTGCTTCAGGTTGTTTTGATGAGTAGGTACCCACATAGTAGTAGAATAAAACATGCACTCACAAATATTAGTATATGAGGACCCTCTTGCAAAGACCATCTCCAAGGAAGTTACGTGAAAGAATACATTACTGCATCAAAGCAAATCCCGCATCTCATCATTTAAACCAGAAATGGAAGAATGAAGCTCATTTATTTCTCAGGGATTGCGATTGAAAAATAAAAGTTGACATTTCATAGCTTTTTTTTAGTGCCTAAAATTCTGTTTTCAATCTCTGAAGGCTTATTTTTCTTTCTAAAGATGGTGTGGGGCCTGCAGGACCCACTTAAAGTTTCTTGCTATACTTGGCCAAGAAATACAAAGTGTTGGTGAAGTATAAACACAGAGCCCTTTTTCTTTGACCCATTCTGCAGTGTGATGGGATAGTGTTGTTAGTTTATGTGAGAGAAAATAGCATAGGCTTTTGGAAAAAAAAAAGAAAAAAGTGGAATTGG
Source organism: Phasianus colchicus (assembly GCF_987193195.1). Classification (NCBI taxonomy): domain Eukaryota; kingdom Metazoa; phylum Chordata; class Aves; order Galliformes; family Phasianidae; genus Phasianus; species Phasianus colchicus. The sequence goes on along the minus strand of NC_143447.1, from coordinate 16,347,615 downwards.
ATTAAGGCCTTTGTGCAAGCCTCAATGCTGAGGGGAATTAGCAATAGTTGTAGGCACTTAAAGGAGCTCTCATGCTGAAGCTTATCCCAGATTTTACACAATAAACATTTGAATATCAACAGTGTTTTGCAACTTGCAGCACTAATGTATAAACTTCTTCCTTTTGAAACTCCCAAATCCCTCCAAACGTTTGCAATACCCTCTACATAAACATGTAAGGCCTATAGTGGAAAACACCCAGCTAGGGATGTGTTTTTTTTAATGTATTTTTCATCTGCCAAATCTGAAGTCATCTAGTACCATTAGCTGGTCTAAGCACTTCAGAAGTCCAGTAATTTAACCATCCAACTTTTTCCCCTCAAGCCTTATTTTCCATTTAAAAGACAAAGACGTCAGTGGGACATGAGTTTGACTTGGGTATACTAATCTTACATATTTCATGTTACTATAAAGAGGCACTACAAAACCTTTGATCTGTTCCATTCTTTAAAATGCTGATCTATCCTTTTATCAGTATGTTCATAGCATTTGGGGGGGGGAGGGGAGAGTTCACTACCAAGCTTAAACCATACCACATCACAAACACGTGGAGCAACCATTTAGCTTCCTCTTTTTAAAGTCATCTGGTAGTAAGCAGGATTCAGAATAGATCAAGAAGTGGAAGCTGGATTCCTTACTGCTAGAGTTGTACTAACACCCATGGAGATAGTGTCATTAGCTTTAAGTAAGGTCTGGCAGTTAATGACAGATTTTGAGTTTCTTAACACTAAGTGTAGCAAATTCACACTGACATAGTTGAGAAAGACCTGTGTCTTTTCTAGTCACTGATCAGCAAAATTTGCGGTTGACATGACATCTCCACTAGCTTTTGTAGATGCGACTTAATTTCAGTAGCCTGTTTAAAGGATGATAGCAGATTCAGGAAGAAATTACTTCCATGCTCTTAGCAGGATCTCAAAGTAAATCTTCTCAATGCAGTATGTAATTATGAAAGATTGTCCTCTCCTTACTTACTTTTTAACTGTTAGGTAGGGATGTATGTAATCGGGGTTTACAACTTTGTCCACTAAAATAGCTAACAAATAAACAAGCCTATGGTGAGATGGGGTGGAAAAAACTTGAGATCATTTTTTTGTTACAGCATTTGTTTTGTGCTTAAAAGGACTGCGATAAGAAACTCATTGCATTAAGAAAAAAATGAAGACATTACTGCCCTGTCCAGTTCTGAAGCATGTTGAAGCAGTTTGCCTATTGAATTTGATACAATGATGTATAGATGAATAAAGTTATCTCTAGTACTGAATAGGACGGTGTCAGTGGGAGGGTAAAAAGGGAGGAACTTGGAATCTGAAAAGAATACTTTTTCCCCCCCTCCCTCTTTTTAAGAACTTGAAGGTCAGGGTCCAGCTGCAGTAAAAGGCTAGAGGACAAACAAAATGCTGGACAGGCCCAAATAAAGACAACTATAGACATAGACACACATATTGCAGAGGTTTCCTGCTTCAAGTAGCTATTATACTAACCTACACTTTAAGCAAAGAGCATTTTAGGTTTCAGACTGGTGAAAACCTAGGATGAGCAGAAGCACCAGTAAAAGTTGCATCTTTAAAGAAACTGATGAAACAGGCCAGCAAAGGTAGGAAACTTTTTTTTTGGAAGAAGTTATATTGACTCTAGTTTACTTGAAGGTCTAATTATTTTGACAGAGATAAGCCAATAACACTGCTTTTCACTTTTTTTTTTTTACCAATAGTAGTGATTCTAATCAATCTGGTGCCTAGCTCTGGTAGGGCCTGTATGATGCATAAGGAGGAATTTACAGCCTTGAAATTGGAATCAGCTTATTAAAAATATACACTATAAGTCACTGCTTATTCATCCACACTTAGGAACAGTTTAGAGTTAACATTCTGATACTCTATCATTCACATCATAGCATAGAAAATAAGGAGAAGAATCTTCAGAGAAGTAGTCAGAAGGGTTAATACCACTGATTAGAGGGGAAAACTGCATTAAAACATCAAATTGATCTACATTTTGTCATTTGTGCTCTGTGCCGCTTATTATCTTGTAATTATTCTAAATTTAAATCTCTCCCCATAAGATGAAAGAATGATTAGTATCTCTTTAAAAAAAAAATACTAGTAAGCCTGTCCTGTTCAGCAAGGGGGAGGCAGCTGCATAGCTTTGTCTGAGTTTGCTTGGCTTTAAAACTAAAAAGAATACCAGAATTAGAACAGCCTCATGATCTCAAGTTTTTAAACACACATATAAATAAGTTTAGTAGCTTGAGGTGATTACTGTGAAGAACACCACCATTTACTTTATTACTGTTTCCTAGCTCTAGCTTTATATAGGTCTATATGCATTTACTCTGAACAGTGGCATAAAATTCTAAATGATTGTACCAAATAATTTAACAGCTTGGAATAGCATAGATTTTTGCAAAGTAGAAAATTTTTGAATTAAACTTCTGAATTAAAAAAAGCAGATTCTACTAAAGCCACATGGCTAAACAAGTTCTCTACAAGTTACCTTTTATACTAAATTTATATTTAATCATGTACATTGGAATGAATAAATAAGAAACTACTATAATCTCCTGTTAAAGTGCTTTCATCTTCTGATAGAAAGATGTATTAAGAAACAAGAGCTGAAAACAGCATGAAAAGGAAGAAGATGCAACAATTAAGTCTTTAAAACAGTTTCAAGGGTAATGCAAGTTGCAGATCATTAACTGAACGCATTGTCTAATGGGCACAAACAATAGACTTCATTTAGAAGTTTCTCTTTTGTCTGCAGTCAAACCTGGAGTTTTAACCAATCTATATAGATGAATCTAGGGATTAATCTGAAGGTTTAAATGGTTTAGCCAAAGGTTGGTCCAGCTTTATAGTAGTGACAGCTGATTTGTGTTACTTTCCACTGAGATTTCTTTTTTGGATGACCCCCCCTACATATTGCATCTTGCAATTAGACTGCTGACAACTCTATTATGCTGACAGCATAGATAGAGTCACACAAGGAATTATACAGCACGTTATGCTGTAAATTTTACTCACAGACATCTTAGAAATGGTACTTTTTTCCCCCCCATGTGTTCATATCTATGCTGCAGTGCATCTCAAATTGTGGTTATTCAAGGCAGAATTGGTGACATGCTGAATCTAATGCAACTCTTACCAAGAACTTCCCAATATTATGAGCCTGTCAGAATGATGTCAAAGGAGGTTTAAGAAGTGCTTTCTGAAGTTGTTCTGAGTTAATAATTAATGGGTATCTTTCTTTGATAGTTCTTTTATATTTGGATGCAGCTGGCTGGAAATAACCACAAAGGGAACATGATTTTATTTGTCATTAATTTTGACTTTACTTAGCAAATGATCGCGTCCCATCATCAGAGCTTTACTAATCTGGCTATACTATAATGTGAAGATGAAACCTTTGATTAACAAAACAGATTAATCAGTTTCTAGGGTGTATCTATGCACATCTTACCCCCAAACGTCTCCTCCCAAGTAGTTTTCTAGTACATGCTTAGAAATGTGATAACTGTTAAAAGCTGCCAAGTAATCATGGTGAGGTTTTTGATCTAGGCTACACATTCATCCTGTAAAAATGAGTGTTTTGCCAACTAACTCAGATGTCTTGTCTGTACACGAGATGCGGATTCAGCACTGCATAGTAGGAAATGGATGTGTCTTGTTTTAAATATTCTGCGCGTAAAATAAGTTTAAAAAATCTTGTAGTACTATTTCACTGTGACAACGCCTGCTGATGTTAAATGCTGTTAAGGCAGGATTTAGTCCTATATCTAAACATTTGCTATCCTTTTACTCTCCATTCCCAGAAATAAACATATATATGCTATGAAGGTATTGCAATTGATGCACAAGTTCACCCACACTTCATTTCTTTACAAGGAAGTCTGCTTGAAGATTCAGCCCTTCCTGAGATTTCCATACAGTTACAAATGCATTGAAGTAACTCAAAAACTTTGATCAGATCGATTCTGTTTATTAAAATTACTTCATAGAAAATTAGAGAAAAGCAATTAGAATTGGCAAGAGAAGAGAAAAAATTAGTATTCTGGATATTCAAAAATTTGTCTCTGGATGTTTATAAATACAATTAACTGAAATTATTCTGGATTACTTCAAAAATAGTGTAAAATTAAAAAGGAGTTCCTAATAGTCTGGGTGAGGAAAAAAACATTTATGGTATGCATTCAAAGTCATTTGGGCTGTTTTCATATGGGAAAACAAATAGTTAAGATTCTTTATTATTAACCACAAATTAAGAATCAAAGCAAAATCTAGTCATTAACTAGCAGATCTCTTATTCTCCTGGGTGATCTGCCCAGTGCAGATGAAATCCTATTGACACAGAATATTTTACCAGTTAGATAATGAACAAGCAGCAAATTTATTGCATTGATTTTTTAGCACACATTTCTAAGTAGAACATATTACTTATTCTCCAGTTACTAGGTAATTCCCATCCTGTGAATCAAGTTTCAGGTTCATAAACAAGCGCAGCCTGCAAGCATCCCCAGTAAGAAGAGAGAACTAAGTTAGGTTTAAGTGTTGCTGTCTACTTAGATGCTGCAGTAGATTTCTTCAGATGTGATAAGTATTGTGGTCCCACATTTTTAGTGCAGAATGCAGATTCAGTTTTAGTTTTAGTAGTGGTTATCACCTGTTAACAGTTCTGGAAAACTTCAAGAGAATGCGACACCCACCACCGCAACCATCAGCGTGCATCACAAACATTTCAGTGTTTGAACACTGTTTTGAACTGTGAAGGATACCTTCAAGAGTTAAGAGAAGCTTGACCAGCGTACCATAGTTCTCACTGAGCATCCATAATTGAAAATATCTTCTCTTACTCTCTCCCTCGCCTCCCAAACCCCAGCTTAAAAATTGTTTTAAGAAGCTGGCAAGCGTCAGCAGGGAAGCTGAAGGTACTAGGAGGTCTTCAGACTTTAACACCCTGTTTAGATAGATTAAGTCAGGAAAAGATGCTGCTGCAGTCATTCTGAATATCTGATTACTATTTGAGCTGGATTTGATATTTGTCAGCAATGTGCAAGGAGAAAAAACTTGCCAAATTGTGCTAGGTGAGCTCTAACAGTTTTTATTGAACACTAACAAATCAGCACACACCTCTAAGCATCTGTACACATGCATGTATGCTTATCAGTAATATATACAAACTACACTGAAACGAATCCACACATTAGTCTTATCCTTGCATTTTCTGCCCCATTTAAAAAAGGACAAAGGTAACAGAGCTGTAGCAGTATTTGTAATTATACTCTAAAATTATCTGATTGAAATGGCATATTCTCCTGAGAAACTTTAAATCACGTTCGAGAAAGCACTCAAATATTAAACCATAGATAGAACAGATTTCAAAGACAGCAGTTCAAAACTGAAACCTATGCTATTTCAGTGCCTACTGTTGAGCAGCTCAGTAGCAATGTGTGCATGACTTGTTACTATCTCAGTTGTATTTTAAAGTTTAATATCAAGGGAACGCTTTTGTGTTCAGCTTAGAATAACGTTCAATTTCAGCTCAATGTTATGTTGTTCAACTAATAATTCTTTTAAAAAAATATTTCAGAAAGAATTATAACTGCATCCACTCCAAACAGCTGCAGAAAACAGCACACGTTGAGAGTCCGTATTCATTTCATATTTTTCTGAACCAAATAACGTTTTGTGCAATTTACAAACAATTAAACTGGGGATAAGCATTTCAGATGAATGCACAGCTCAAAGCGCATAGTTACATACAGGATTTTTCTAGCGTTTCTCAAAGCGTGTACATTTATATCCCCATCAGCAAAATATTTTAAATTATTTAAATACAAAACCATTTAAAAACAAATAGTGGTACCCTAGGCATAAAATTTTGATCTTCGCTTCCAGATGGAAAATATTTGGTTTCTAGTACAAACGAATAACTTGAAAAGTGATTTTCTATTTAAAAAAAGCCAAGTCACATTTCCTGCTGTGTTAGCACTGTTTCTCTGATGTGCTTAAACAGATCTTGAACATTTACCACTTCTTATAGGTACACATAACCAGGGCGAAGACGAGATATCCATGTCATGGTAAATTGAGAAATAATTATTCTATTCTTTGATTTATTACATCAGTTGTGAAGCCTCTAACTAGAGCTGGGTATTGCAGCCTACGCACATGTGAATACCTTTATTCATGTTATTTGTCTCATAATCTGTTCAAATGGGTTAATTACTCATGGGTGTAAAGATGAACAAAATTTGGACCTTGGCACTTCATTTTACCCTTAAATCCTTATTTGCCTCTGTCTACAAGTCTATACCTGTATGATAAAGGAGCAAATTACACAGTTGCTCCAGTGTAATTGTTTTAGATGTTTTGAGCTTGAAATAAAAGCTATGTTAATAAGCCCACAGTTGAAAGCTTAGCTTTCTATAGCATTAAGATGCTTGTTTTCATCTGATGAAAATTATTAATACTAACACAAAAATTGTTTTGAAACCATTTATATGGAATACGTACCTACCTCTTTGGTTAAAATCAGTGATCCATTAAGGCTTTTCTTGCTTTTTTCCAAGCTGTGAGCATACTGCGTATTTAAGTGTGTGTAAGAGTGAAGGTGGGGGGTAGGTTTAGCTGAATAAGAGATTGCTTGATATCTTGAAGTCCTTTGAAGAGTTTTATAGGCTTATAAAGCCCAGTGTGAATGAATGACATTTTTCCCCCTTTACTTTTACATATGGAAGTTTGTTAACCTGCGCTTCAATTAGTGAATAATTATTAATTATACTAATTACAGGTTTAATGAAAACTACATACTTTGCAAAAAAAAGTTAAGCTTAAGGCTGAAATTGTAGCTGCAGACACTGACGCTATAATAAAGACTGAGGCAACACTTCTACTTGTGGAGTTTTATATACTTGTAAATATATTTAAGAAAACAATAAAGCACTGGAGAATTTTCTTTTTAAAAGACAAATCCGTAGGGAATATATATCCCATAAATAATTTCAGAAAATCCTGATGTTTCTAAACCAACAGTAACAACCATTTGTTTTAAAACCAGGACAAGATGCACTAGAATCCTAACACAACACAAAAAGCTGCCCTCATTTTTAAGCTATCTACACAAAAGAAACAAGAACTAATTGCAAGTTATCTGCTAGAACTTCTAACACTTTTTTCCTGACAAAAGAGCATTGTACTTTAAGCTGCAATTATACTGTGACACTAGCAACAAATCGGAAAACTTAGATCTAACACTCTCAAGGAATCCCATCATTGTATTCCTCTTCACAAACTTTAAATTCCAAATAGGAAAGAAGCCTGAATTTGAGATCTCTCCATTTCTACGCGACTGTTTTATTTTAGTGTGCTGTTATTGTACTTCAAAATTAACTTCTCAGAATTCTGTCTAACAGCACCACGTATCCCAGAAGGCTCTTTTAGAACGTTTTAAGAAATGTTGGAATTAAAAGTTTGTTGTTTTACATCTTCTGCACAAAGACCGACAAAACATGCTGCTCACTAGAAAGCAATTCTTTTAATCTAGTGTCAGTGTTAACTAAAGAGAGAAAGTAATGTAACTAAAGACCTGAATTTGAAAAGCTAACTGCACACGGGCTCACACAACTTCTCGTTCATTCTTTCACAATAGAGTTTGAAATAATCTAATATTCAGTATTGAATGTCGTAGAAATAAAGCTACTGTTGCTATTCCAAAGAATTACACCTGGTTTTTTTCCTCTGGTTTTCAAACCAGGGCTCCATCATCTGCAGGATTTTGTTAAGAATGTGTTTTAAAACACTGAAAATGTTATTGTTACACAAATTGAGACAAACGTTCACATAATGAAGAATAATTTTATAGTCTACAGGAGTATGATTAAAACCATCTACTGGGGGGGGGGGGGGGGCTGAAAACGGAAAGATGTAACTAACATTTATAAATTGCCATTGTAAAATTAATAATGTTAAACATTTTTTAAAATAGTATGCAAGGCAGCCAGCAATGGTTTTATCGCAACCAGTTTTATAATATCACTGTTGCATTTTCCACAATTATCTGGTAACTTAATCCATCAATAGTACATAAAATTAAATCAACTATAAAGAGATGAAATTACTCTTCATACTTCTCTTTCCATGCAGAGAGAGAATTCCAAAATTACAGTAAATTAACTAGGTTATTGAAATCCACTTGTGATCTTGATTTTAGACTTAAAGAATACTTTAGCAAGTACTTAAACAGGCAATTATTGTTTATATAGTTAACAAAAAACGTGTGCGGTTTTAGAGAAACTCTATTCACTAATATTGATAAGTAAATAGCTATTTGGAATATTTCACTGTAGCCAACAACATTCACTACTGAATGCATCATACACTTTATGTTAAGATACAGCATCATATATTTACATTTTTGTTATTTGTCTATTTTTTCTAATAAGAAAATATGAATACATATAGAATTTTTAATACCTCAACACAGAAAATAGCAGGTAGAAATTACTTCAGTGAACATTCAGACAAAAAAACAAATATTTTCCTTGCAAAAAAATTGGCCCTAATCCTGCAGCAGGACCAAAGTCTTGCTAAGGGTCCCTCTGAATGCAGCATGGCTCAGACGAGGGCCCACCGCCTCACAGTTTCTCTCTTTATTTGAACTACAATCAAATTAAAGAACTCTGCAGCTTGCAGGATTTTCAGATAACAGATTTTTCCCTTTATAACTTCATTTTTTTTAAATGAGTAATGATGTTGCTGTTGATACCGCTGCCTCAACATCAGAATTAAATTGCATGAGGAGCTGTGTCTGGTTCAGAGGTTTAAGTACTACTTTTCACTGTATATTAAGGCTCTATGGGAAGACACCTCTGAAACTGCCTTTACGGAGCAGTTTCGGGGCATGCTAAGGCTTCTTTTATTTTCTGTCCCCTGCAGAAAATGTACTGTCTACTCAAACCAGGAAGATTTTCCCACACGTGCAATAAATAAAAATCTGCACAGAGATCTCTCCACAAGCTTTGGCCCATGGTGTAACTCCCACTGAAATCAGCAGCATAGAAATAGCTGCAGTCCAAAACATAAAGCATGATCCCTCTGGACAAGCAGCTGCTGCACGCATCACACAGGAGCTGTAGCATGTAATAGCTCGTGGGTCACCAAGAATGTCCACAGTAAAAGCAGTCAGCTGAAAAACAGCCAGTAGCAACTTATGGCATGGATCTGTCAGAGATGCATTTGCAGAGGGTCTTCGCTGGGTCCCAGCAAACACCAGGGCTTCTGTGCTAGGGTCTACAAAACCTCCAGCAAGCTTCAGGCAGTGCAAAGGACCCTCAACGCCATTCCCGACAGCACAGTAGAACAAAGCAGTCATGTTTTATTTCTAAGTATAAGTTTATGTGCAGGAGGGATCTAGTGTACCAACTGCCCAGTAAACACAGAATACCTCTAACTTCCACTTTAGATCATTTAACAGCTTGCAAGCCCTTTGCATTAAGCTCTAGTTTTGTAGTCATTCCTTTTGTAGTCAGGCTTCATTGCTAGCATGAAAAGCACTTCCAAACCCTTTAGCTGTAAAATTACTGCAACAACTTAAATGCTGACAGAAGGGCTGGAACAGCTCTGAGTTCCACCTGCTCCAGAGGGACCTCCATTTCCACCTCTGCAAGGAGCACTGCAGGAAGAAGCAGCCAGAGATGCTGCTCACAGCTCACTGAGAAAGCAAAGCAGCCACAGCCCCACAGGCTACTCTCAGGTTTGGTAGTTTGATTTTCCTAATTTTTCTTATACTAATAAAACAAGTTTTAATGAACAAGAGGAACTAACCATTGTAAGATAGCTTTAGTAACCAAAAAAAAAAACCAAAGGTTTTTATATCAGAAAGAAGAAACATATCAGCGTTACATTACACCAAGGCTTAATCAAGCACTGCTCTTCTCTGTTTTCAGATATAATTCCTCTGAAATCAATGGGAATTTGCTCAGATAAGGAGCAAGGACCACTCACTGATAAGTCTGAAGTTAAAATATCCGTTGCTTCATTATAGACCATTTCTAGGACTAGGTCTGATTGTTCTTCTGCAACAGGGAAAAAGCTAGGCTCACATTTCAAAACTAAGGGTGGGCTGGTAGGGCTACCAAATCTCCCCCAGCATCAGGGCACACTGAAAAAAAAAAAGGCAACTCATTGCTAATACTCTTCAGAAGCCTCTTATTTTCATCTACATGAGTTCATTAGGATTACACAGGTGACTGATGTTACATGGTAAATGCCTCCACAATTGCAAAGATGCTATATTAACAAAAATCAAAATAAAATAGTTTGTCAAACACCATACATAAGATGCAGCTGAATGATTCACAGGCAACTGTTTTGCCTCCATATATTTGCACAATATGAAACAATCTCTAATTACAAGATCACGTGCAAGATTTCAGCCCCAGTGACTGTAGTTCTGCAAGACTACAAAGCCTAGTGCTACTTCCCCTGCCATCTCCTCCACTAATGCTGCATCAGCATAGATCTTATCTCATATTTAAGTTTTCAGTGGAATCAAATGGCTTCTTTCTAGATTCAGGAGTGAAAGCAGCCTGCAAAAGGCCTATTTTTTTTTTACATTTCTAAAGCTCAATCATCTCAGTGAATTTCAAGTCCAATCCACTCTCTTGTAGGATTACTGCAGCCCTTCTTTCTTCCCTCTCTTCCCCAGAAGAACATGAAGGCTACTCTACAAACATGTCTGAATGCAAACACCGTGAATCCCTAACATCCAACAGCAAAACACTCCACATGTTCTACTAGAAATATTGCACAAGAGCAGATGGAACTGGGGGGGAGGAGGTGTCAAGTGGTCACACCCCCACATCAGACTCAGCTGAGTATGGCCCTGGAACAAGGCAGCTGCTCCCCCCCAGCAGCATGGGGCCAGACTCTTCCGTAGTGACCATGGCTACAATGTGCCCCAAACCTCCACACTTCTTCCCTCCTTTGGGAAACTCTCTGTGGGTTGAAGTTTGTTGTCCTTTTCCAAAGGCAGTGCTCAATATCCACTAACTAACCTATTTTACAAAATAAAAAAATCACCAAGAACTACAAGCTGTTTATATATTGAAATCTATACACACATGTATTCTGTTGAATACATTTTAATCCAGGCAAAACACAAATATCCAACTGATTCATCCCAGATTCTAACGCATAAAGCTGTATGCATTTTTATTTCTAGGAGCAAGCCCAGCTATTTCAACAAGACTCTGTTGAAGGGGAGATGTTGAGAAATTACTTCATGTTAAGCTTAAGAACTGCGTAATTTTTTCCTTTCCTAAATTTGCTGATTGATTCCTGATTTGGGGTCCTTGTGGGAATTTTGTCTGATAGGCACTTCTGCAGCAGGCAAAGTGACAGCAAGTCTCGGGTGGATTTCTGGACAACGGAATAATATCGTATCATGACGCCTGCGCAGTGCCCTCTCCATGCACAATAGCTCTGAGTGGCAGTGCATGGTAAGCAGATGAAGCAGTAAGAAGTATATGATCTGATGAGCTTGGCTAAGCTGGGGGCGTCTCCTCTACTCGGCTAAATTAAAAACCTCCCTGCAATTTCAGCCCTAATCACCCCCTCTGATGCTGTAATTGATGATGGTCAGTTAACTCCTTCATTCCCAAGACCATTTATCAGAACCTAGGGAACTGCACATTAGCCAGCTCATCATGTATCAACTGGATTTAACATATCCAGAACATTTAGAGAGATATAAGACAGATATGAATTACACGGGGAGTAAACATTTCATAGCAGGCCTCTGGTTACATTAGGGCCACAATGCCCCACTCCCAAGTGGTACAAACTGCCTTTAAGCCTGGTTTGTGGAAAATCTCTCTTCGATGGCATTGAGTCACACATTGGCTTCTCTGCCACTCTCCTCCCTGTGGCTGGCACAGGCAGCATGCCAGCAGCATTATTACACCCTTGCACCTCCCAGCTGGCAAAATAGCCCTTTGCAGCCTTTACCAGTTGGTGCAAGCTGCTCTAACTTGTGTTGAGAAACCAAACCAGAAAAGTTCTATTTGCATTTTCAGCTTGAGTCCAGACACAGTCCTTGTGTGCTCTACGTACAGGCTTACTGCTAGCTCCTTCAACATGCTCCAAACTTAATAACAAAGGTATGACTCGTGCTGTTAAAATGATCCTGGAGCCAAACAATATCTTTTTATTCCACCTTCTATTTGTAATGGGTTTTTAGGGAATTGTCTGTGCAGTGCATTGTTCCTCTCCTGCAGGATTCTTTAAGCTTGACTCATACAAAGAAAGAAAAAATTCCATGAGGTGTGATATATGTTTATACTCTGCTGAATAAAAGGCTTTTCAGCACTGGGAAATCTATAGCATGAATTATTCTAACTGATTTATAATAGACAGCAATGCCTTAAGGACCCTATTCTGACTATTTGTGCTTTCATGACAGGGTCAATGTACTACCTGCACCATATTCAGTAACTAGAGCATCCAAGGTGTACATCCATATATCTGTTTTAGAATGACAACCTATTACTGCACTTTAGAAGAGGGTAAGAGGCAATTCTCTTGCCTTGCCCCCTCCCTTTTTTTTTGGGGGGGGGGAGAAATGGGGGGGAGGGAGGGCAGTGTCAAAAGACTCAGGTCTTCATGAAATTCATAATTCCAGTATCAACACAGCCATCTCGCCTAGATTTTTAAATCACCCCTTGCTATATCAGGATACCAGCAATTGCTGATGTCTAATCTTATTTTTTATTTCTGTTGAGTTCTTTTGCTTTCTTTTTGCATGGGGAACAGGCTGCAAAGTCTTGATAGCACAAAGCTATTTCACTTACAAATCACAGAACTGCCACTCCATAAACAGGAAACTGACTCAGGAGATATCTGGGTAACAAAAGATGAGTCAGCTCAAAGGGGAACAGGGCAGAAACCCCTCTCTCAGTTCACAGTCTGAGTAGCAGACGTTTCAAGTTGCCACAGTAAGATGTTTCAAGAGTATTTTACTCAGTAACAGCTGACTGCTGTCTGGCAGGCAAGACAATTGAGTGAACTGGTAGATCTTCCCACCGAAGGTACCATTCCTCATTATCTATCTGCATAGGAGGGCGGTAATCATTAAGTGCTTTGACAGTTGAAAGCATCAATTCTAGACAGCCATTCCTACCAGATAAGAGACTCATCTTGTTAAGAGTATGATATTCTCATATATCACAACATTTTCCAATATATAGAGGAAAGAAAGTACTACTACTTTTATTTTTCTGGATCCATGAGAAAGGACAGAGTCGTGGCTGGATTCAGACAGTCTTTGATCAAGACCAACTTTGAGGTTGAAAACTGAACATATATTAAACAGCAAGAAAATAGCTTTATTAACATACACCTCCCTTGCTGCTGTTATTCTTGAAATATATCATTACCACCCCACCCACAAATAACCACATCATCCTCCTCTCCTTGTAGTGCTTGTTGTGCTTGACTAGTTCAGTACAATACTAATGTTCTTATCAAATGAGTTCACAATAGTTTTGTCCCTAGCATACAACAGAACTAGCCCTGAAAGTCTCCCAGCACAACCAGGACACACGGCACTGAAAAGTTGTGTGTTGCCAGTCAGTAAATGAATTTAATTAAGTAGTGAAGAGGCTGATCTCATATGGCTGGAACAACTGAGTGTAGGTGTGTGTGTGCACATGCACACTCAACACATTAGCAGATCCAAGCCAAAATACAAAGTAATCCATGAACTTTTCCAGTTGCAATTAAGCTAAACAGATCCTTGCTTTGCCTACACTGGTAGAACATCTTCTGGACTGGACTTCTCAGGAGAGACTATGGTTGAAATAGAATACATAGAAAGAAATAAAATTAAAAACTCATGTGACCTTATGCATATATATTTAATTCTAGATTTCACACTGTTTTACACTTATTTGAAGTCATCAAGACAGGAGAAAATTAAGCCTGATAATGGAAAATAATTTGAAGTACGCCCAAAATAACAGCCTTGATAGCTTTATTCACAAAAAAACTGTTGCCTACAGTTAAAGAAAACAAGCCCAGGACATTGAGAAATCTATTCTGTTTACTAGGATATCTACATGCAAATATGCTTCTGTATCCAAATGACATGCAAACTACAAGTACCCAATCAATTGTGAAAGATAATGTATTCACTTTTCCTGTACCTGTATACGGAGAGCTGGTCAGTAGTTCTTTATCTGCTCAGGTACTAATACCAGTGCAGGCCACTCCAAAAGTATTTTCCCTTTTGCAGCCCCTCTAGGCCAACAGAAACTTCAGCCACAAACCAAATTAATTGGCCAGTGGGGATTTCCCTTAGAGGAGGAAGGCATTCTCCAGCTACGTAGGACTGACATCTTACCCCATTCCCCTTTTGCAGTCTGTGACAGGAATGAGTCTATTGGTGACAGAAGGGACACACCAGCCATATGGCTCCAATGCTTTGTGTTACAGCTACTTGGGACCAACCATCTCATAACAGGACAACTGAAAGTCACAATAAGCCAGTGCATCCCACCATACACCTGAGGTTTTCCCCACAGAGCTCTAGAAGATGGCAAATGGCTCCATGTTACCTTTGATTTAACCTTATTTCCAGAAAGTGCTCACGGAGGACACTAAATGAGGGACTCCAGTTAGTTTGCCAGCCTTGGCTGGTTTTCTATTCTTACTTTCTTGTTTTTAAGTTTCATTGCAAATGAGTAAAGCATTAGAACATTAACATATATTGTATTGCAGAGCTTATTCCAGTAAACCTGTCAAAATTGGCATCGTGAATAATAATACTTAGCACTTACATAGTGTTTTATATTTTCAGAGCATCGTAGACATTAACTTAATTAACAAGTGACAGTTTCACAAGCAGAAGCTCTCCCTGCAGCACTAGTCTGCGTGTCTGAATTTCTCACAAAAATTCAAACTCTGCATTAATCCTCTTGTCTTTCATCCTTCTGAAAAGATTATCTTCCTTTTTATTCAACTCCCCTGGACACAGACACCCATGCTTTTAAAAACCAAGCTATTAAAAAAATTTAGGTGGAAGAACAGTGACTTAACATAAGCTAATTGGAAAATCCACATTACCCTACTTTTCAACCTAAATTACTCAAAAATCAGAGCTCTATCAAGCACATATCTAGACAGAATATGTTTCTAAATTGGCATAAAATGTACTTAATATTGATTGCTGTGCAATTTCCCAAACTGTTCAGAAACAGAAAGACATAATTAGGTTTTATTTGAATTTTTTCCTTTGGGTTTAAAAAGAAAAATGGCAAAAAAAAAAAAAATCAATACATTAGTCTATCTGCAGAAGAAAAGTAAGTGAAACTCCTGTCTCTAGAAATCTATACCGTGTATTCAATAGGGAGAACAACAGTCAGTTCTAGGAGCTATATTGTAGAGAAGATTTGTGAAACCTGTACTAACTTCCAGAGTTTAACCATGCTAGAATAACATCTGTCTTGTTTTCTACTCATAGTCCACCAAGCAGATTCAGAACCCAAAGGCCATGGCTGTACCAGACAGAAGTCCCCTCTGCTTTGTCTACCTATTCAGGGAAGGGCAAAGTCTTTCTCACCCTGGCCTTCATTAAAAGTAGTTCAGTTTTCAGATACAAAGGACAAATTTGAGGAACTGCACCAACAAACTCGTCTTACAGAACATCCATGAACATTGTAGCTCATAGCCCACATGGGCAGTGCAGGCATTTACTACCCACACGTTGTATACCTCCATGCCAAAAAGTCACTGCAAACACCACTATGTCCCAGAGCACCAGCCTCAGAAAAACCAAAACAAAACATAACTCAAGCACCTGTACAAGAGAGAGAAGAAACCCTCATTAAGACACAATTTTATCTCTAGCCAACTGAGTGGTGGTATTATGGGTTTGAAACCTCCCCACCACCACAGTGAGCAGTTTCCACTAGCAAAAACCACTATCTCAAGGAACAGAGCACCCAGAACTGATGCTAGATTCAGAAAAGCTCTCAGCAACAACCCAATTCACCCTCCTCAGAGGGCTCAGCAGCAGCCCTGAAACAATCAACCCACCACACAC
This sequence comes from Phasianus colchicus, assembly GCF_987193195.1. Classification (NCBI taxonomy): domain Eukaryota; kingdom Metazoa; phylum Chordata; class Aves; order Galliformes; family Phasianidae; genus Phasianus; species Phasianus colchicus. Next base: position 16,331,478 of record NC_143447.1, on the reverse strand, counting down.
AAACAGCAAGGAACGAGGAATCACATCTTAGCAGCACTTAGCTTACTCACAGATCTGTTGCCTTCCGAGCAGCACATCTCTAGGACAGGACCAAGTATTACAGAGCCATCTCCTCCAAATCACTCATGATAAAGGCTGAGGCAAGGCTATAGCAGCTGTGCCCCATCAAGGTCCTGCTGAAGGCTCACAGCTGCTGGCACTGATGAGGGACCACCACAGCAACCCAGCCCTCCAGCAGCCGCACCTCAGCATCTCTTTTCCCGCTCTTTTATGGCAGGGCAGCAGCTATAGCTGAAAGCCCAACAAAATGGTGGCTGTGAGGGCAGACAGAGTTGCTGCTGGCTGGCCAATCTTGTTTAGAGGCACTCCTCTCCCATTCAGTCACAGCATCCCTCATCATTACCTGCTGCCTCCATTTCCTTCAGTATCTGTGCAACTCTCAGCAGCTTTCCTTAAAATCCCAGTTCCTAAAGTCAAGTCAAGGGGTGTGCATTTTCCTGATCCCCATTTCAAAAGAAAGTTTGCAGCTGCTTGAAACCACCAGTGGCTACACCAACCCAAACGTGTGAGTGCTACCAGAAAAAAAAAAAAAAGAAAGAAAAAAAAAAACCCACAAAGCATTGAAAGTGCCTTTCCCTCATGTTATGAGCAGCTGAGGTCTGTAGCAAGCTGAGGAGTGTGGGTTGCTTCCCTCACAAAGTGCTTGGGCTGCACACCTGCGTCTCTGGAAAGCAGCTTCTTCGTACAGCACAACTGCTACAAGGTTTTGGCAATGACATGGATGTTTACTTATTGTGTAACAGTTACACTGGGAAGTGATGTTTCTTCCCAGTTTCTTTTACTTCTTGTGCGGAAGAGGGCACAGCCCTGTGTGAGCTTGAAGTGTGACAGGCAGGAATTTAGCAGCGGGAAACTGCAGTAAACTCTTTCATGTGGCACTTTCCATGGGTCAGACCCTCAGCTGATAAAAATCAGCATTTGTCCACTAACGGCATCACTAACAGCCATGTAGCCTCACTATCCCACCAAATCTGTCACTTAAAAATCGCATTATGTGATCTAAATTAACTGCTTTCACTCCAAATATGTTTTTATTTCACTTCAGTATGAAGACATTTAATGCTGGTAAGCCACTTGGTCACAGTATGTTTATGCACAAGCACACACACACACACAAAACCAGCCAGACTAACTTGTTCAGCCAGCACAAGTGATTCTGAAGCAACCTTAGCTTTAATGCATTGGTGCACTGTGCGAACAGCAGTTCACAATTTTCCTTCCTCTAACAGACAGCTCAAACACTGGCATAGCTCCTATCAGAGCTTTTAATATCTGCTGTAAGCCTCTGTTTAGCAGGAAGATTACATCCCCCAGATTTCACAGTTCAAAAGTTCATACTGTACTGTTCTATTTATAGACTTGCCTGACATTGCTTCTTCTTCAGCAGAGATATTCTGGAAAAACAAATCAATCTGAAGTATTTTGGAACATGGTTTTAAAGAGTGTATGTTATGCAGATATGCACAAAATCACGAGGAGATTTTGCTTGCTGGCGTAGACTTTCCAGTTAAATTTTCTTCTGACTTCTCATTGGACTTGAACTTTTGAAAATAAAGTTAAAATTCAGAACTGAATAATGAACACAAAATTCGGAACATGCTTTGCTTCTAGTTAGCAATTTCATTCAAAGGAACAGAATTATTAAAAATACAGAACAACAACAACAAAAAAGCCATCCACAGGTTAAAAATTACTTTTGCTGGAACAGAATGGTCATGAATAGAAAGACCCTTCCAGCCTGTGCATCCTTGATTATTTTTATATTTACCTTTCACTCCTCGTTGTACATCTTTTCTCCTGATCTGTCGGCAAGTAAATTCTTCATACTCTTATCTTGGTGCAGAACTGCTTTAGAAACACATAATAGACATTTTAAGTCATCTCCAGATATTCAGCTCTGGAGCGATAAGGCTCGGGCCTCAGTCTAATCTCATTTACACAGATCAAAATCATTTCATTGGAGTAAGTGATGCAACACTGCTGTAAATCTGCACTGCTTCTTTCTTGGGTCAGTTTTGTGTGTGATGTTTTTGACACAACTCTGTGCCAACTCATTTAAATGGATTCTTTAATCAAGCCTCTTTTTTAAAAATGAGAAGGCACTCGTGTTTGTGAAGAGCTCTGGCCTGTCATGCTTTCAGGTCAACATCCTTCTTTTACAGACTCCATCCAGCCTGATCCTTCCCTGATCTGAGGTTGGCAGCATCACATTGATTGTCATCTTCATTCCTCACTGCAAATGATCAAATACCTATTTTACAGCAGAACTGAAATAGGAAAAGGTAGTGAGACAGAAGGCTCCAGAAGCAAATTAAGGAGAGCTCTCAGATTCATATCCTCTGGAGCTGCAGAACAAGAACAAAACTGCACTGCCATCTTCATTGCCAGAATTGAATCTAGAAAGTCCTGCCCCTGAGCATGCATCCTTGCCATCTACTTAGCAAAACACTTAAATGCATTGACTATCTTTCAAGTACCATGTTATCTACTTAGAGAAATGATTTAGTTACTGATTCATCTGAATACTAAAAACATCAGAGAGCATTTCTCAAAAATGTATTTCTCTGTAAGTGATGAATTTGGTACTGTGGTTAGTTTACTAAGTGAAGCTCAGGTCTGAGAGACTTTTATAATTGAATCCAGAGTGGTTTTGACTTGTACACTGCCTTCAGGTCACAGCTAGCTGAAGTATACCTTAGCATGTTGCTGCACACAGCATCATCTTCCAAGCAGCAGCTTCTCACCACCTCTTCTGTTCCATGTTTCCTTCGTTGCATCATGGCCTAGAAGGGACAGAGGTTGCACATGAGTTTTCTGCACTTTACTTAAAAACAATGGGACAACCACATTTTTTTCCACAGTACTCCAGAGGTCATGAAGTATGGGCTTGAAGGCACATGCATTTAATCCGTTCAGACACTAAAGAAAATAAAGCTCAAGTTTAGGCATGCTCTGTCCAAAGGGAACTGTAGCCTACAACCACAGCACCTAGATCTCAGGCGTGTAGCTTGCATCTTTACAAAAGTACACAATTTTCTGCCTGACGCTATTCCATTCCCTTTTTCCAAGGGGAATGCACCTTCTGAAGGCATAATCTGTAAGCTCCTTAGCCAGTGTATCTTCTGACAAGCTTTGCCCTGCTAGTCCTCACAAAGCAGCCCGCACACTCTCGGTTCGCACTCCTCTCAGCTGAGATGACAGAAGCAGGGCATTCTGAGTGCCACTTCTCGTGCTCAAACTGTGAGTAGCGAACTGCTTACACAAATCCTCCTCTTAAAACCGCTGGCCCAGCGTGACAGCTTTCGGTGTGGTAATGCAGAGCTGTACACCTGCAAGAGCCAGCCAGCCTGTAGTGGTGAGAGTGTTTTGATCGCAGACTGCGGTAAATATTTAATTATCGTGTGATTTCGTCTGTGCAAACCTCAAAGTGTTTTTCAATACCAATACTTGCTCTAGTTATGTGTAACCATCTTTCAACTTTAAGAAATATATTCAAGAGTGATGATAAATATTTCATAAAACTGTAACTAAAACCTGTTTGAAGACATAAAGTGACCTGCTGCTTATGTTGAGGTTAGAGGAAGTACTTCAAGAGTGTATTAATTTCAAATAATTTTAAAAAGTCTTATACTTGTTGGATATTTGCTTTGCCCAGCTTAAAATCAAGGCCACGATGACACAGTCATTATACTGTAACGTGAATTCACTATCCTCCCTTCACACAACGTACACAGCATGATTCAAGGTTAAGCACAGAATATCAAAAGACTCCTAGCACGGACAATTTTAATGGTAAAGGAACCTTGACTTCTACTGATTATATTAGTTCAACTAAAATTGACCTTCAATATATGAAGATTTCATTTTCATAAATAAATGGTATGACTGATGCCTTTTACTAGGCTTACAAAAAAGTAATCAGAATTGAAGCTCTCAAGGCCACAGTCTTTTTTTTTTTTTTTTCAGTTCAAATTACAGATAACAGAAGGAAATAAATAGTTACGAGATGTTAAAAGCTAAACTAATTTTTTGTTTGTTTGTTTCTTAGTAAAAGACAATAGTAATTACTAGTGGGTTCCCTCTAGCTAGCATAACTAAATAACAACTTGTCACTTTCCAACATTATCACCAGAGTTGTTGCTTATGCATATTTATCTAGTTAATGGGATAGATTTATTACAAGTATTGAATAATTTGGACCCAGCCTACACTGATGTATTTTATGGCGTGTGGTCAACACAGCTATTACAGCATGGATCTGCAACTGCTCTATAAACTAGAGAATGCAGTCATTAAAATGAATGAGCACAAGTGTTTGTTATGCTGTTTTTAATTATATGTTTATCTCTTTTTCTATTATACTTCCATTTTATTTATACCACATGTGGTCACATATGGTCCGTAGATGTTATATTAGGGAGTTTAAGCAAACCCTAGGCAATCATCTTTGTTTATTTAGAAGGGCATAACTTACCTAAGCAGAAATTACAGTTCTATGCATCTCACTTTACATTCGTATTCCTGATTTTCAGTGAAGTCCAATATCCAAAGTTGAGAGCGTTCTAAAGGGAAAAGGAGCAAATATATTTACCCATCCTATGGCACATTGGTTTTGAGAGATTGGACTCTCTATTAGGATCTAGACTCAATAACACTTCTATGTCCACTCCAGCTCGGAATATTCTCCAATTTAGGATTTATCACATGTTAAACATTGTTTTAGTTTTTTAAATTTGATGTTTATGTTATGAGTTCCTGAAGAAGCTGACTTAACTTTTGTAGAACAGAAAACTCCGGCAACAGAAATTCATAGAACTATTTGTTTAATAACAGTTTGAAAGGATAATTTAAGGCACAAATCAATGGTACTTTCAGGGTTCAGTTCTTTTTTTCTTCTGCCATATGGATAAATATCATTCCCTTGTGTACTCATGAAAATAGTCCGAGGAGATAACACAGGAATTGTAGGACATCTCTGATGGAACATCTCTACTGCCGGTGGACTGATAGCCACTAGAAACCAGTCTATAAAGTCAAAAGGAATGCAGGGGTATGGCCCTTACCTCTGAAGGCCATTGGCATCCAGTTAGGTCTGTGATTTATACCACGAATGCCATTTGATTTGTTCTTAGTTGACTTATGGTCTTATTCTTCACAAAATTTTAACAGTGCGAATGGGACAGAAAGATTGAAAGAAGATTGAGGGCACTCTTTCAGTGAGTTGTACTGCCTTCACTTTCTGAATGTTAATGCTAGAAAGCACAATCATCTAAAGCTTCATGAAAATCAAAGACATTGTTTTAATCCATGTACTTTCTTTGGACAATTAGCAGTCAAAGATTTGCCAGAGAGTCGTGTCCAGACACAACCATCTCTGAAAATTTACATACATAAATACATTACTTTTCTCATTGTTATATTCCCAACTTCAGCTCAAGGCCTGTATCTTTCACATGACAGAATGTGAAAAAATTATGCATTTAGCTAAATCAGCTTAACCTGGGTCAAACTACGCCCATATTGGAGCTCTGCCATCGTAAGTGAAAAAGAATTATACATCTGATGTTACATGCTCTGATGAAGGAGAAGCAGTGACACTGGGCTGATCAACAGTTTAACAGCGACACAACTGGCACCCTCTGAGGACTGAATCAGGTCTATTGAAATGATCAATTTAAGTTTTAAATTATAATTTTAATTATTTAAAATAGAACATTGGCAGAGCTAGGACAAAAAATCCTTTGTGTCAAATAGTAATTACATCTGACTTTCTCACCAAAAACACTAAGTGCTGTCGTACTGCCTTATAACTGCTTAAAAGTATAAGGTTCTTTCTTTTGCACAGTTCAGATTGTGCACTGAACTAGATAGCTTTGTTACTAGGGCACACGGTGCTCCATCCCTGGAACCCTGCTTGAACTCTTTACTTAAATGAATACACTGGTTTTGCTCAGTCATTACTAGGCAGTAACTCATATTGAAATGCACTGCACTTAATTCAGGACAGTTGGCAGTCTCTGAAGGGAAACTCCAAAATGAGCCAGCATATGAAGAGGGAGAAATATCTTCAGCTTAGAGCTGGGGTTACCACTAGCACAACGAGGGGATTTTCTCACTCCAGCGGTCTGCATCAGAACTGGTATTTGGTTCCTGCTACTCAGAGGCCTGTAATCTTGGTGAGGGAAGGAAAGAAAAACAACAACAACAATAAAAACCCTCTAAAATGCTCACTTGGAGCACAGAAAATTGTAAATAAGCCATGTAAAAAAAAAAGAAACATACATGCTCATGCATCAATCATCTCTATTTCAGATGCAATGCCAAACAGAAAGGATGAATGAGGGCTCAGCTCAGTTAGGATGAGTGCAAAAATCAACAGCACTAAAGCTACTTTTCAGGTTAGCATAATCTTCTGTTTGCAAACACTGTCTGTTTTATCTGACTTTTTTTTATTGGACAGCTGTGATCTTCTCCTTTCAAAACCTTGTCACTGCTGTTCAGCAGAAATGTAAGTGATATGATTAAGGAACATGGCATCTTGTATAATCGGTCGTAATCATTATCTAGGGGTTTCAGTAACATGACACATGCACAGCAACAGCAGCATCTGCTATGGACTGACAGATATCTCAAGCTCAGGATGATGGAAGCACACTCAGGGATTTGTAAACTTGTCTTGGCTAATGCCACTATCCTGATGTGAACCTGTTGTTGGCTATGCTGTTTAAAGGCCAAAGATTAAAAGTGTTTTATAAAGTTCATCCTATCCATCATGAACCCACAGCTCTGGCTGATGTGGGATATATCACCTTAGCAGACCTTTCCCACTTTCACTGATAGGGTGGTACTTTTGGAAGCAGCTGTAAAGAGCAGAACTCTATTTTTGTAGCATTTCCTCACCGTACGTCAGGTTGGTCTTTTACAAACACTCAGTATTGGATTGACTGTGTTTCCAAAGAAGTCTACAAAGTTGAATTACATAGTATAATATGTAAGTTATAAACACTAGGGGATGGATTCCATTCTGCAGGGCCATGTGACTGTAACTTGAGTGAGTCATCATGTCCGTGCTGCTTGGAGTTCTGTACCCTGATTATGTGCTGAAAACTGTTGGCCATAGCCCCAGAGATACCAGACATATTTTGGACACTTCCTGAGGGAAATCTGAAGTCTGTTATCTTCCCCAACCTGTAGAGTCTAAAACCAAATCTCTTGCTTTCTGCATGTGTTTCCCAGCTACTGTGCTATTAAAGATCTGGGAGAAGTAAAGGTGTTTTCCACGCATTCTTGTTGTTACAGCGTCACTGGAAGGCAAAAGGCAATGAGCCAGGAGAAGAACAAGCAAATGAGAATCAGGCCAGAAATGAGATGTAGACATTTTTATTATTATTATTATTATCTTGGCAAAATTTAGAACAGATGTAGTCTGCATTTATTTACTCTGAGGCCTGACTGATTGCCAAGGTTGTGACTGGGGACATCACTTTTGCACAGCAACTGTGGAAATCTGTCCTTCCTTCCCATTGGCATACGAGGATTGAGACCTGGGCACTGTTCATTTACTATAATTTCAAAATTTGGCTTTCAGTCATTTCTAGACAAGACATCGTATTCAGTCTGTTTCATTCAACTTTTTGTGAATATTACTGCAGCTGTATTTCTAGGAGCATTACACAGCAATCAGCCAGTGTGTATCCTGAATTCAGGTTTGTTCTGCAATAAAGCATAGTTTGTTGAACCAAACGTGGTAGTTTATAAAGGCAAGGTGCATTTAGAGAGGTTAGTACCTTTTATTTGTATCTGTCATACACAGCTAATTGTTCCTATTTATTCTCACTTAACATTTTTAAGGCTTTCTGGATAAGGACGGTTCATAACATTTTGTATTATGATCCAGATTCTCTTACTGTCATCATGTTTGACCTTATTCCACAAATAATTTTCTCAGGTTAGGTTTTTAGATTGTAGAAATGGGTTATGCTTACCATTTGAGAATCTAGACCATTGAGTTCAATGACTAATGGAGTCAGGTGCTCATCAAGTTCAGTGACAATATCAGAATCTCATTCCTCTCGTATTTGAGGACAAAGGATAGAGATCTAATGAAAGGAGAGGCAGTTAGCTAACCATGCTTATGAAGGAGGCAAATATAAATGGACCTGCCTCTTTAAGACTTCTACTACATCTTTGTGGAACAATAATAAACAAAACAAAAAAATCATTTTGCTTTATTCTCAAATACAAACATATTGGAAGATTGTTGTGTCAGTGCCAGGATGTAGATCAAAATTCATTCTTCTTTCTTGTTTTCTTGCAGGTGAAAGTTTGAGAGAAAAATACATGTATAGATAAAACAGACACAGATCAGATGTAAAAATCCACCTGCTCCATGTATTAATGTGATTCTGTCTGTGAAAATATAATGTTGGGAATTAGGTATCAGGAAAGGTATCTAGATAAATTTAAACAGAATTCTGAATGAAGACGCATTTGGGTAAACAGAACAAGATGAGATTAAACCTAATGTAAGAGTACAAAAAAGAATATGACAGAACAGGGCAATGCTCAGAATCTCTGCTCTTAAAAACAGCAGTTTTACAGAAGTCGTTGCCACAGGTGAAGTTACTATAGCTGCTCCCACTTTCCGCATAGGTGTCAGCAGGTGTTGCTGCCTTTCCTTTGCCTCTGAGACAAACACCTGCTAATATTAGCTACCTGCTTGCAGTCCCCACCAGAAGGAGCTTAGCAGATGATATTTTCATTGGATTGTGCAATAATGTGAAGTCTTCTCTAATCTTATTTGGCACATTACCCATTGGATTTATGGAAATCCTAGATGAACCTTGACCCAGAAGTGTAACAGTCACGTAAACTCTGCATGTGTACGTTGTGGTGGTCATGAGGTGTGCCCTTGGCTTTACTTACTGCCTAAGTCTTTGGCTAGTTCTGCAAGTAACCCTTAAATCCAAAGGGAATAAAGTATAAAAATCAGTCTTCTGGACACATAGCACTTTGGCTGATTAGCATGGAGAAAAAAAGAATTAATAATGAGGAGAAAAAAAAGATAGCCAGAAACTACAAACACCAGGGAGCCCGTTTCAGTGTTACTTGAAAATAAAGCAACAATAGCAAGACTAGTCATCTCATTAAATAATAATTTGTTATTTCCCTTTAATGCTGCACGTGTTCTCTAACGGCTGTGACTTCTGAAGACAGTTGGACTGTGATTTCCACATATTTATCAATAGGAAAGTTGTATAACTTTTAATGAGTCCTTGAACTGACCACCTGTGAACTAGAAGTATTGTAAACCTTGTCTCTTGAAATATGAAAAGACTTGAAATACGATAAGTCTTCCTTTATGTGGCTGATCTGAAGTGGGTCTTGAAATCACTGGCAGACAGCTCAGCCAGTGCTTCCTACAAAACTAAGACATGTCTGCCACTTATGCCCAATGGCAAGAAGATGATCTTATTTTCACATTTGGAAAACTGCAGGTAATTAAAGAAGGAAAAATGCTTCTGTTAATTAAAGATTTCTTCTTTCAGTATGAAGACAAACTGTTGTGTTTCCTTGCGATCAGAGTCCAGCCACCAGGAGAACTTTCCAGCTGTTGGAAGGTTCTCATGGTCCTTCATGTCTACATGATTTGTAACTCGGATGTCTTGTGACAAGAGGTAGATGTGCTTAGAGCAGGATTCTGGACTCATGAATTTCATTTTTGTATGAAACTGAATTAGTATAACTTGCTGCAAAATGTCAGAAGAAAAGTCATTTGAAAAATGTCATTTCACTTCAGTTGAAAGGCTTTGCAAGTTTTAGCAGTTACACAGTGCTGATGACTGGTTATAAAATCGAGTCTTCCTTCATTATATTCTTGTTTATATATCATCTGTTTGATTATCCTATTTCATTTTTGCTTTGCTGTTCTGTTCAAGTTTTAAGATTTTGGGTTTAAGTCACATATCCTCTGGCACATGTTGCCACACAAAGAGAATTCTTTCCATTCAGTGTAATGAAGTAATGCTGTATCACTATTGTATGAAAATTTTCAGAAATGACAAAAATGCATTTCCAACATGGAGTTCTTTATATATTGAAATAAAATACTATTTTTAATATAAATTTTTTAAATTATGCTTTCAATACAAAAATTCTGTCTCAGCCTTCGTTGTGAAATTTTTTATGATGATGACTTCAAAAGTAAATATTTTCAAAGCGTCATTTTTTCCAAACATTTGAGATTCTGCATTGTCTTTGCAAATCAAGAAGAAATACAGTTAAAAAAGAAATTTAAATTCCAGGTTTACACACAATACTTTTTATATTTTTATTCTTTCATTTTTATTTCACAGGTGTGGATTATCTTCCAACTCTGAACATGCTGCAGGAACAAAAGGTATGCACTGGAACTCCAATACTCACTTTAAGAAGAATATAAACATTTTGGATCCATTTCCCAGCATGAAGAGCTCTGCAAGAAGTTGAAGAAGCCAGAAAGAATTAGAAAGCACAACCACAAACAGTATTAACAGAAATACTGTATAATAAGCAAGGCAAATCATCCCTTCATTCAGATGACAATTACATCACAGGTAACACGACGCTTTCCTGCTTTCAGCAGCACCACAGAGATAACCTCCCTGCGATGAATATATTTTGAGCAATTTTTCCCATGTGCTGGTCTGAACCAGGCTTTTCTTTGATGCCAGATATAAATATCCTACTGCAACTCTTGTCTTGCTCTTGCATAAATAAACTGCCTACCAGCACTGGAAAGAGGCACTTGCTATTGTGTTTCTGTTGTGACAGTGTCAAAAAAAAAAAAAAAAAACCATGCGAGGTGTTTTCCAAGGGGCCATCTTTATCCTGACGAACATCCGTACAGAAAATGTAATTGCACCCTTTTAAAACATCATCTTGGTCCAGCAGAATATTCTGTGAATCTGCTGAGAGATTCACTGCACCAATAATGTCATCCTTTAGTTTTCATACAGTTTTAATGGAAATGTGTGAAAAACAGGAGCGACACAGCATTTCCCTTTGTGGCATCAGTCTCAAATGAGCTAGGTCCCACACTTTTCCATTTCACATATTAGAATGAATATGCAGCAGGAGGAGCTGCCTTACATTTTCCACTCTTCATGTTAAATATAATCTCCCGGGCTGAGTGCTGAATCACATCTCCCAACTATTCCCTGCTCCAATTGTGCCTTCACTTGTGATGCTTTTATTTACCATGTCAGCTTGTACCTTTCTTAGCAGTGTTGCTTTTCTTCCCCTTCAAACAAACATATCCTTTTCTCTATGGCAATCTTTGAAATGTGTGCTCAAGTCAGGGGTTAGACAAACCTTATCAGTATGCATGTGTGTGTGTGTGTGCACTTGTGTATGTAATTCAGGTATTTTCTCTTACTGAGCAGTACAGTTGCATTGGAAAGCTCGTAAAAGCCCGAGTGGAACAACAGCACAATGCATCAAAGGGGAGACTGAGATTCTTTTTTTCTGTAATTTTAGTTGAATGAATCACAAAGTGGCAATTATATGGCACATTTTTCTTCTAAAAAATTGGCCTTGTTGTGCCTCTAGACAACAAAACAGCATGAAGGAACCATATAGGCACAGCTTGGTTCCAAATAACCATGTTTACCTAATATACACAAATATGCCAGGCCTCACTGTATAAACATTGCTGTTCTGACTTATTTCTGGAAGTTTCTGAAACATGTAACATCGTGAGCAGAAAAGAACATTCACTATTTATTTTCACTGTAGGAAAAAGCAGTAAGTTTCAAGCACAAACATATTTGCAATGTGATAGGGAAAGATGACAGCAGTATCTGTGGAGCATTTCATCCCCACTCACACAGTGAAAATCTTGCAATGGAAAAAATCACTGGAGGTGTGCAGCTTGAATTTATAAATCACACACTTTGATTTATCTAGAATATATTTTCTGTGTTATTTAATTTGAATTGATTCCTACTGCGTTTTTCTTTCTGTCCTTTTATAAGATATTCAAGAGATACTCTGGGCAACATGAAACACTGTTAAGGGAACTACCACTCATCTCTTTTCTTATCTCTTGGGCTGCTTTTTTCAGCATTCGAAACTGGCGCCTGAGTTGTAAAGCTCCCTTGCAAGATTCCTATCAGATGAGGGCTGGTGACAGGCAGGTTTTCCTCCGGGAACCTAACGGAGTCTTTGAATTCATCAGAAATTGCAAATGATGCAAGATGACTCAAAAATATATTCCCAACAAGCACTCAGGAAATTCCCAGACCAGAAGCGTGCCTGAATTTAATAAATGGCATATTCAAAATGTAACAAAAAGATAATTTCAACCTGATTCCAGGGGAATCTTTAGCAGATGAGTCCCACCCTGTGGCATTTGTGCTCGGCACTGCTGTTTCCATGCAGTTGTGTTGGGGGTGCAGGGCTGAGATCGTGAGGTCTCCTACCTTCCTGCCAAACCTGGAAATGCTGCTGTTTGGGGCTATGAGAAGCACCCCCTTACCAACAGTCGAGTTTTAACTTGAATTCTCCTGTTAGTGGTTTGCACGAGGATTCTTACAAAACACATTTGTCATTCCTCGCTCACAATCACCACTCCAAGAGGTTTTTCCCACTTTTTCCTTCATTCTGGAGGGAAAGATAAAAGTATTTCATGAAAAATTCAAAATGGGAATGCTGTTCATATTTGAATTTGGTGCTCTCCTTTCAAAGTGCTTCACACCATAACTCACTTCAAGTCCCGCATTTATTCCTATACCTGTAAAACATCCCCTCCCCTTTTTGCAGTTAATTGCTTTTTCAAAAATTTGAAACAGCATCGTTTGGCTTTTTGGTTTGTTTTTATATGGTGGTTTGGGGTTGATTTGTTTGCAGAGACAGAGTAGGATCCGCTTAATTACTTTCTTATTCCTCTCCATTTGTACAAACTAGTAAACTTACATCTTCCTCCAGCCTGGAAAAATTAGATTCCAACTAAGTGGCAGCCTCTTCTTTCCTCTGGCTACTTTCCAAAAAAAAGCCAGAAAATACTGAGTAGAACCAAATTATACAACCAAAAATAAAACTTCAAGTTCTAAAAAAATCACTTTTTGAAAATGCCTTTAAAATGTCAAGAGAAGTGAGTTTTTGTAAGTATATTTTACAATCTTTCCATAGAAAATATTTTAATGTGTGTTCATTCAGTTTTTATTACAGATGATTCCTGCCAGAAGTTTTAAAGGAAAAGAACAGTTTTAAGAAGTCCAGAATATAATCAGGCTTAAATCATCTACCGATAGATTAGCTGCAGAAATCAATATGCTTATTTAATATAGAGCAGAAAAAACAACGGAAGACTTTTAAAAGAGCCTTTCCATGATGAAACAGTAAAGGATCTCATTGGTTATCTATTCGGTTAGAAGAAAGAATGAATGAAGAGAGATTCTTCAAGTTACTTCATTATAAAATTCTGTTTTCTTAAAAAAAAAAAAAAATCATTCTCTAGCATGGGTCCCTCCCTATCGATCAATAACCCTTTGTGGGCTCCTTTCTTCTGTGCTGAAGGAGGGATTTTGTGCTCCTCTGAAACCAGTTCTATCTGGGATCTAGTCCCATAATAGGGAAATTCAAGCTGAAGACTTCACTTTTTGTTGTAATTGTTGTTGTTTGTGTTAATTGATTAATAAGAATAATCTGCTCCAGCTGGAATAGTTCAGGGTCCTTCCCATTTCTCAAGCCTATCCTTCTATTTCTTTTATAGAAACCATAAATGTTTGATCACATGGGTCCAACTGCTTCGAAGTCACTGCCTCAAAACCTTCATTTTTCCACTGACTTCACTTCTACTTTTTCTTTTTTCCCAGAGTTCTGATGCTTATTCAAATTGAAAGCAAGCAAACAAACAAATACATCTCTTTATTTCTTAGTCCAAATACCTCGCAAGACAAAAACAAATAACCACTTTGATCAGGAGAGAGTGTGGATTTTCCTTCTTCTTTAAAACAAGCAGAGGATATTTGTGCAAGTGAGGGGTCAGGGTCAGGACAGGCAGAGCTTGTAACTGAAGTTGTCTGTCTTCGGGCCATGCAACTGGGCTGCAAGTTTCCCTAATGCCTTGGCTCTGATCCATACCCTGACCTGGAGACACTGAGCTCAGGCAAAGAAGCCAATTAGGTTATAACCCGAAGTTGGTTCAAGCAGAGATCCTGTAGGCGAACTCTGGCTGCATTATCCACTAAGCTGCCCTGAACCTGCATGTGGTTTAAGCAGGAATGGGTTGTTTTTGTCAAAAATCATAATTTCCCTGGGAATCAGAATGGTATATAATAATGGGGGAAAAAAAAAAAAAATTGCAATTGCACAACTCATTTTCTTTACAGTGGAAAAGCCATTTTATTGTAAGTCATTCTCTGTTGTTCTCCTTTATGTAGATTCTGTAAAAGTATGCTTCTTAATACTTCATTCCATTAGCACATCTCCTGTTTTATTTCAAAGTGTACATTTAAATGAGAACAATACTCAGAAAAGAAAAAAACATTCTGGTGCATTTGCATTTGCTGAAAGGGACAAACCATGAATGAATGCTACAACAGCTTTTGTAATTTCCTCTGTATTCCCCTATTTTCTTAGCACATTTGGCAGGGAAAAAAGAAAAAAAAATTGAGAACTAAGATATGAACACTGAACCTCGGCTTCTACGCACTGGCACAGCTCCATACAGGCAGTGTAGATACTTTGATTCATATCGATTGAAGGTCTGTCCTAAAAGTTTGCAGAAGTAATGGGAATGGGAGAATTTCAGCAGCTCCACTGACAAAGGGAAGATGTGCTGTGGGGAGCTGCACAAGCAGGGAGTGCACAGCCATGACTGCTTACACATTAATTAAAGCAGTTTTTTATTTTGGTACGGGAAAGCTGGTTAAAACCATCTGTTTCAGAATATTCTACGAGCTAAGAAGAAAATGTGATCAAGATTAGATCTAGGTGATAAATGGTTGGGTTGTTTTTTTATTCTGTGGCTTAACCTAAAGATCTAAATAGTATTTGCGTCAGAGTACTTAAGTACAGATGCAAAGGTTTATTGCAGTGTGACAAACAAAATGATCTTAGGTTAATCTGCAATGTTTTGTTTCAAACAAAACACAGATTTAATTTATTTTGCATTTTATTTCTGCATCTTTTAACCCTTACAATATGGAAGTGTGTAATATATTCCGAAACAAAGGCTGAAGGAAAATTTCCCCAGTTTTTTACTAAAACTAATTGTTGAATATGACCCAGTCTGAGGCCTCTTACACATCAGGCAATCAACAGGCTGATGCCTCGGTGGAGCGTTCCAGCAAATTACCTGGCACAGCCATCGCGGGGTAGCTGTGCTGGAGCACATCCCTGGAGCTGAATTAGAGGTTGTAAATTGCCTCCACAAATCCCTTCCCTCATAGTCACTTATTGTCCCACATAAGTAGCTATCATTTTAATTGACAGAGTGTTGTACGAGGGATGCAAAATCATGAAAAATATGAAGTGCATCATAGAGAGACAAAACACAGATCTGTTGAAATTATACCTTGTCAGGAGGGAAAATATTCTGGTTGGCTGAACATGAATCAAAGAATTTGGAAGAGCAGAATGCTGGAATTACCTGGACTCAGAAAGTAAGTATAGAAAAAGATTTGGCTTGCTTGTTTAGATTCCTATTTTTCTGTTCTTATTTTTCTTTTGTGCTGGTCACAAACAAAGGTTTAAAAGGGAAAACTGGAGAAGATTTAAAATACAGGTAATAGCAACTTGTATCTGTAGAGTAAGTAGTCCAGCTACTGATAACAGCACAGAAGCATTTCCCTTAGAACAGGTCTGCACCTAGCCAGAGTTCAAAGCAGCAGCAATGGGTTGGCTGCTCAAGGGCCCACATGCAGTGAGTTTGTGGTCCGTGTCCCTCTTTCATAACAGTGTCTACATGATTCACAGGCTCTTCGTTGGCCCCAGAAACAAAGATGAATTTTGCTGTCAGAACACATCTGTCATGTTGGGGTGTTGACATCACGTGCAATGTTACTTAGCAGTTGTGGTATTGCACACTTGAAAGAATTTCAGTGGTACCTCTTCTCTAAAACAGATACATTGCTATGAAGGAAATACATGCATACATGCATAATCACAATTCTGTCATCTTATGATGCAAAGCCACACAGGAATATTCAATTCCTGTATCTTTCTTGCCTTTGTTTTCTGCTCCACGTTTTGTATTGCCTTATGAAATGCATGCAAGAGTAAAATGAAGATCAAGGTTTATTTTCTCCTTTAAAAAAGCAAAAACAAAACTGACCATGGCCAAGAAGCTGAAAAATTTGATAAATAAAAAAAATGATTATCCCTACTGAGTTCTGTTTCACTTTGCATTGTGTTCTCTTTTGCTGGAAAGGCAGCAATATCTTACAACACAGATATCAGTGCAAGTCAACAAAGCTATTTCTGTCTTAAGGAGTGAGGGTAGAAGAATCTATACCTTAGTTTTTCTACTGAAAAGAGAGATTAAAAATAGGTTTACATCCAGTATTGATTGATTTATTTATTTAATCCATCCACTGATAGCATGAAAGCTTCTGCTTTAGCACTTTACTGTTGATGCTTGACTGAACTATAGAGCTTACTTTTTTAATGCAACCCTGAAATCAGCTTCAACATTGAAGCAAAGGCCATGACACTAGAGATTTTCAAGCAGATAGAGTAAAAATATTGGTTTTATGTGTCAGTGCAGTAGGTGTTGAAAATATATTAAAAAAAAAAAAAGAGGACCATTGATCAAAATAATAGATGGAAACATTTTTTAATCTGCACAAGTCTATACATGTTTGTATCTCCAATTGTAAACACACATACAAAGACCTGCAGAAGTGTATCTCTTTCTCCTGAAGAATTTGACATTATATACATCTTTCAGCTTTTAGCTTGATTCCTTGGACTGTTCAGCCAGAATACCATTTTCCCTTCCCTTGTGGCAAGCTACAAACATTAAGCCTTTTCTAACAATTCTCTATTGCTGCTTTCTCTCTTTTACTTGATGCACAAGTTCTCAAATAGATTTTTATTTCCAAAAATCAACCATGCTTAAAGTACAGCCAACTCAGCAAGTGTTTGTTTGAAGGGGAGAGACAGGTTTCTCTTGCTACCCCAACAGCACACGCGACTGCATTGACCAACAGAAAAGTCAATCCTAGGGTGAGGACCAAGAAAACTCTAACTCCCCTTTTCTCTCTCCAGAGTTCAAACCTGAAGGCTGTTGACATCTCCTATGATTTAATCATTAGGATGAGGTGCTTTGCTGAGGAATGGCCTCAACGGAAGGTCGGACTTCAGGGTTCGAGGATAACACTTGCACTAACAGAATGCTGTATAAGAGATTTATTTTCTCAAGACAGATATTTATAAATACACTCTGCAAGTGCAGACTGTTATCAATATATTTTCTACGCTTGCATTCAAAGCACATTTAAGGAAAACGTATATTACAATATAAAGCACATGGGAAACAAATGATCTGGGAGTTCAAAACAAAGAAGTCAGCAAAGTAAGTTTTGGAGAAACTCTGCAACCAACTGAATCAACTGGCTGAGTTGGTTCATTTATTATGCTAGATATGTTAATGTACCTCCAGACTGACAAATGCTCTGGAAGGCAAGGATTTTTCTGATGTAAAGTCCCCCGGTACACCTAACTTTGCACGGAATATTCTGAGAAGTAAGAGTTAACTTTAATGAAAGGCCTATTTGTGCTTTAAAATGTCGTATGTAGCTTGATTAATGGAAATAGATTAGAAATAAATATATTTAATATGGAGAACATACTTACCATTACACTATCAGAGCACAACTGACATAGGATGTAGTCTAAACAAAAGTCAGCAGCTACTAATGAGGCTTGTTAGTGATGCTAATCTATGTAAATGTTATTAATTGAGAACATCTATCTTTTATCTCCAACATTTGGTAATCAGGCAATTAAAAAACAATGACATTCCCGGCGGTTGTTCTCCCAGTAAAAAAAAAAAAAAAGTGATCAAAGAGTCCTGAATAAGGAAAGGGAAAGTCCCTTATCAAGAGCTGGGCCTTGCCTTGGGCTACCAGGCCTCATTAAAGGCAGAAAAGCTCTGTTGATCACCAATTAACCTGATTTGTAGGAACTCTGATAAAGACCTCAAACAACATGAGTTTTCTTAACTATAATAAATGACACAGTTTATTGACAAAAATAAAAACGTTTGGTTTGAAAAAGAACATAAAGGAGCTATTCAAATTGGATAGCCCTACCACACACCAGTCCTGAAAGACGTGGGATAGGTTTAACTCCACCACATTGGTGGCATATTATCAATGCCAGATACAGTCAAACCTATTAACAGCCATATACACAACAACCAAATATATACATATTTGGTAGCTGTCACATAAAATTCTGTCATCTCTAGTCATAACAGACAGCAGATTGCATTAATTATGTATGTACTATGCTCATGAATGGAAATTCAGCGCTCTAGGGTGAACTCTGTATCTCAAAACACGAAAGTAAAAAAAAAAAAAGATATTTTCTTGAGGCTTAATTGGTGGACATTTTGTGATTATACTTTTTTTTTTTTTAATCTTAGCAGTTGCCTCAAATTATCCCTAATGTAAATTTCCATCAGTCTTTTTAACCCATTCTTTCCTTTCTGAAGAATTTAATTCTTCTTCTCATGTATTGTTCATAGTGTCATGATTAGTAGGTAGAGCACTGCAGCGCGACTGTCAACTATAATTGTAATTATTGCCAGCAGTTCATTAATTCACATGGTGTTGGCCTGTCCCTGCTTCTCTCTCTGGAGAAAGAAGGAATAATAACTAAACGTAAAACTTGGGCCTAGAATTGAGTGAAAAGGTATTGCAAATATGGTACCAAATTCAAACCTTATCTGTGTTTAAAGGTTAAACAGTTTTGTTCTATGACTACAGCTATTCCACCAAATCTATATGCATTATGCTAGAGATATAATTGTTTGTGTACTGGGGATCTTGCCAACATCAGCATGTCCTCTAAAATTATAACCTGGGCTTACATTGCTTTACTGGCAAAATCTTTAAGTGTGCTTTAGGTCTTCAGTGATAAAACATATTTGAGACTGTGTAACTAGACCTGTCTTATTAGGTCTACCGAGTAGCTGATGTCCATGATTTTATGGGCCAGATCTGACTTTGATAAGAATCAGATTGGGTCATAAAGTGAAAAAATACCACTGTCAATTTTTCTGACATATCCATTTGACACATGCAGGACTGTATCTCAGATTTATATATCACAAAATCAGCTCACTTTTCTTCTGTATGATGGAGGCCTCTGTCATTTCCACAAAAATATTTTCTGTTATAAAATATTTTTTTCTCCTCATATCTTTATCCTCTATTCATTCAGCACAAAAGTGATGAAAAAAATCAAGTGGAGAGGTCCAACACCATCAAATGAGCATTTTTTTTTTAGAAACTTTAATATACACATTGATTATACGTCACATACTTAGTAGAGAACTCTGGGTATCAAGAAACACGTCTGAGAAGATACGAAAAAGGAGACAAAGCAGTGAAGGTAATACAAAGTGCCAATACCTACTTTGAAGCTCAGCTCCCTTTTTATTAAGATGTTAAAAAGAAAGCTCAGGTGCTTAATGTTGGATTACATGAATATTTTGGTCTGTGATGACATTTATATGCTTTTGTTGTGGGGTTTTTTTTTGTTTTTTTTTTTATTTAATGCATCAGTGCCCTTCTACCCAAAAAAATGAAGCTACTAGTTAGTGATACCCTGAGTGAGCTTTTATCCTAATATTTAGAACTGAGCACATTTTACAGCAAAGATAATTATCTCAAACCAGTGATTTTGGTTGGTCTTTGATTTAAGTGTTCAAGCAGATGCCACCATAGAGATTCTATTATGCACAAACAATTGTATTTCATTGGTAAGTGCCCTGCATGCCTACCTCATTATTAGAACCCAATTAATTATTCTTTGTAATAAAATGGAAAGGCGTAGAGCTAACAGGAAGCCTAAGCTAAAGAAATTTGGACCAACTGCAAAGAGTACCTGGAAGAAGCATAAAGAAAGAAGAGCCTTAATTACGTGACACAGGCGCACACACAGAAAAGAAATAACATGAATTGAAGTTTCAGAAACAGGCCCAGGGAGCACAGATCACAATCTGGCTAGATTGCAAAACTAGTACTAAGATGTCTTAATTATATGATTGATGTAAGCTTCAAAAGAAAGCTCAGCATTCACAATGGCTACAAGGTTATGAATGTTATCTAACGTATAAAGACAACTGCCACCGAAGGCAAACACTACACGTGAAACTTGAGACCTTTCTCTTTCAGAACCAATCAATAACGTCTTATTTTTAGTCTATATTATGTTTAAGAAAATGTGATGACATCCTTGATTGAAGATCACACAAATAATTATGCCAGTAATGACTCACTTTGTAGGATCTACAAGGATTGGATCTACAAGGACTGTCCTTTGAATTTCTGTGACTCTATATGCAAGGGGACGTGGTTCAATTACCTGATAGAAGTATGTAGACTATTTGTTTGAAACAAACCAAAAAAAAAAAGCACTGCTTGGGGACATGATTAGCACATTCTAACACAGTTCTGATTAT
Organism: Phasianus colchicus; assembly: GCF_987193195.1. Taxonomy (NCBI): domain Eukaryota; kingdom Metazoa; phylum Chordata; class Aves; order Galliformes; family Phasianidae; genus Phasianus; species Phasianus colchicus. Next base: position 16,310,741 of record NC_143447.1, on the reverse strand, counting down.
TTTATTCCCGTGATTTAGCTCATCAACGAATTATCTGTTTTCAAGACAGCAGGGTTAGCTGACATCACGAGTTTCATTTCGCTTGGAATTCCAGTATTTCAAAGCTTGATTTTCTCCAAATTGGAGAAAAAAATCCTTCAAATTTCATTATTTTAGGAAATTTAATTCAAGCTTGTCAGTAAGTCTTATTTTCAGTTTTGTCATTACAATTGTTATCATCAGTAGAAAATAAAGAAAACTGACATTTCTTCAGTAGAAACATTTTTGTAATTTGGGGTTAAAAACTGAACAACGAAATCAATGCAAACCATTTTTTCAGTCAAGCAAATTATATCCCAGAAGGAAAATAGTTTCATTTCAGAATCATAAACTAAAGGTGGTATCTGAGCTTCCAAAAAAAAAAAAAAAAAAAAAAAAAATCCATAAGATGACAAAATTTTTAGCATTTCTCTGGCTGTCAGTGTCATCAGTAAACTACTTTTCCAACTTTTGCTTAGCGTTGAGCAATTTGATATTCACATATTCACCTGCACACACTCAAGTCTATTCTAAGGGACTACTATTTCCTTGCAAGTATCCAACGTTTCAGACCAATTGGCTGAACATGATATAGATCTTTATCTACAATGGATGGAATGAAATAAGCTGAATAGTCTCTAAAAGCCATAAGCATATTATGGCACAGCACATTTAAACAGCATAACGCTTTCTTCTAAGATGGGTTTGAGTAGTCCAAACTATCTGATCTTTGCCAGCGTTGTAGGTGAAACAATCTTCTCCATCACCTGATCTTTTTATTATTGAAGGGTAACACTTTCTGGGAGATACCCAAATATAACCTTAGCACAGTTGGCCCAATTCTGCTTGAAAGTCATTTTATGAATCCTGATTGACCAGGTCTGATGGTAATAGAGTGAGAGTTAACGCTACAAGCATTACACATAAGAGGCAAAAATAAAAGCTGTACTGTGCAGACAGGAAGGGTGAAGGGTCCATTGAAAATCAGAGAGATTAGCAGCTCATCACATTATATGTGGGTTATCAGGAGACAGAGGTAATGAAAGTGAGACCTATATCCTTGATCAATAAGAGTTTGACTGCATTTTGAGTTCATTTTCCCCTGCCAAGAGTGAGACAGCAAGCTTACTATTGATCACAGTGTTAATCCATAACTAGTCTGGGCCCTAGCCTAGTGGAACAAGGAGGAAAAATAAGATAATAAGCAGGAACTCTTGATCTTTTATTATTGTGTGCTAGATAAAGAGAGTGCAAGGTTCAAGGTGAAATACTTTATGATTAACCCCTTCCTTGCTGCCTAGCACCAAGCACATAAATCAAAGTAAATTACTCAGGCCCCATTACATATATATATATATTTATATATATATATAAATAAAGACCTTGAATTCTGTTTCAAAACACTGTGCTAGGATACCTGCATGGGTACACAGGCTACATCTGCGTATCTCTTCAAAACCCAGAGGACAAAGACACTCACATGGCAATTGAGTGTGATACCAGGGCCACAGCTGGCGGAAGCCTGGGACTTCTCCTCAAAATAAGCACAGAGTTTACTGTAACTGAGACAGGATTTGACCCTAAACCTCACCTTCAGCAATGAACTTTGGAAACTGAACTCACTGATAGTAGATGAGAAATAGTTTTCATTGCTTCTGTACCTACTTTAGCATCTAGCCTTAGTTACAAGCACATCTAAGCATTCTCTATCCATATGCTTTTTTTTCCTCTGTTGTCTTTAACTGACAGCATGTGCAATCAAGACAACTTAATTTTTCCTGTGGCAACAGCTGACTGATGTCAGAGACAGCCACTGTTTTAAGGTGAGCAGCTGACTGGCAATGGCCAGTTGCCTTTTAATAGAACCTGGGAAAAGAAGAAAAACCTAGTACTTGTTTTGAAATGTGTATATTCCATAAATCATTGCTTCAGTAAAATTTTAAACAGCATTTCCTTCAAGACTAAAATGAAGTTTGTCTCCTGCCTTCAGTTTCTAGATGAGAGCTTATGTTCCATCCACTTGGAGCTCAGAAGCACATCAAGATCCTGGTAACCTCTCTCACTGTGAAGGTATAATTGAAATATTTGCATCTGCATACTCATTCAGCCTTACTGCCTTTTTGCGTGAACCTGTCACATTTCAGCAGATCTGGCTTAGTAGTGGCATTTCTAATCTGAGTTAAACTGACCCGTATCCCAGCACAGCAGTGCCATTGCCCGTACTGCTGCAGAAGCCTTTGGGATGAAGCTGAGAACAAAAAGCCTTGAAAATGCAGCGTAGAAGGAATTGTTTCATTTTCTCTGAAAATAATTAACAGAGATCCCCGCTTTTCCTTGAATTTTTCAAGTTAAAGTCTCAAGATTGGCCAAACTGCATCAATGTACATCATCCTTAGTGAACTGAGAACACAAAACCAGCAGCACACATGGCACTGAAGGAGAAGTCTTGCACGTCTCAGTGTAAATCTCACAATGGTGTCATTATTTGATACTTTGACTTTGCCAAATCATAATTGCATTCAGCCTGCTAATGCCACTTTGCTATTCCAGGTCAGCAGTGCACTTCTCAGCTCTCTCAGGCCAGAGCTAACTCAGGTAACCTGTAAGACTAATTTACAGCCTCTATAGAGCTACCTTACAGTTAGCTCATTTTAGTAGTTGCTAAATTATCCCTATGCATCATTTACATGTTGCATGAGTTGGTCGAGATAATTAATGCTTGTAAAACACTCTGAGGATTTTGGATGAAATGTACAGTAGAATTACAACAAATTATTCTCATGATATTGATGATAAAAGAAAAAATTGACAACAGCTTTCACATGCTATTAAAAACACAAACCTGTGGCTGGAATGCTCTTCTCCAGCTGTGAGTGCCCTGTTTTCTCAGATACTCAGAGAGAAGATTAATCTTCAAGTGGTAGATAGCCAGTGCATTTCTAGTGTTCAGCATGTTTTACACAAGACTGTAATGCAACTACCCACTGCAAAATCAATCAATTTATGAACAAAACCAGAGGAGGAAAAATCCCATCGCTCTTTAGTTTAATAACACCAAAAAAAAAAAAAATCAGGGGAAAGTGAAAGTCCTGAAAAATAGCAGGTGTGGTCTTCTAATATCAAATTGCTAAAATATTGGTGGAGGCTGCACCCACAGGTTAAGCTGAATGTTTCTTCCTATGCAATATAGAGAAGCAGAGACTCCTGCAGATCAGAAGCAAGAACCTCGTCACAGTTTTAGGGTCTGTCTTTAAGGAACTGCTCTCCTATATTTTATAGTATTTCAGTAGTTTGATGCACACTATTAGCTTTATATTCTGAGAAGAGGCTCAAATACTTGATGCCTTTAATTCAAGGTGTCAGTTTTCCCTGATAAGGACGTTTCCCCAAACTCTCTCATCTCATTTTTGTTATGCACATGAAAGCACTCATTAAGTTTGCAATGAAAGGAGGTGGTTAGAGCATAGGAAATTGTCAAGTGGACTCTTGCACAGGAGCTGCTTTTATAAGGTCATGATCTAAACTGGTCACTGAAGACTCGATTGCAGGTAGTTATACATGCACGTGAACAAGGGATAAATTTATTCACTTTGAGCAATGGCCCCTAAATCTTTATGGATAGTATTTTCTGACTACAGCCTCTATTTATGCACATGCCAATATTTAGTGTAATATCTGCTCAAATAAAGGTTATTTTCTTCTTCTATTCAAGGCGGCAACCTTAAAAGTTAAATATAAAATATCTTTCATGGTAGTATAAGTGCAGAGATTCCAAGATACAGATGAAGCCTTCTATATTCACCCGTTATAATGTGTGCCGAACCAATAATGAAATGCAACGTAACATTCATAGTCAGATCAGAGCTTTGTGGTTTTACTACCTTAGAAGTCCTGGATTTCTCAACCTGACGCTTCTGCCTGCTATGCCCCTGAAGAGGGCTACAGAGCCTTGCAAAATATTTGCAACTAAGTTCTGCTTCTTTTGAAAGTCTAATACAGAACATCTTACCCTCAGATTGTGTGATAAATGCATCTCTACTTCATGGATGAGGGAAAGTAGTCACAGCCTGGATTTAGAAGACTTCTTTTTCCTTTTTGTTAGGAAGGTTTCACCATCTTTCCAAAAAGGAGAATTCAGAATTGGCCACTGGGAACAGAGCAAGCCAAGTTTCCATCACAGTGTGCCGAGTTACGTGTTGCACTGAACCTGAAAGAACATATAGGAAAGGAAGGCATTAGAAAAACAACTTAAGAGAGGACACCTGTATGGCCAATAGCAATAAAGAAAATTTATTTGGACTGGAGAAATGTTCTAAAATTGGATTATCATCAGCTGGCTGTGGGAAATAGCTGAGGTGAAGCTTCGGAACTGCCCTAACCTTTGATTGATGCAGCACAAGCTGTGTCTCACCTCACTGTTCCTCTTCCTACTTCAGCTGTCCAAGTAAGTGCAAATGTGTGCTCTTTCGCTCTGTGGGAGAATCTGCTCCAGAAATATTGCCTTGGAAGGTATTTTTTACTATTAAAAGAGCAGATCCACATGACACGAAAAGAGCCAGACACTTCAAGTGAAATGAGAGCTAAAGAAAATGCTTTTTCGTCAAGAAAGTAGACTGGTTTCTTTCTTTCATTTGACAAATTATAATGTTGTAAGTAGTAGATTGAATAGATGTTTATTAATTATTCCCCTTCAAAATGTCCACCATTGACATAAATAGGAACTGATGGATTTCTCTAGGGAACATTTATTTTAAATAATAATTTATTTGTGTTGGTTTTAATAGGGTATAATGATGTATAAGAAGTAATGCTGTTTGATGAACGTCAATGTGTTCAAGCTCTTTGCAGTATTTTAACAGGCAATACAATTTTCCAAAAGACATTTTCTGCAACAACACACGACAGACCATTTTTGTCTGATGTTCTATTTTCCACAGCTCACTTACCACTCTGGGAACACTCCAATAGCAAAGGCATGGAGAGATGAGCCATAGCCCTGCTCTGCAGCTGGATCTAATGGGGATCTTCTCCATGGTGGAAGAACTTGGTTGTATTTTTCTTGTTTGATGTTCCTTGGAACTCTGTGCCCAGGATCGGGTCCCCTGCCTGCTTTGAAGAGATTATTTACCTGGATATACTGCACAGAATCTTTATTCCAGAGGTACACACACTTAAAATGATAGTGGGATATTTCACTGTAACATACACTGCAATCACACCCAGGAATACTGGCATGAGCTGTTACAAATGGAATTTCAACTCCAGATTGTCGAAACTAACAATAATTCATGTAATCATTTTATACTAATTATAGGTCATCTACTAATATCTTTAATTAATACTGTAATATGATTGTATAATTTATAGTTACTGTTGGAAAAGGTTAAGTTATCAAGAAAGACACAAGGTAAACAGAAATGTTATTAAGACCCAACATAAACATTCAATTCAAAACTTGAACTAAACATAAAGAGCCAGCACAAAGAAATAAATGCCTAAACAAATTCGCACACAAACAGTCCTATAACTATCACAAGCACACAAAACAGTTGGATTTCTTGTAGTTTTTTTTCTCTTCACAGTGAAATAGTGGCAATTTTATTTTGTTTCAGTGGAAATTGGTCCCTTTGGAAACATTTTAGCCAAATTTTTACTAAGTTTAAATTGTTATCATAAAATGTTTTGCACAGAAACTTGGTCTGATTGAGGATAAATGTAAATGAAAGCTCAGGTAGTTCTGATATCATCTCAGCAATCACTTAAACATGGTTTAAAATCAAAGCCCTTGAACAGTAAGCTGCTTTTTCTTCAAATCATTCATTTCCAAAGATCTCATGATTTTTCAGCCTAAGAAATCCTATCATTGCCTTGGCTTAATCTCCCTACACAAACACAGGGCTAATGAAAAAAAAAAATTACCTTCAGTGGGATTCACAGCCCCTTCACACCATGCTTGGGGTGGGCTTTAAGCCCCAAGACCTTCAGAATCCAGCACAGAGCAGCCATCAGGTTTCTCACATTTCCACGTGGAGGTTATATTACGCCTAAGTAACTTCGTGCAGCAAAATATTCCTTCTGAAATCACTGGAATTGCACTTATTTAAGAGATGGCAGCTGCTGGAATTCTGGATGGGGATTTTTTTGAGACATGTTTTCTCTTCCTACATGTTTGTGCAGATCTGACAGTGCTTTGAGCAGGATAATCATCTAAACCATGATAAATGAGAAAACCTGACAACAAACACGCAATTGAGAGCCACAAAATTAAACAAGAGGACTGAGATGAGAATCCGTCCCTACTGTTTCTTACTAACATATGCTATAACACTATTGAATTATTTCAGCAACCTGATGTGAGAATGGGGTGCGGGGTAGAAATTTGCAGATGGTAACAAGGGCAAAAAATGCAGCATGAATTTTAAATCTGTGCAATATAACATTTTAGCATCAAAGTGAGCATTTAGTACCAAATACCATTAATTAACATTTCCATGGGCTTTCTATTAAATGCTTGCTCAGCAAGTCAAGTGTCTTTCAAGCCCGCAACAGCTGTGAATGTATAAATATATATTGACACAGATATATTAATGCATGCAAATAAATGTATTTCTTTCATTTGTTGTGGAAAAGCGTTATTATACTATAAGGTTTTTGACCATTTAGAAACTAATTTGCATCATCAATCTGCACAGCTGAAAGAGGGTCATGCAAAACTACCTGTCTACCTATTGGGATCACTGCAGCATCTGCTCCCAGCCCATCCTTTCTGTTTCCTACTTGCAAGCAAGGAACAGGCATGGATCTTAGCCAGGGTCTCACTGACAGCATCTCTTTTATTACTCATGTACTTGTTTAGCAGTAGCTTCAAATCCAGGCAAGAGTCAGCCAATGCCAAACAAGAAATAAAAAAAGGCATAAATTGTTCAAAATAATACATTGCAATAAGCAGTTCTGCAGCTAAATGCAGTTCTTACAGCTTAACTGTTGCATAGCTTGCTAATGCCAGACCCAGTTGGTGGTCACCTGATAGCTTCTGTTTTTACCCCGTGATAGTAACTAAATTAATTTGTTTCCTAATAAAATATTTCAGGATGTTGAGAAAATACAGATAAGTAGAGAGAATCCTTATTAGGATCATCAGTATTAACATAAAATCCTTTTGTGCTCATTAAAGAAAATACAGTCAATTTAATTAATGCACATTAATCCCTAGTTGACATTAAAATCAGCTAAAAAACAACACTGATATAGATTATTAAAATGAGACCAAAAAAAAAAAGTGTAGAAGGTGGCCTCCATAGGAAGAAAATCATTACTGGAGTCCTACATTTCTTTCTTCTTTTTCTTCCATGGAAACTGTAATCCAGCTGCATCCACTGCTGCTTGCACAGTGCCCTAAGCTTGCACTCACGAGTTGTTTACTGAGGGACGTGGTCAGTGGGCAGGATAGGGATGGTTTGGTGGTTGGACTGGATGAGCTTGGTGGCTTCTCCGACCTTAATGATTTTATGTTTGACCTTTGGGACTTAACAGCAGAAAGAAACACTTGGTACGAAAAGCAGTCCCAAACTATGGTGACATGGGAAAGAGACACTGCATGGTCTCTAAGTGGACAAGTGATCCCACCCCTTCTCAGCTAATGCCTCAATCTCACGTTTTATTTTAGAATAAGGGGTCTCAGGAAAGTCTGGGATATACCCCAAGCGGTTCCAGTTAGCCAAATATTTAGGAATGGCGTTATAAAAATTGCCCAAGTGATTGTTGTGCACAAGGTTTTAAGTTTCTAGGCACCTAAAGCTCGTAGATTCCACATGTGGGCTCAGCAGTGCCTTGTGTGCTAACTCTGGGATTAGTGCAAGTCTATCAGCCCCACCTGGATAGGAGTGGTCTGCTGGCACCAGCCATGGGCTGTGAGTCTGTGTGTTTGCTCAGGGACTGTGACCCAGCACTGCAGCAAGCTCTGCAGGCAAGTTATGCCAGGATTAGGCTCCCCTGGGGAAATTCCTATCCATCCTCAGGGATCTGCCTGCTCTGGGTGCAGTAGGAATCAGGGGCCACTCCATACTCAGAGTGTAACTTCCCTGCAGAGTTGCAAGCACACCAGAACCTGGGGATGCTCGGAGCTGAGGTTTGCCAGAGCAATGATGTTAGTGCCCATCTCCACCGAATATCCCAGACTTACAGGAATTCACCCTGGAGTTAAATGTCTTCCTCTAGTGCCGGACACTAAGACACAGATCCATACTCATCGCTGCCTTCTGTCTCCGGTCCTATTTTTCTGCAGAATGGAACCATTTCAGGAGGAACTCGTGAACATATGGTCCACTTTTCCCTTCCATACCCCACCAGAGCTGGGGCAGGAGCCCTCACAGACAGAGAACCCTGAACAGAGATCACCCCTTTGGGTGCAACTCCAACCAACCAAGGGCAGAACATCTTCTAAAAGGGAAAAGGCAGCAGGTTGTCCCCCTTCCTTCACCAGGACTGTTTTCTCTCTTAAAGCCCTGAGAACCCCTCCTTAACCAACCCCTTGGACATGGGCAAAGACCTTGCTGGTGAAGGACTCAGAGCAAAGGCACAGCCCCAGAGATGCCAAAAGGCAAATTCTAGGGCTTGCAGGCTTTGGGGAGGAAATCTGCAGCACCTATACACTCCAGGTCTATTTTAGCTGGCAGTTGCACAGGCATTTTGAGAATACATGTTTTGGACATAGGTGTGTAGTTGCTTTCGTATGCTCAACCCAAGCTGCTTTTGGAAATTGGTTTTAGATCGCTGTGCAAATATTACCTTTTTATTACTTTGTTGAATGAGGACAACAATCATTTGTTCCCAGAAGATGTGCTGTTGGCTAGAGACTGATCTTCAACTTGTAGCTTAGATTTCAACTGAAGATGGCAGAAAAGCTTCCTGAAAGAAAAACATAAGAAGTTCTGGTTTAGAATTCTTGTGTATATAGCAAAAAATCAATTCATTTTATAGAATCTGGGATCGATAATACGTATCTGTTCTCCTGACACAAGTATTTCAAAAATACCATTCAAGTCACGGCAGGCCTTATTTAACTTAATGAGAGTTTTGCCATTGATTGTTTGGTTACATTACATGTTATATTCCTTCATTGGTACCTGGTGGTTTTATCGTGCAGAGATTTTAACCCTTCTGTGAGCGTTTTTTTTCTGTTCTCCCCCCAGGATTTCTGTCTTCTTCTAAAATCCTCCATGCTCCCATCACTATCGATCACATAGACTTGTCTCTTCACCCTGCAGCTTGTTTTATTCACTACTAGAAAAACATAAAACATCAGGAAGGTGCTTTAGAAGAAAAAATAAGGTGTGTGATTATCCCACACCTGTTTTGAGGATGTCTCTGTTCACTAACAAATTAGAAAAATATTAAATGGCTTTTTTTTTTTTTTTTAATACCATGACACATTCCAAACTACGATAAGATTTTAGGCTAATTAAATAAGTAGTAAGGACTGATAACATCCTGTTTTTATGATGGATGTTAGCATGTCGATTCTTTGCTTTTTTTTTTTTTTCCTTCATATTTTAAAGTTTCCTTTTAAGTGTGTGAAAAATGAGTAAAAGTGTCAAGCCTTATCACAGCTGACCTTGCTTTTTGGCTGGCCTCTCTCCCTTATCTATCAAACACATTACTCTCCCCATCATAACGTGGTAGTGCAAACATCGCAGCCGGCCAGCAAACATGACCAAAGCTACCTTTAAACTACCTCTAGACTCTTTAAACTCAACTAAAAGGCTGATTACGTTCCACCTCTTTGGTCATTATCTCATTTCGATAGCCACGCAATGAAAAAGCAATCTAGTAAAAAGCTGTCTCATAGGAAAACTAGTTAAAGTGTGTGCTTGCTTAAGACGGCGTACTTAAAGAAAACAATTTATTCGTTTGTCAAAACCAACTGTGTAAACTAGTTTAGCTGTTTGCCGAGGCTTGGAATGAACAAACGTTGTTGTTTCCCTAAGCAAAGTTTCTCGGGAAGGGGGGGGGAAAACGAGACGACCCCATCGTATAGCGGGGGACAGCGGGCGGTGCAGCCCCCACTGTGCTCCGGGAGCGATGGGAGCAAGAGCTGAGAAAGATGACGGCACTCCCGATCGTTTCTCCTTACGGGCGGGGAGCGTTCGCCCCGTTATTGCCCGGGAGGAGCGCGAACACCCATTGCTCTTTGATCCTCTGCCCCTTCCCGAAATGAGGGTGGGTTTTTTTTGTTTTTTTGTTTTGTTTCTTTTTTTTTTTTTTTTTTTTTTTTTCCTCCCCCCTCCCCTTTCAAAACAAATTTAAAAGGGAGAGATTAGGAAGGGCAGGGAGAGGCTGGGCGAGCGGCAGGGCGCGGTGCGAGGCTGCAGCCCGCATGTGTAGGAAAACCACAAACCTTTCTGGGGTGATGTTTGCTCGGGTTCCTTTTGCAAGCGCGGCACAATGGCAACTATTCAGGAATCGGTCAACATGACCTGGCACCAACAAGCCCTAAAAACATATATGCTTCATTCTCGCAGAGCCTAGGAATCATGTTTTTGAGTGGGATTTACTTTACTTTGTCAACAGAACAGGTGGTGTGGCGTTCACCTGCTCTCAAAGGGAAGTCTGGACGACAAAAATCAGCATTAGTGGGTCCCAGCACGGCTGACCGCGATCGATAGAATTCGTCCCGGGCAAGAGCAGAGTGGAAAGGAGAAGTGCCACAGGATGTACCCGGGCAACGCAGGGGTTCCCAAAGACGAGGAGAATACGCAACGGGGTCCCGGCCACGAAGGGGTTACGAGCCCGAGGAACGAGGCTATCCACCACCGGCACCCACGAGTTAAAATAAAACTAAATATAAAAAAAATTACTGATTAACGTGATCTGTCAACACTCCTTTGCCCCACGGGACGGCAGCCGATCTATTAGCTGGCACCTCCTTTGCCATCTCCCTCACCTTGCGAAGTCTTTGCATCCCTCGCCTGGCCCTGAGTCATGGGTAAACACCGCCGGGTGCCGGGCTGTGCCCGGGGTACCAGCTCGGGGCAGGCACCTCCCGGCGCCGGGCTCAGCCCCTGCCCCACAGACAGCCCGCAGCCCGGCCTCGTATCCTGCGAGGGCTCCGGGCGTCCTGGGGAAGCAGAGAGCAAAGCTGTGAGCCCTCCGCCTCTGCGCGTTGGGCAGCCAAGGGCAGAGGAAAGCCTTCCTCGAGGCACGGAGAGCGTGGATGGAGGGCTCTCTGCAGAGAGCATCCTGTCTGAGAGAGGGGGGAGAAAGAAAAAATAACTTTTTTTTAAAATCCCGTAAGCAGTTGGAAAAGTTTGTTTTAAATAAATAATTAGCTAAATAAATAGCTGAACAAATGAACATAGCACCTTAGATACGGTTTTTCCAACAGCACACCCGCACCGCTCCGCACCCTGCCCGAGGAGGGGGGTGGGAGGTAAACAGCTTACAGGGAGCAGCCGCCTCACCTGGCACAACTTACTGCAGCCTAGAGAGCGCTGTTGTGAGTTGTTTTACCTAAGGTCATTATTTTGGGACGGGATTGTTGTGCTCGTAAACCCTCTCCGGGGGCAAATAGCAGCTGGTGGCCATAGGAGTTTCTGCTTCACCTGAAGCGAGCGAGGAGAAAACTGGCGCCTGACTCTCCTCATCTTATATATGCTCGAATGTAATTGACCGCCGCTGTGAAGCATTTGACGTGGCTGATGGAGCTGTTCTCAGGTGCTTCGATAGTCCCAGAAAATGCTCATTTGCAGGAAGAACTTGTTAAAATTGAAGGGCTCGCATTCAGTGGAGAGGCTAAAGGCGTTTGTGTTCGCATTGTGGTTGCAAAGCACTCCTCCACCCCTCTCCCTGATTCAGATTTTTAGTTCAGAAAACCTGGTGGTTGTGCGGTACTGGTTCATAGAAATCCTTCACCGTTTTTCCCGAAAACCCCGTCTGTGCTGTAGGACCTGCTGTGTTAAATTATGATCCAAAGGCTGTGGGGTGGGAACAATCAATCAGAATACCTGGGGTAGTGTGTAATGTGTGTGCTCTTGCCAGCGGGAGCAAGCGGCCCCTGAACACAGTCCCCCAGCAGGTTAAATAAATATGATACTATAGACAAACCGAGAGGATCACATGGCCGCATCAATCAGCTGTTGATAAAATACAATCTTCCTTTAATACACGCTGGGAAAGTTATTTAACACTTACAAAACCTGACTCCGGCGCTGTTTCTTTTAGTTAAAAAGGGGGAAAAATATTCTTTGAAAGTGCAACTCTTTTAAAAAGGCAAAGAGAGGTGACGCTCGCATTTTCCTGGGGGATATAACAGAATGCTTTTAATGAAGCCACAGACACTCTACGAAGTACGCGAGCCACGGTGCTTGAAAAAAAATACAGGAGCTATTATAGATCAAGGCGATGTGGAAGTGGCCGGACCGACGCCGGGATGCGCGTTCGGGTTTATTCCCTTTGCATTGGCGGTCCCACAGCAGGGGTGGCTGCGGGGCTCCCTGGGGCGGGTTCCCCTCGGGGTGCATTGGGGACGAGCACCCGAAGGAAAGAGGCAGCGGGTGGGGGTTCTTCTCATCTCATCCCCCCCCGTTCAGCATTTTCACAGCCGCTGGACAGCTGGACGGGCTGAACGCGCAGCTCAGACGCGAATGCTTTTCTATACGGTTTGATAGAGAATAAGATGTTAGAATTTCCTAGGGGAAAAAAAAAAAAAAAAAAAGATTGGGTATTATACTGGGTAATTTTGGAAGCAGAATATCAGCACGGGCTGATGGCGGTGGGGTAATCGGAGTGCGATGGGTTTTCCTTCTCTCACGTGAAGGAGAGTGAAAGAAGTTTGCTGCTGAGAAATAAAAGGCTGCCACACAAGCGCTTTGGAATTCCCCCCTATTCGTTACCTTCCCGCTTTCCACTCAGCTAAATTCACCTTGTTTGATTATCAGCACGGTGCCTTGTACCACCTCTCCAGGCCCCGACCCTGCCCGCTCAGAGACCCCAGCGGGTTTGCACGGCTCCAAACTCCGGGCTCACCGTCCCTGAGCTCCGAACCGCGCTGCCCAGACCCGCAGCTCCGCGGGGCGCGGAGACGACCCCGACCTGGGGGGGGGTGAGGTATAAATCAGTGCGCAGCCAACTCGTCCGAAGGGAAAGGCAGGAGGAAATTCTAACGTGCTCCCCCCTAACGAATGAAGATTGATGCCCACTCTGGAAAGGAAGCTGTTGTGAGCGCTGTTTGTACAAGTGAAATCCTGGAAATGGAGAAAAGAGGGGGAAAGAAAAAAAAATAAAAAGCCCACGGGCTGACAGTCTGGGGCTGATGTCATCCCAAGTGTTGAAATAATTGGCTGATGAGCCAAAAAACGCCTTCGAAAGACGCTTTCCAAGGCGCTGCAGGCAGCGCTTTGCAGCTGGGGAATATCCGCGCTCCGCCGCGGCTCTGCGTGGAAAGAAAGCGCAGCGCGGAGCGGGGGCTGCCCACGCGTGGGGATGGGGGGGTGCGGGGGCTCCCCGCAGCTCAGCCCTGGAGGAGATCCTGGAGCCTCCGCTCCTCCGATCTGTTTGGAAAGTTGCGTTAAAGAGCTCTTTACCTGCACCAGACCCCCTTAAGCACCCTCCAGGGGCTCGTTGGGCAGATGTAATGGCAAGGCCAGGGGGTCTTGTTTGGCGAGACGTAGGGACATTTGTCATGGCTGACCTGTGAACTTCAGCTTCTGAGCCCAGGACTGTAAGGAGAGGCTCGGGCTAATGTAATAAAGTGAGAGAGACAAGAGGAAAGGCCTATCTTGCCCCAGGGCCACCACATGTTCACTCCGTTTTACTGTCAGTGCTACATGGAAGCTGTGGCTTCATTTCATATTCCATTAATATTTACAGCGGCGATTGAATTTCCCATTACAAAGTTCACCATACACACACTGCTAATATGAAATATTAATAATATTGTGCGCATTATGAGAAGTCTTACTATTAAAAAGAAAAAAGAAAAAAAAAAAAGGATAATAATAATTATCTACCGGGCAAGTTGCACGGATAAATTCATTTCTTGCATCCACCTGGACGTGGGGACGCGAGGCGGGGGGTGCGCAGGATGCGCGGGGCAGAGCGGGGCCGCGTTGGGATCGGCCCCAGAGTCCGGGTGGCACTCAGGAAGCGGCGGTCCCTTCCCAAGATCACCTCTGTCCTCAGGGTTCGGCCGTTTGCAAGCGAAGGGTCACGTTCTCCAGATGGGCTGGGGCATCCCGAGGGCAAGAGATGCCCCAAAAGTGGTTTTACCCTACAAAAGGACTGGGGAATAGGTGTATCCGACTGGGTCAGAGGGCTTGTATTTTTTTTACTTTTATCATTTTTATTTTCATTTTATTGTTTTGATCTCTTCCTTCGTGTCTGTTTTCCGAGCCTGTTTGGAGCAAAAGGAAACAGTGTGCGACCAAAAGATGCGTAATCGGGCATCGACTTAATGCACAAACTGCAGCTGAGTCACTGCTCGGTTGCTGCTCAGGGCAGACAGAGAAACCCTATCTCCTGTGAAAGGAAAATTGCCCACGAGAGTCCCAAAAGTGCCCCGAGGATAAATTGCAATAAAAGCAGACCGATAATTTCCAGATCGCGTGGAAACGGTATTGAACTCAGCCGGTGTGAAGTTGGACCACCAGGACTGCTTTCCCTTGGAGCACTTCGTTTCAAGGAGGGGCTGACCGGCATTACTCTGTTCGCACTTTTCACACCGTGAGCACAAACTGCCCTTCCTTTCGGTCTACAAGTTCGTGGGGAAACATCACCTTGCCATTTGCACCGTGCTGGGGAGAGATGAGCGGGTTACTGTGCTGCAGGGCTCTGCTCCAGAGTTAGGAGCTGCAGGGAGCCCCACTTGCAGCATCTGCAGGCATTAAAATATTAGGAAGAAATCTGGCATGATCTGGGGGTTTATAGGATTCCTTTCCCTGCGTGCTGGTCTGCAACCGAGATTATTTAAAAGAGGGAAAAAAAAAAATCCTGATAGCAGAAAGTTTCAGTCCCTCTTTTCACCTTCAGTCTCGAGTGAAGGTTGTGTCCGGGCTCAGCTGGGAGCACCTCCACATTCTGCCGCATTTCAGGGGTTCCTATGGGTCCGGGCCCTGGGCAAGCTCTGCTTCACCCTGCCGCATTATGACCACGCAGAGCAACCCAAGGCAGAAGGCAGCACTGGGCAGCTGTAGGTACTGCAGATGTGAGGACAGGAGCATCGAGCAGGTCGGGATGACTCTGCTGTTTCCCACCCCCTCAAATGCACGAGGAATTGGTGCTGTTTATGACTCTTAATAGGTCTGGATTAAGGCAATTTGGGAATCTTTAGGTCCGTCTCTCAGCTCGGGAGGATGACAGGCTCTAGGAGGTACGGGTGGCTGATATTTCCACCATGAGATCCGTCCTTCCCCCTCCCGCTCCCACCATCGCCCCCCCCTCCCCCCCCCCCTTTCCAGCCCTAAATGTGTCATGCTTTGTCACATCCTCTGCGTGTGTGTTTTTAGAGAACATTTGAATAAAAGGCTCGATGCCAGGTATTGGTGACACAGTGGGTGGAATTTGCAGCCTTTCCACAAAGAGTTGGAAGCCTCCATTTGCATAAGGTCAGGGTACAGCTTCTCACAGAACTTTAGCAGCATCTCTGTCTCTTAGCAACACTCTTGCACTCTTGGTCCCTGCATTAAATTGACTGGTCCTTTCCTTTTCTTCCTTTCATAGGGAGGCTTACAATAAAATGTCACCCTTCCAACCTGTGCCTGTCACCCAATAGGTCATCTGTTTCTCTTACACCTCCTTCCCCCCCACTTCATCTCCAATTAGGGGATGAGATTATTCATTTGGTGGATTCCCCAAACTGCTTCATTTTTTATTTTGTTAATTAATATTAATAACATTTCTCCTTTGTATTAGTAAAAAAGGAGCCCTCATAAACAGTGAGGAGATAAGGAGCAAATTGCAGGCACCTGCAAAACAATGGGATTGGAGAGGGGTAATAAGGCGAGTGGAGATAGAGAGAGCAAGGTTTAGGTCATCCTCTCCACCCATTTAGTTGATGCAGGGTTGAACTCAGCATGGAAGCCTTCAATGTGCTCAGAATATTAGAGTCACCCCTCTTGGCTCCGGCATGGGAATTGGTGACAGAATACAGATGCTGATAGGTGGTGTTAATGGAGGGTCAGGCTTGGACAATAGTATCCATCACTTGCCTCATGGCTCTGCTGTCAGATGGAGTCATTTCTGACTGCTCTATCACCAAGATTTGGGAGAGATTCAATTATTACATCCAGCTTGGCAGCGCTAGATACAAATCTATGCCCACAGGACGGGAAAAAAAATCCCCCCAACATCTCTCCCAGACTGGGTTTACAAATTTAAAAACTAAAAATACCAGTAATGAAATAAAAAGATACATCCGTACTGTTCAATAAAGACCTCAACTACGAGTTGCGGGGAGAAAAAAAGAGAAAAAAAAAAAAAAAAGAGAGAGAAAGAAAAAGAAATAATTCTCATCTCTGCCCGGCAGTGCCCGCAGCTGCGGCGGCACAGTGCGACTTCTGCAGAGATGATCGCGGGTCCTCCAAACTTTGAAGCCTATCCCGAAAAGTTTGTGCTTTTCCTCCCAGGACACCGGCACGGCTCTGCAGGGAGAGAAATCGTACATAAATGATGTGTACATCGTGTGTAAATCGCGCACCGGGGCGGGCGGGATGCGTACAGCCCTGCTGCACCCTGAGGGATTATTTATCGGGTGCCCAGAAAGTGCCCTCATTAACTCTAAGGACGGGGCTAAAGGACAAACTTTAACCGCGGAAAAGCTCTCCGTTTTCCCCTTCCTACTTTTAAAGGTATTTAAGTGGTGATGGGCGTTTTAAATTCAGTCCGGATTTTATTCCCCGGCTCCCTGCGGCGAACTGATCCACTTCTGAGGAGGGATGGCTTGTTTTCTCTAACACGTTATCCATCTCTTGAGTGGTGCAAATGCGAAGGTGAAACCCGGTGCTTTTCAGCGGTATTTCTTCAAAACTCTCATTCAAACGTCCCCCTCCCTCCGCTCTGCCTCTCCCGAAGCTTTCAGACACTGTAATTCCTGCAAGATAAATTCTCAGGTAATGGCTTCTGAGAAAAAGCAACAGAGGTTAGGAGTCAACTGCCTCCTCTTTAATAATTCACATGTCATATTTCTTCCACTTTGTCAAGTTGGCTAAAGAAGAACGGGCATGGCTGAGGCAGGAAGACACTCGAGTTCATTACCCGAGGGCTGCGGCCCGGGGCAGGGCGATGCTCCTCTCCCTGCAGCACGGGGACGGACGCCGGGCTCTCCCTGGCTGCCAGCTGCTGCCCGCCTCCCCCGACCCCACCGAACAGCGCTGGGTTCGCCCAAGCTCGTCTTTTCCCTTCCCGACTCTCCCATGATAGACTCCCTCACCCTTTTCCCTTTAAACTTTTCTATTTCTCTTCCTCTGCCTTCGTTCTTTTTTTTTTTTTTTTTTTTTTTTTTTTTTTTTAATCGACGTTTTACAAATAAACCCGAGCGAGAGCCCGTACTGCGTACTTTTAAATCAATGTGCTGTGATATAACATTGCCCCCGAGTCCAAATACTCCTTTGCACGGGTTATTTCTCTCTTTATGGCTGCAAAAGTTTCGGGAGCTCGGGAGCTTGAAATCAAACAGTTTTGAGTAACCAAAGAGAAACTGTGGTTTGTTAGCAGTGTAAGGGGAGCTGGGACCGGGCTCTGCTCCCCACGGCAGCACTGCAACGAACCACCAAAATTGGCTGCAGAAGTACGCGAAAACTTTTCTCTCGGACACAGGAAGTAAACAGTTGAATCTCCCGAAATGTATCACCCTTCTTTAGTTCTACGGGTACCCGAGGAGTACGGGACTGGTACGTTATCCTCCCAGCAATTCCCGGTAATTTGGGGTTTTCTTCAGTTACTTTTTTTAGAAAAACTTTTTAGGGTTTTCTGTTATTCACTTTCTCGCCCCAACCTTCACGACACATCCAGCGCAGCCCCACAAGCCTGGCTGCGAGTTTGAGAGCAGAATAGGTCGTGTGCTCGTCAGTACATCAACGCGTCTATGGCATCCTGCAGCTTAAAAATTAATGAATACATTGTTTTAAAAAGGAAAAGAATAAGAAAAAGAAAAGAGAAGCAGCTTCCCGAGCCTCTCCGCCCATTCCCGAAAGTACAGATACAGGTGACAGCACGCGGTGGATGTTTTTATCCGTCAGATGCCTTTTTCCTCCTCTTACTGCATGGCGATTTTCCTCACGCTGTGGTTTAAAATAACGCACAGTTTTCCTGTCTTTTTCCAGCTTTCCATGTAAGCAGCACCACATTTTAACTGATCTTCTGCAGCGGGGTCTCTTACGGCTATAGGGTTTATCCCGAATGGTAAAGGCATAGCCTTTATCTGTCAGATTTCGGTAACTTTATACATGAAACGGAAGAGTAAGCAACTTCAGGGGATTTAGCAGAAGGACTTATCAGTGTAAGTGAGGATAAGAGCCAACCCTGCGGCCCGTGAGAAGTTTGCCCTTGTGCTGTTGGCCGGTACGGTTCTGGTTCAGGTTTATGACTTTCACCCCTTCTGCGGGCATCGCTGCAGCTCTGCTACGCGCTGCGGATCGCTCTGGGGTTTCATTGAGGTTTGTTTGTCCTTCAGAGGAAACCTCTCGTGTTACCGAGGCTTCGATACTTCAGAATTAAACGTAAACCCGGAATAAGACCCAGGAACCAAAGGGAACGGAGAAGCGGAGGGGCTGACGGGCAGTGCAGGGGGCAGAGGGACGGGGCTGTGCTCCTGCCTTCGGTCCTGCCGTCACACGGCCACCCCCGGCTCATGGCACACCGCGTGTCCTAGGACTGTTCTCGCTCTTGTCGCACGTCCCTTGGTGGCACCGGGGTGATGCTCAACTGCCACACGGAGTAAAGTTACCCGGGCTGAAGCTCTTAAATTTACACTCTGACACTCGAAACTCTTTTTATTATTATTATTTTTCCAGACACGAGCACTTCCTTCCCCCCCATCTCTCCCCACCCCCCCCGGCTGCCGAGCTGGGAGCTGATTCTCCCGGTGCCAAACCTCTCGCAGACACCCGGCAGCGCCGAGCGGGGCTCGCGGGGAGCGGCTGAGCCGTCCCCCATTGGCAAGCGGCGCTGAAACGAGCCTGAAAAGCTGCCAGGGAGAATTAGGACGGTAGCCCTATCCTGCAACATCAGATGGTTTAAAGTGTCCTTGAACAGCTGTTAAGCTTGTTGGGTTTTTATTATTATCATCATTTTCCGGGAGATTTTTTTAACACCTGCGAAGTTTGCGTGTGAGGATGCCACTAAAGACAGAAGTGCTGAGCGCTTGACAGACTCCATAAAGTCCTTGCCATCCTCCTAACGACGTGACAGCTCCGAGGATGGAGGGCTGAGAGGAGGGTTCCTGCCCCCCCGGGGTGTGTTGGGTGATCTGTGGGCAGCAGCCGACCCACCCCCCCGGTCCCCAAAGGAAAAGAGGTGGAGGAGCGTGGAGGGCGTGGGGAACCTGATGGCATTACTTTCTCCCCCCTCGGTCTCACACAGCCGACGCAAAGAGGGAGAAAGGCTCTCATTGCATTTAGGTAAACCCAACAGAATAGCCGAAGAAAAGTCATCAACAATAAATACAAAATAAATAATAATGCAATAATAAAATAATCAAAGAAATACAATGGAAGCGGAGGCGCAGTGCTGCCCGGTGGATGCCGGGGGTCCCGCTGCTCCCGTCGCAGCACGGAGAGCCCCCGCCCACTCATGCCTGCACCCATCGCTTGAAGCTGCCTTCGCTCTGTCTTCCAAACATCTGCAGCATTCCCATCTCCCACCCTTGGTTCCACCCGCTGTTTCTTCTCCCCATCTCTCTCTGCAACTCGTCATAACCTTTAATAAACCGCCTTTTTTTAATTATTATTTTTGGGGGTGGGAATTTAGTCCAGAGGGCACAGGATCCATTTCCAGCTAATGCAGAGGCGTGAGGCAGCACAGCGGCCGGCCATCACTCTGTCTGCTTGCAGGGCTTTCACCACCTCCCAGCCATACACTCCGAGGACAGCCGGACCGCAGCCATCCTCAGCCCCCGGGTACCGCCCTGCAGCCCGGAGCGGTCCTCAGAGCACGGCCTGGATGAGAGCAGGGTTGGGTGTCCCGAACAGCCCCTGTCCTGCAGAGACCCTGACAGGGATGGCATTCAACAGTAGAGCATCCTCACGGTCACATGGCCCAGCCCAGCTAGGCAAATTCTCCTTCTCTTTTCCTTTTCCTTCCCCTTTCCCCTTTCTGTTCCTGTTCCCCCTCTTCCTCTCATTCTTATTCATACTAATAATATGAATACCAACAGTATTAAATATTCTTAGACAATGACTGCTATATGATAAATGCTACATATACAACTGCATACTATGAATCACACAGAGGGAGGCAGCAACACCTGTGATAAATGTGTGCCCCCTTTATGTCCGTATTCATATGCACTGAGAATAATGCAGTGCCATAAGTATGCAGTTATATACAGTATATGTATCTATACCAACATACATGCATGTAAATAACACACAAAATCACACTGTATGTGTGCACACAGAGCAGCTGCATTGTATATAGATAAATAGAGGCAGGGTTTATGTGTCTCACTATATGTATGTGTGCAGCCTGCCCAGTGCCTTGCCTCCTCTGCTTACAGGGATGCATGTAAGATGGGGAAAGTACAGCATAACAGAAGGTAGGTGAGGTCAGTGAGCCCTGACACATTATTTTATATATATTTTTTAAGATGAAGCAGGCCAATAATGAACAGGAGGTGGCTCAGAAATATGCCCAGCACCACACAGAAACAGAGGCACTGCCCCATGTGTCCTGGCAAAGGATTGGGCTGTGGGGCGATGCCTCTCAGCAAGTATTTATGGTCACTGTGTCTTTGCATAACATTTACTTTTCTTTCTTTAATGGTTTCCCCCACTCCTGTCCCTGTTCCTTGCTGCAAACAGCCTCAGCTCAGCCCCAGCCCCTGTGATGATATCAAGAAAGGTTTTTCTTTTTTTTATGGTCAAGCCAAAGCGAGGTCATTCTAATAATACCCAAGGTCACTGGTGGGAGCCACCGAGTCTCCCAGTCATTTTTCATTTGCTTGCAACAGTTAATGACAGTCACAGGGATGGAGCTGGGAGCTGATGGCCATGTGATGTCACCAGCACATGCTAGGGGATTATAAGGGCAGGTACAGGGCAGGGCTGTGGATTAAAAATGGTGAAGGGGAAAAAAAAAAAAAAAAAACAACACTGTTAACTGCTGAACTCCAGCAGCTCGGTGAGAAAAATATAAATAAATAACAGACAAAAGGTCTGTTAGGGATTTTTTCTTTCTCCCTTCCATCACCAAAATGCCAACTCAACTGCTCTACTTCTTCCCAGATATTATGACTCTGCTGGTAAAGATCTGCAAAGTGCACATATGTGAAAGGAGGCATCGTGTCCTGTGCTGGCCAGAGGGCAAGAAGTTGCAAAAGGAAATTGGTAGTTATTGTAAGGGCTCCTCCCTTTCCTACTGCAAAAAAACAGGCAAAACCCATGGTGACACCAGTGGGAGCCAGACCTAGATGTGTTTTTGGCCCTAGACAGGTAGATTTGATTTATAACTCATCCTTTCTATTCCAGTTACCCACTTGGAAAAAAGAGGAAAGGAAGTGCAGTGCTCCTGGTGGAGGTGGGTATTGATTTAACCACGTGCACAGTGACAAGGCTTCTGCTGCAGTGTGCCCTGCACACATCCATGTGCCCAGCCCTGCCCCTCACCACCCAGAGGTCTTTGTCCCCACGTCTGGCCCATCACTTAACCCCAGCCCAAAGCGTGGCCTGCTGGAAAGCCACTGCTTTGTGACAGCAGGGACAGAGGGGTGAAGCTCTATAAAGATTAGGCTCCAAGTTTTCTTATAATTTTAAAGATATAATTACATTCTGCTCCAAGAGGTTCAGAGATGGGAAGACTACGACCTGCAGGGTAGCTCCAACACTTTGGACACAGTACTATTTTTACTGGGAAATGAATCAGAGGAAGATAAATCACGTATTAGTTTATACTTGGGCTCTCATATCACACAATTTTGTCTTACTTGTCTCATCTTATTGCATTTATGTACAAAACACAACCTTCCCATACTTCTTGTTTCCATATTTTTATTCTTTCCCGACACCGTAACTGCACAGTGACTATCAGTGCCATTTTCTGTTATTGTCACAGCGTATCTTTTAAAAAACTTTCTTGCTCCAGCTCAGCAGCAATTATGAATAACTATCAGAAATGAATTCCCCAAAGAAGGTTGGATTTCAGACTGAATTTTTTGTTCGTCCTACAAAAGCATAAAAAGAAACCCCAAAAAACTCACCCATAAAAATGTGGCAGTCCAGGAAAAAAAAACAATTAAGACAGGAAAAAATAACCAAGCAACCATTGATACAAACACTACAACTCTGGGGTTGTTTCGTAGCCTACAGCCATTTCTGAAAGCCTCCCCATTGAGGTCAATAGACTTTGAATCAACTTCACTGTGGGGCAGAATGGATCAATGCAATGCAGCAACAAATCCAAACCAATGCAATTTTCCAAAATATACTGAGATGCGTAAAGCTCGTACTTTGTGTTTGCCTTGCCCACTGGCTTCTCTCAGTGCTCACTCCTGCAAACAACTTTTCCTTCAAATGCTGTGCCTCTTTTGAATGAAAAGGGAGAAACACATGCAGCTGGAGGCTGATTTTTTTTTTTTTTTGAGCCAAATCATGCTGTTATCATGCTTTAAACAGCCATGGCTGCAGTGAGGGATGCTGAGCTAAGGCAGGATGATATCTGTTCTAATACATGTTGTTAAAGATCATCAGGTGTTGCTCTGTATTTAGTGCAGCAGTTCTGTCAGAATCAAAGGTTGGTAACTCCTTTTTTTTTATATATATTTGTCAGTATCCTGGGAAGACACAAACCCATGTTCTGTACCTCAGAGGAATGGAAAGCAGTGCTTTCTTCCTATCTGCCTGTTTTCCTCAAAAGTGAATAATAACGTCCAATTTACAATTAGGCCTGACTTGATTTATCATAGTTAATAGGATTAGAGTGTCAGCCCCTCTCAAGAAGATTCAAATGCACAGGAAGAGTGGTACCGAGTTGCTGGTGTCACTCTTCTCCCTCTGTGATGGGCATCATGACACACCTACGAGCAGAGGGGATTTGTCCAGTGGGAGCAAGCAGATTATCTGTATCTAGTGAAACAAGGCGTGCATGGCAACCTTTGCCAAGGCTCAATGCCAGAACCTACTCACTATAAAATAATTGTCTCACTACCTAACCAATGCACTCTTCATGTTTCATTTATCTTTTGACTGTAATTGAATGGTTGAAAAGCAAAAAATGTAGACAAATTCCAGCTGTATTGAGATCTGTTTCTTTCTCTTCTACCGTGGCCCATCATTAGATAGTTTCCCTCTCTGTACAGAAGGTCAGAGAGTATAAATATAAATTGCATTTTGCATTACTTCTAGATGAGTGAAGCTGTCAAAGCAATAATATAAGCTTTCAGTCCCACATTCTACCACTTCTTTCCCATTTTTTGGCCAGGAGGTCATGTGCAAATTGAACGTGACAGCCCAGACGACATGTCCAACAGACTTATATTGTTAGACTGTTCTGCCATGGCACTCATCACAACATTAAACCCACATTGGACTTAAAGCTCTTCAGTAGCTGCTCACAGTAGCTCAGACTCCTTGCAAAAGAGTTTGCTCCACATCAAGCTTTCATAAAACCAACAGTTTTTTGGAGAAGATTGAAAACATAGACAACAGGGAAAAAAAATCTCACAGGCAAACCTAAAAGAACCAATCATCCTTTAATTTGCTTGAAATCTAGATATGGTGCCTGTGTCTACAATCTTCTCTTCCAGAAAATCTTACTTTTTGATGAAGGTTAGGTGACCATTATTTTATCTTATAATGAGAAATAAGTCAGTATGTAATTAATATTTTTTGCTATCATCATTCAAAAGAGGAGGGGAATCTCCTAATTTTTCACATTTTGTTTTGTACAAAGTTTGCTTCATGCCAATTAGACAAAATACAGCCATAAGCCAATTAATAGCACTAATGATTTGGGAAAAAAATATCTATTTACAGCATGAACTTCCATAGGCAATGTCCACTATCAACTATTTGGATGATGTAGCCTGAATCTATTTGTGAAAAATCAATGTTATCAAATATCATATTTTACATTAACTTGGAGAAAAGTTTGCCTACTGAACATCCAAATAATGAGATTGTTTTCTTCAGGTGGTGTAGAATCAGGTGTCAAAATAGCTTTAGGACGTGCTTTGTGCTGTGCATAGTGTTGAAGGAAAGATAATGCTGGATGACAGTGAAACAAGATTGCTCTGGGGACAGAAAACCAGATTTCGAGACCTTCACCTTCAGATATCTAAAAATGCAGCACAGGTTGCAAATGACTGAAAATCCTTAGCATCTGGCAGCAGCCTGGTGCTCTGTGCTAAAGAGCTGGTGGTCATAGTCCAAGTCCCTGCAGCAAGGAGTTCACATTGTACATGGCACTATCTGGCAAATCTTTGTGGCGGTCCAAAACGAGGGGCAGGAGCTGACTTGGCACAGCAGCCCATGCTTTCCCTCATGTCAGAAATGTTCTCCCTAGATAAGGGCTGAGGCACACGTGCGGGTCGAGAAAAGTCCCCACCCCTCTTGCTCTACCAGCTCTCCGTGAATTAACAAAGGACTTCGTTTCCAAGGACTATCAGGTTTTGCAGTTAATATTTTTTCAGAAGGGCTAAACTTAGAGTGAAGAGTTGGAGGCCCATCTGGTGCAAATCGGTGGGGGCTTTGCAGGCTTCAGCAGGGCTAGGCTGACTTACACCAGATGATGCTATTCGAGAACTGAGCTACCCAACAATAATTATTAAAAAATGTCTTTGATTATGCATGTGCAACAACTATTTATGTTTACATTGCAGAGATTTGCATGTAGCACAGTGGGGAGTATTTTATCTCTTCAAAACATTGCACCAGCATAAATAATCCTCTGACATTCAAATGAGCAAAGAAATACCCGCTTCCTACCACAAGATGGACCATAAAGGTTTTTCTTTGTGCATCTTTTCCAAACAGATTTGTCAATAATCCTCAAATGCAAAGTTCATTCTAAAGAAAAATATGGGGAAAAAAAAAAAACCCACAAAGAAAAAGAGAGATGTTCTTTTCTAGGTGGCTATATTATGGACTGCAGGAGGGCTGAGATGCAGCCAGATCATCCTGCACCTGAGGGAGAAGGGGAGGAGGGAACCAGGGGAAAGCAGGGCATAGAAATGCTGTATAAAAGCCATCACTGTACCTCATTCGAGACCGTATTCAAAGCAAAAAGTCAAGGAATAAGAGCCAGCTGAAATTCAGAGTGAATGGTGAAGCAATTGGGCACAAAACCTATCAAAGGCAAAGATGAGATAACTCTGTGAAAACTGGGAGAGGTTCCATTGCAGCCCCAGCCTGGAGCAGCACAACAGAAGTCACCACCAGGGGAATTACACTGACATTTAAACTTTCAAAACAGAAATTGCTTAAAATATGCAGTAATCTGTTGTACCTTTAACTCACAAGAGGAAAGGAGGTTGAAAGCATGGGTAATATTCCTTTGATTCTGGAACAACATACAAGGGCCTCCTGCTTTGACTTCTACGGTGCTTTTGTTTTCTATTTGCTAATTGTGATTTGGAGATCCTTGGAAAGCATTGAACTTCTCAAAGTGGGGCACGTTGCCTTACTCTGAATATTGCCTTCCTGCTCTGATGTGGCAGAACAGACACAACTGCAAGGACATCTCATCTCATCGTACATCCTTGGAGCTCAGAATTCCCTGCGAGGCTGCTTTGTTTTCATATCCAAAAGACCTCATTGCTTTGGAGCAGACTCTGCTTTGGCCCAAGGTGTTGAGGCACGAGCACGAGCAGGCACAGTGATGAAGCTCAGATTGGAAAACCTAAAACCCCTATACTCTCAGCTCTTTCTTCTGCTGAAATATGGAAGGAAAAAAAGAAGAAGAAAAAAAACAACACATAGGTATTTCTCACTTCTAACAGAGATAGATTTTGCCCCATGTGAGAAACCAGACAGCATTGAACTCAGCTGAGTTGTACATGAGGACTTGGTCTATTGCCCTACACAAATCACTTTGCCTCCTCCTCCCTGTCAATGGAATGAGGGTGTGACAGTGACAAGGTGCCTCTCGGGGCATTCTGAATAGATTTTTTTATTATTATTTTTATTATTTTTTTTACTTTTAGCTCTTCAAAAATTACGTGTGTCACATAAATGGTCAAGTTATTAAACTGAATTTAATTGGCAAAGTCTTGAGAAAATTTTCTATCACAAAGTGATATCTTTGAACAGGTGAAGGAGGTGGTGGGCCTGGCCCTGCTATGAGGATGCCATTCTGTGTGACATAACAGAAGAGCAGGGGAAGGAGAGCCCACTCAAACCACCAAGTCCCTAAAGGGGAAAGTATGTAAGGCATCCACTCAGCATCAGTGAGAGACAGAAACCTGTGATTTCTGAAATCAACAGGGTGAAAGCAAGCTTCTCTAAGAGTGCTGGCTGTTGCATTGATGGGAGAAGAGAAAAAAAAAACAGGCCTGTGTTCTGACAGAGCAATTCAGCAAGGGGAGCACAGCTCAGCTCGGAGCATGTGAGCACCAATCAGATAGGACAGATCTGCACTTCTGTGTCTTTATGGATTTATTTTTCCCTAAAAGCAGCTCTCTCCATTTTTATGCCTCTTTGGAGGAAAAAAAAAAAAGTAAGCTATGGTCTTTAAAACCCAGACTCTAATCCTGGCAAAGCAGCCAAACCTCCAGGCACTCAGCTCACCAGAATTTCAGTATGGGAGGAATCTGTCACTTTATCACTGCAACATAGGGCTGAATTCTCAAAGATGTCCCTGCAACGAGACTCAGAAATCTGCTACTAAGCCATCAGGGGATTTGCGTTCACGGTTTGGGTTTCCAACATGACAATAGGAAGTTTAACTCCAAATGCCACTGCACTGCACACGTGCAGGAAAAAAACAGAGTCAGAAAAGCCTCTTTTCATTTTCTGGGACAAGCATGAGTAAACTAAAGTGACAACTGTACTTTCGCTTTGCGTTCAGACTCCCTTTGATTTTAATGACAGCTTGGACACCCAGAAGCTGCCTTCATAGAGAGAAAGCTCATCAGAAGTAAAAAGAAGGGGAAAAAAAAAAAAAAGAGAGAGAGAGAGAGGGAGAGAAAGAAATCACACACACAAAAGTTTCAAAACTTCCCTAGTTTTGAAATTAATCAATGTTGAACACTGAAGCCACTCAGTGCGTATTCATTTAATACTCCTGAAACTTTCTGTGTTAGTGAGTGTAAAGCTATCTCCAGACCCTTACAGGGGCCACGTCTTACACACGAGATGAATCATTCTGACAGCACAAGGCCAGCCTGCTCCTTCTGCAGGGCAGGCAAAGGTACCACCAGGTCACTGCTGCTTGCTGTGTGAGCAGAGGTGCTGAGGGGCTCTGCACTGCATAGGACACGATGGAATTGGACAGGTGCAATGCAGTTATAGGCTGATCTTCTGTAATAGCACCAGATAGATTGGGCTTTTAAATCTGATGCTTGCTGTTCTCTTGGTTTTACTCCCCATCCTGATAAGCAATGTTTGTCTTTCTAATTTTATTGTTAACAAGTTTGCCATAATTATGCTTATTCTGTTGTTTACGCATTTCTAACTCGGTAATAATATTATTATTGTTATTAACATTTGCATCTAACACGTCACTGCCACGAACCACATTGTGCTTTTTCAAGTAGCAGCATCAGAGCTACTGTGTCAGCCACAAGAGAAGTTTGGAATGACCCAAGGGAGACATACAGCAGATCATTCAGTTAAATGCGTTTCCTGTGTTGTCACATTCATGCAGTCCTAAAGCATGGCGTACAATCAGAAGAGGCAGAAGCCTCTATTGAGTAAAGTACATCACCAGAGTTTAATGTAGGATTTCGGGACTGCTCTCTGTCATCTGCCACTTGAATTGCAATCACGCAGTTACCTACCTGTTTACAGATATATAATACTAAAATGCTATAATGTGATAGAAAGTACAGCAGTAATAGCAGGGTGGCACAATCCTAGACTGCAGCAAACGAGGACAAGTCCAGATGCAACAGCCATAGATACAGAAACAAAAGAAAATCTGCTTACCTTTGGAAGGCCTCAGTTATGCAGGAATCTCCAGAGAGATCCCCTCACCTCCATGCCAACCCTTAAATGAGGACCAGGAAGGGCTGGATCCCAGCTCCACCCCTTCTCATCACACAGGTGCATTGCATTGCATGCACCTGAGCTCCCCCATGTTGGCCCTCCCTTCCCACCAGGTGCTCAATCACTGCTTCAGGCCATGACTTAGCATTGCTGCTACAAGGTAATCCAATATTATCTTGCACATGAATGTTATACTTTTTCTG
Organism: Phasianus colchicus; assembly: GCF_987193195.1. Lineage (NCBI taxonomy): Eukaryota > Metazoa > Chordata > Aves > Galliformes > Phasianidae > Phasianus > Phasianus colchicus. Next base: position 16,282,171 of record NC_143447.1, on the reverse strand, counting down.
TGGTATGCAACAAAGTACAAGAGCTGTAAATTCATCAGTCTGGATTTTTCTTTCTCTTTATTCTCCTCCTCCCATCTTCCTAACACCTCATAAATTAATGCTTAGAAAACCCATGTATGATGCAGAGAGAACACATTCAAGCAACTCATTTTGCTTTCTTTCTCTCTCGGAGAACACTTTCACAGTCATGCAATGCCATTATCCTCACACAAGGATGCCTGCCTCCAAGGTTTTGACCAGAAAGTCTTATCTAGATTTGAGAAGTCTTAAAGTTTAACTGAAACTGATGTAATTTATTTCCAGACATTTATATTTTCCAGCAGAAGGAATATACTCGCATGTGGGATCCAACCCAGTGCTCTGGCTGGAACTAAAGTGCTAAAAAGTCTCCAGATCTCCTCTGGCAGCAGTTCATTAGGGCTGTGGATAGATGAGCTGACTGTGACCCCATCCCTCTCCCAGGACCAGCACTGTGAGAGGGCAGAGCCCAGTGTGAGACAGGGAACAGCCAGGGCTCCTCAGCAAGAGCAAGCCGACCCTTTGACTAATTTGCAGTCATCATTTGCTTCCCAGGTCATATTCTCTAACACACAATGTGATGATATCCTTAGTATTTTTTTTTTCCCCCCCTCTAGAGAAAGATGAAGAACTGCAGACTCCATTGTTTCCCACAGCTCCAAGATCAGCAATAAACACACAGCATCATTTTCTCACCCAAAAGCATTTTAATTTTTGACAAATTCCATATCACAAGTGTTATATAAAAAAAGCATCGTTACAGGGATGGTGAAATGCTAATAATGTTCCATGAGCAAACCAATGCCCAATGTTTAGGCATGCAATCAGAGCAATCAATGTTTCCAATGTCTCTTCTTCATATCCTTTTCTTGAGCAACCCAGGACACCAAGGGCAGTGAGCTGAAGACATCGGTCACTGCAAATGCATTGCTGAAGTGATGTCAGCTGAGTTCCACTGTCCTCCCTCACTTCAGGCAGCTCTTTGGCAGGGCCCAACACTACAAGCCCAGCTGGAAAGGAGTACGCCCATCCCAAATGTTTGCACCAGTGATACTGAAGGTGTCTGAGAGCTTGCTGGGTCAGCATGGCAGAGCAGCCATGTGGCACTCAATTGAATGACACTGCATTGCATACAGCAAGGCTCACCTGGCTCCACGGGACCCCACACCCCCAAATGGTGGCACCAGGTGCTGCAAAGTCACTGTAGTGAATCCTGTGCCATCTGCCCTTCTGGCTGTGAACATAGAGACTCCTGGACATGCCAGCCAGCCACGGCTGCCAGAGCAATCCCTGGGTGACAGCTTGTGTGAGGGACAGGACTGTGTCCAGATGGCCCTGGATTTTAAGGAACTGCACTGAGAGAACATAACTGAGCTCACCCCTCCCACATCAGCAGTGAGGGAGGAGCTCTTCCTGCTCCATATTGCCCACACCTTGTCACCTGCCATCCCTGACAACGCCACCCCATCACCCAGAAGAGCTGGCAGTCATCCCCCTCCCCCCCAAATGGTACTGCCTGTCACTTCTCCTCTACTGCCCACCCAAGGTCCCGCTCACTCTGCTGCCTGCCCCTTCTCCCTTCTGTGTCTCCTTCTTTACTGCAGCCTCCCATCTGTCATCCAGACCAAGCCCAAGCAGCAAATCACTTCTCTCAGCATTGTGCCCTTCTTCCAGGCTTCTACACACCTTTTTCTTCCATCCTACAGTAAGGTCATACTTCTTAACCTCCCTTTCCAGATGCTTGCATGCCTTCTTTTTTTCATGCCATTCTTCCTTACCGTATCCCAGTTTGTTCTTCACCAACAGTGCCAACTTGGACCCTCTGTTCAGCCACTTCTTCAACTGCAGTTTTTTGTCCTCCAGTCCTGGTACCCACTCCTCACAGCACTCTGTGGGTCGATAGGCCCACCCTGTAAAAAGTGTTCCTGATGTGGGAACTTAAAAATCATAGCAAATAGGTTAAATGTAGCAGCCAATCTATGACATAAATTGTTCCAAGTTAACCAAGACACCCAATATAAAGAATGTAACAGTGTTGTGTCAGTGACCAGTCTTCTCTTCAACAGGATGAACTTACCCTACAAGCGTTTTTTTTTTCCTTTAAGGGGCTCTTGATGTGATGTTGCATGGACACCTTTTAACAAGGCATGTATTATCACACTAAAGCAGCACCCAAACAAAAAATAAAAAGCTTTTCTATTTACTAAGATTTGTTTTTTATTGAGGATAGATTTACTGGTAGGACTAAGGAGATTGGATCGCTCTTCCCTCACCATCTAACAAAACATGGTCTCCCAAGAGAAGAAATACAAGCCTGTGGAGACCTCATCTCTATAATAGTACTATTGAGGCCCATCTGTGAAGAAAACCTGCTCTGTGCTGCAAAACCAGCTCTTCTCACTAATTAATCTCTTTGCTCCAGAAAACATAAGTGTTTCTTTCTGACTCTTCTTTTGTCCACCCCAGGCACACCGTGAGCCCATTCTTATCTCCCTCCCCTTCTCACCAGTCTCCTCTGTACCATCAGTGGCCACTGATAATCACATGTCAGGAAGCACCTTGACCCTCATCCCAGCAGTGCTAATAGGTGAGGTGCACAAGGTGTTCATCAGCTCAGCTTGCCTGGAGTCGGGTCTTGTTGATTGGATTACATCTGAACAGCACTTTAGCTGCTGTAATATCAGGAAGTTCAGCAGAGCCCCTGCGATTGTCACCTCATGCCTATCACTTGAGGGACACCGAGGCTTTATTTCTCCTGCTATGAAATAATGACTAACCAGAGCACTGAACTCTGATAGGCAAAAAAACTCATCAAGTATTTGCAAGTATTCTGCCATTTGTCCCTCTGTGCTCACTAGAGTTGTTAGCACTGAGCTGAGAGTAAGGAGAAAAAGCCCCCACACAGCAGTTGGGTCTACAGCCCAGACTGAGAAGTGTGGAGAAGGGGCATGGAGAGCATCCTAAAGTCGTTCCCCCAGGGCTGTAGGAAGGGCCCAATTCTGCTTTACACAGTTGTGATTCACAGAAAGGCAGATAAACCTCATTCTGTTTTTCTGTGTGTATGCACATACATGTGCTTGGAAAAAGGAGGCACATTCAGACCATAAAGACAAAAAACAAGCAAGAGCCACATACAATGATTTCTTACCAGGATTTAAGGATCTGAGATTTTTAGGGTCCTGAGCAACACGAAAGTTTCAGAACCTATTTACTTCTGAAGAAACTCTGAAAGAGACTAAGGAAATGTTAACACTTCAACAGTTAAATCAGCTTCTCTTATTCTATATAGGACTGCAGTCCTCTGTAGTTTTCCATAGCAAAGAAACCTCTTGTAAGAAGTTAAAATTGAGGCTGGCAGGCAGTACAAAATAAAACTTGGCTTGCAGCATGTGACTGGTGTGAGTGCTGCACTCATGACCCTGGTAGGCAGAGGGCACCTCCAGCTCTTTCCCCTCACCCCAAGCAGAGGATTTCAGCCCTCAGCCAGGACAGACCTCATGCTCTACAAGGCCATTTCCAAGGGACCAGGAGTGGTGACACCAGCAGATGGTTCTGCGGCCAATGAGAAAAATAACAGGGGCTGGAAAAAAAAAAATAAAGTGAAACATATTGAAAAACTTAATCTTCAGGGATGGAAATGGAAAGCATAGCAATGACAGCAGAAAAGCAAGGCCCCAAGATACAGTAAGAGAGGATCTGCTCAAAATCAACAGTCACAAGCACAGGGGAAAAAAAGAAAGAAGATACTTACCTTCAGAAGACCACAGTTTCACAAGGACCTCCAATAACAGACCCCTGCCTCCACTTCCAGCCCTTAAATGAGTGCTGGGAAGGGGTGGATTCTGGCTCCACCCCTTCATCACTCAGCTGCATTGCATTGCATTGCATGCACCTGTGCTCCCCTGGGTTGGCCCTGCCTTCCCACCAGGTGCTCAATCACTGCTTCAGGCCGTGACTTAGCATTTCTGCTCCAGTCTTCCAGGAAGAAATTCATTTACTTCTTCATTTTAGTTCCCTCATTAAAGGTAGCCCAGTCAGGATAAATCTAAGTATACCTAAAGAGTAACTCTTGTAATGGTGTAGAAACACCCAGACTGGAGTGAGTGCTCCAGTAGTTAGACTCAATGATCCTTATGGATCATTCATGAACTCTCCCAGCTTGGGATATTCAATGGTTCTATGATACTGCAGAATGCAACCTGAGTCTATAGATGAAAAATCCAGCTAGCAAACCTACTCTTTGTCCGTTACATTTAAATGAAATCAAGATACCACTGTTAGTAATACATCCTCCATGTTTCATGGGGCACACAGAGAAAGATTGGAGCAGAGGGCAACGCTGGGTGCCTTGGGGAGATGCATGCATCTGGATGGTCATGCATGGAGCAAAGAGAAACCAGTTCTGCAAAGGTACCGGGAGATCATCTTCCTTCTCTTGGCCAGAGCTGGAATTAATGTGTAAAAGCAGAGCTGGCTCCACCTGACACAGACTGGTCAAAGCACTTATCCCCAGTGAAATCCATGACCATTACAAACTGGAAAGCAATACACGGACATTCTTCTCTCCCCTTGCTTCACACTTCACCTTCTTTCCTTTTGGATGCTCCTATTAGAAGCAGAAGATATTTCACGTACATTAGGTGCTCAGCTGGCATAAGCTGGACTTTGGAAAGCCATTGTAATTTATACACCCGCAGGATCTGGCTATAAGCTTTTCATAAAGCACTCAAGCCCATGCCTTGTAGAAAACTGCTCTCTGAATGAATCCAGACCATTTTAGCACAGGATACCTTTTGATGCTTGAAAATCTGGCCGAAGAGCCATCAGCAAACGGAAATAATGGGAGGAACAAATTATCGAATTATCAAATTTGGGACAGGTGTCCCCCAAAGAGAGGCTGGGCTGCCTATGACCTTCCTTTGAAAGGCTCATTTTGTGCACCTCCCGTACGACCAGTTCTGTTACACATTAATAGTCTCTTTCCATAGCAACACCTGACCCTTCCCTCCCCTTGCTGTGATTATACATACATATATACAGATATATACAGATATATTTTCCCTGCCTGGGGAAAGGATGGACAGCTGACAATTTTCTGTGGCATCAGCACAATTTAATGAAAGGAAGGCTTTTCAAACAGCAAGAGAGCTGGAATGCTTCTTTAAAAAGAGAAATATGGGGAGTCATGGGATCCACAACTGTGTCAACAGCACAACAAGCTGTTATCTGTCGCTTCAGCCTGGCTCCTGCTTCCAGAAGACTGTACTGTGACAAGTATTGAATAAATGTGGGTGACAGCACTTTGGAAATGGGCCACTGCCAGTGCAGCTGCAGGGGATGGGAGGTGTAGGGAAGAGCTCTGGGCTGGGGAAGGCGATGGTCCACTCTGAGACAACAGTTCTCTCACAGACAATGCGGTAACGTTGGTCTGTAAGCGCCTGGCTAAAGTCCCAGCTCCACTCCAACCATTGCTGGTTACTGCTTTTTGAATGAAAAAGGTGTTTTGTGTTCAAAAAATCTTTCATGGCATTGTTCAACCCGTGGTATGTAAAGAAGGTTGGGCACAGCTCAGCCCCCTGATGCCTCCTGCAAGTAGAGAGTACAAAGACAACAGCGTTGTACCCAGAAGGAAAGCAGTGCCCAGCAGTGGAGCACATAGGGGCTAGAGAGCAATTCCTTTCAGAAATTATACCGTGCTTACAGGAAAGCAGTTCGGACAAATACAGAAGTAAGAATTAAATCTGTGCACAAAGCAAATCTGTAACCAAAGGGGAAAAATGTGATCAGGTCCAAAAACACACCATCAAGCCACTCGGAGTCAAGAAAAAAGCTATTAATAAAAATCCCTTGAAACAAGGATAGCATCTCTTGCTAAAGCAGGTAACACACATGAGTGCCACCCAGCACTGGGCCACAGATTGGTTCCACGATGCTGAAATGTAGGGGTGAGAAAAGCAGGTCCTGTAGGTTGGTCCAGTATGGTTGGTGTCAGGCTGGAGATGCATTTGGAGGAGTTGAATCCTATAAGACAAGCTCAGGGTAAAAGCAGATTCCCTGATTGGGTTAACAGAGAAACAAAACAGACTTTTTGCACTGATAGAGCTGCTGAATTATAAAACAATAGCTTGCACAGAAAGACACCATTGTATCTAGGAAATCCAGCACAGGATGGATCCGCAGCCTAGAGATAAGGGAGCAGGCAGGTAAATTGAAGGCTGGCAATGACCCAGCACTGCAAAAGAGAGCACTGGAAAGCATCAAGTGCATGCTACTGATACTCAGCTCTCTGATGTGAAGAAAAGGTATTATCCAGGGGGAAAAAATCATTCATAGGGGCCAAGAGATTAGGGAGCATGTTTGTTCCAACTGCGAGGAGCAGGAGGCAACCTACCAACATACCAAAATATCTTAGCATCTCTCATTAGAGCTGATGATTTTCTTCTCTTTTTCCTCTCCCCGATGAAATTGATGTGTCCAGTTTGTTGTGCCTGAAACATTTTGATTCATCCCCAAAGATCTACACTGAGGATAAAGCTCAGGGGCTGCGCAGCCGTCAGTCGGGATCCCCGGGTTCACAGCCCTGCAGCAACGCCGCCAGGGAGGCTGAAACAAAGCAGGGTTGAAATTCCCAATTTGTTAACCTTATGGACCTTCTGAGGTTACTTGCAGCCATAAGAGTGAAAAAGGATGGGGAAGGGGGAGGGAAAAAAAAAAAAAAAAAAAAAGACAGTGCATTCCTTGCTTGATATTATTATCCCTGGACCGGTGTGGGCTGGGGACCACTGGGGCAGAACAAAGAGCCAACGCAGACATCGGCGCGCTCAGACGGAGGGTCCCACTTGCTGAAAGAGCCAAAAACTTTTGACTTTTTAATCCCAACCTCAGTCAGAAGGTTATTAGACCAATGACCGCTGGGCCTAAACCAACAGCCAGCCCCCGGCCGACGATTCCTCCCGATTATGCTAATAAAACCCAGGACTGCTTTGAAGCCGAAGGATGTTTCTGCTCTCACCGTCCACTGAGAACCACATGTGACGCTCCCTGAGCGTGGTTCCTCTGGCATTCTTGTGCATCACCGATGAAATATGGTCCCACTAAAGTCAGAGGCAAATTGTGTTCAGCTGTGTTTCAGTAATGCAAATACGCTCACGTGTAGGTGTAAAAAAAGCTGCTTCCAATACAAAATAAGAAATTCTCAGGCAAAGGCAGCTTCTTTAAATAAACCTGAAGGGGAAAAGCCAGCAGGGATCTGTTAGCAGGAAAGTTTGAAGCAGTTAAGCTCTCACAGGAGGGCTGTATCCTCCCTCGGTATTCACACCAAGTTCTGAACCCTGAGGCTGAGTTAAGGTTTCATTTCTAGAAAGATATCCAAACCTGATGGTAAAGATTGAGATGATAACAAACTCACTGAGTCCTTTGAAATAACAGTTCGAGATACATTCTGCAGCTTTAAAGCGCTGTTTAATTTTGACATTTTATGAAGAAGATGCTGAAAACCCAAGAGATCAAATTCTGGTCCCAGTGTATGGCTGCAGCTCCGGTCCATCCCCCCACACACCCAGCACAGGTTTTGTTATGTTCTGCCTTTGCACCAAGATGTGAATCACTATCTGCAGGTATAAGCCAGGAGAGCAGGAGTGGTCCCCAAATAAACCCCCTGACAGGCAAAGTTCTTTTCCATTTCTTCAAGCTATCATCTTTTTTGATGCAATTCATTGCACTGGAAACAGCATAGTGTTGCCCACAGGAACTTTCTTGGGCTCCACCTGAAGTTGCCTTATTCCCTCCTGGAGAAGTGTGTGCCCACATTGCCTTTAGCTCATTCAAACACCCAAAGGTTTAACTAGAATGCGACTTTAATTTTCTTTACCATTTCATACCCCTCTTTTACAAAGAATCCCGTCTGTTTTAGGGCACGCTGAAGGACTGGGTGGGGGGCAGAGGCTCTCAGGGGCATCCCCGAATGTTCTCTAAATCCTGGACCTACGGCAAAATAAATCGCTGCCCCGTTCCGGCTGCGCGCATTCGGGACGCTGGGCTGAAAATCGCCCTCTCGGCACCGCGCATTCCCTGCGCTCCTCCGCGCCCCTCCGCGCAGCCGGAGCCGCGTCCGCGCAAACCCCGCGGGTGGAGGGAAACGGCGGCGAAAAGGACCGATATGGGGAGTGCAAAAAGTTCGGAGGGGGAGCGGGTGCGATTTGGGAGTGGCTGCCTGAGGTCCGCGGGTGCGCAGAATCCGCGGGTTTGGGGCCTGAGCCCGGGGCCCACCCGGAACTTCGGCACGGCCTGAGAGCTCAATTAGCATTATCTTGATGAATTTATAGGCAGCGAGTCCTTGCTGTGCCTTTCAGAAGTCGCAGGGCACACTGTCCCCATCTGTTCCTTTATGATTCTTAGTTCCTTTTTCTTTTTTTTTAATTTTATTTAATAGTAATAGTTGACCTAATATATATGGCTGGGGGAGAAGGGGAAGATGCGACTCGTACAACGTCAATCAAAACTCTTCCTGAAGCCCTCCCCACATGGACGCTTTCTATCTCCCAGCGGTACCGGCAAGATGTTCTTAGCCAAATACATGATTCTATTAATGAGCACTTATATTTGCTAAGGAATGCAAATTCTTTCTCTCCGTGTATTATTAGCCGTATCAGAATGTTTGTCCTTTCAGTCCTCTTTGAAGTTGAAGGAGGAAAGGCTGTTATGTGGCACAGAGAAAGAAAAAAAAAATAAAGAGAGAGAGAGAGAGGGAAAAAACACTTCTAACTCCTCCGGGTTTTTATTTGTTCTCTTGCCAAAAACGCCAAAGGTAGCAAAAGTTACAGAAATTATTTAAAATGTGTGTTTTGTTTTCTTTTTTACCCCTCCAAATTAGGTAGATGTTTTTTTGTTTTTTTTGTTTTTTTTTCCAACTGATCGTCCCCTTTGAGTAATAACGGGATCTAATGAACAGCCTGCTTTGAATTGACTCGATAAAATAGCCTCTGTGATGCTCGAGAGAATCTATTACGAGTTGGAAGGGAATAAATCCCATTGCCGCCCCGACCGCGGGAACGCTGCGCTCAGCGCACCGAGCCCCCCATCACACCCCCCACCCCCCCCCCCGCTCCTCCGAGGGCCGCCCCATCCCAACGCTGAGCCCGGGGGGGTCGGGAGGTCCCGGTGGGGCTGAGCCCGCTGCCCGCTGCGCGGTGCGGTGCGGAGCGACTCCCGCAGCGCTCCATGGGACCGCATCCCCCCGGCGCAGCGCAGCCTTTGCGAGCGCAGCGGTTCGGCTGTAGTTGTTTGTTGTTGTTGTTGTTGTTTTGTTTGGTTGGTTTTTTTTCTTGCGGATAAACGAGGGGGGGGGGGAATAAATAAATAAATAAAGAGAGCCCGTGAGCCGGCGAAACTTTTGTCGTGTATCACTTTTCCTCTTGAAAGGTGTTATAACAGCAATTCAATTACAGTAAATAGTGTACATCATCTTCACAGCTGGAAAATTCTGTAACTAACTGTGACCAAACGCTGTAAAGGAATATAGCTTAACCAGTATTACTTTTTTTGTCGCTGACCACAGGTTAATTAATTTCAAGGAGCTTAGTATATCTGAACAGAAACACACTGTGATGCTGGCAAGAAATCATAAAATATAAAACGTGGAATTAAGGAGATCATGTGAAATCTCCGCTGCGGTATCGGTGCCTGGGAAAGGTTCCGGCCGCCCCCTCGCACAGCCCCCCCGGTTCCTTCTCCCCCAAACCCAGCGGGTCCGCAGCGCTCTGCTGACCCCAGAGGTACACACGCGGGTGGGGATGGATGTGCCACACACTGAGACATGCGTGTGCTAAGTGCCAACTAAGTGTAGTGGTATATAAACGTATAGATATATATACGTTACAGGCCGTAGGTATAGGCTTTGGCTGAGCAACCTTTTTCAGCCCGAAGGTAAAATGTCAGGGCTGCGAGGTGCGGGCGTAATGGCGATGCGGTCTGAAAGCAACCCTAAATCACTCATGTAAAAAACCTGAGTGAAACTCCCCATAAGTCAAGCGCAGCTCTCTTTTCAATTAATGGTAATATTAGCTGCCGTCTCCTGTTGCAATTTGGAAGATTTAAGGGGGATTTAATTTACTCGCGGCTATATGAAAAGGCGTTCGGTGCCGTAGGAGGTGTTTGCAGTTCGGCACATGGAAGTGATGTTTCCATCTCACGGAGGAGCCCCGTGCCCTGCCCCAGCCCTTCCCCTGTGCCCGCGGGGCTGGAGGGGCCGGGATCGGATCGGGGTCGGTCCGGCTGCGGGCACTGAGCCCGTCCTGAGGGGAACGCTGGGGGAGGTGGGACGGGACAGCTCGATTTCGGGTGTTGAGGTAATGTAGGCACACATATACACCCAAAAATAGAGCGGGGTGGGAGCCAGGTGGATTTCGCTGAGGAAGCGAGACAGGATCGGGCTCTCTTGCCAGCTCCTGACCCGGGTTAGGGACGCCAAGAAAGGGTGCCATTAATTTCCGCATTTATTAGGGAGCTTTTGGCCATGTTTCAAAAAAAAAGAAAAAAAAAAAAAAATTAAAAAAAAAAAAAAAAGGGAGAGAGAGAGAGCGAGAGAGATTGAAAGAGAGAAGTCAGGCAAGGAAAACTTTCTGGAACAAAATCTCCCTCTCCAGCTCCGGACCATCCCTTTTTCTTTAAAAGCAAAGCAAGCAGCAGTTGTCAACCCCAAACCGCAGTCCTCAACCCCAGAACAAAGGTCCGAACCCACCACCACCACCCTCCCGCTCTGCAGTTGTCAGGACAAACTTATCCATCTCTGGGCTGAGAGGAATACAAATTCTCTGCCTCCTCTCCCTCCGCGTCTCCAAAACTCTCCGGAGGAGCATCACCAACAGCTCCCCGCACCCCCCGCACCGCCCGCGACTCCAGCGGTTCATTTTTTGACTCTTCCCGAGTCACAGTTTGGGGGTCGAACTCCCGCCCGAATCCTTGCGCTGTCAGCAGCGATTTCCCCCTACGGAGTTCGTTTGGTGCTGCCGTCCCCTCTCTCCTGGTGACGGCTCCCGGGGCGGGACGGGACGCTTTTTGGGACCCCAAATAAGACCGCGATGCACCGACGGGTTGCTCCCAAGGGCGGCTCGATCGCAAAGAAGCATTCAGAACTTCCCTCGGTTTCCTCACCTTTTTGTTCCCCCGAATACACTTTGTTAGGATAAAACCGGAAAATTCGGCACGAACCCCGAACGTATGTCGTAGTTGGGCAAAAATACTTTCTTTTCCTCCGAGGAGGGAAACAATTCTTAGAAATACCTATTTCTGCCCGTCCCCACCCGTCGTCGAATCCCTTTGACCTTCCTGCCTCCTAACTCTTTTTATTTTCAGATTTTCACTCTGTATTTCCCCATCCCTCAAGCTGCACCCGAAAACGCATCTCCAGATGCAGGCGGGTCGCCTGAACCCCCTCATTCTGCTTCATCTATTTTGGGGGGCGAAGTAAAAATAATCATAATCCCACACCAACAGATATTTCCGAGCGTCGTTAAAACCGATCCGAGGCTGAATGTCCGAATTATTTTATACCACTATTTTATTCTTTTAATTTCTGTTTATTATCTGCAGGGAATCGCTCCCACCGCCGCGTAGGTTCGTTTCGGTGACATCGCCCCGAAACGTTCCCCGCGGAGTTCAATGCTCATCAAACGCATCTCCAAAGTTTTTTTCTTCGCACCCTGAAGTTCGGCGGCGATTTTCTGGCTTAAAACTATCACCCTTCATTTAGAAAATGCGGGGTGCGCGCAGAACGGGGGGTTATTTGTTAATTAACCGGTTACTTCAGGGAGGAGCGGGAGGGGGGGTGGAGGGGCAGAGAATATTTAGTTCATAATTGAGATGTCATTCGCCGGAGGTACCGCTGTCAAATTCGGAGGGGGCGGGGGGGGGGAACTTCGCTTTTTAAAGTATTGGCTTTATTATCTTAAGTTCGGCGATGCAAACCTCGCCCTTCGGGGCGCCCTGCAGAGGTTTGTTTCCTGCTGCCCGGCTCGGCAGCAGCTTCCCTCACTCCGAATCCTTTCGTGTCCCGTCCAGCTGCTAAGAACGTTCCTCTTCCTTGCTAATAACTGTTTTTTTTTTTTTTTTTTTTTTTTTTTTTTTCCATTGAGAATAAATAGATATACGTCTAAAGCCACCTTTTCGACGGCAGCTTCTCTGTCCTCCCTTCCACCTGAGGCAGCTCCCGGAGCCGGGGAGGGGGCGGCTACAAAATTAAACAAACAACCCCCCCCACCCCCAGCTGGGAAATACGGGGCAGATTTCTGTGTCCCTTCGCACCTGAGCTCGGGGAGAACCTGGGGACACGGGGCAGCGGCCCCCCGCCCTGCACTGCCCCGCACTGCCCCGCACAGCTCCCGAGGAGGAGCTCCACTTGCCGCCCCCTTTCCCAAACCCATCCCGCTCCTTTCGGCAAGTAAACCCGCATCGTTTCTTTTAGAAACTGCAATAATTAGACCTGAGCGGAGTTAACTACACTTCCTCCCGGTCAACAAATCAATAGCAATTCATTTGCGATAGCTGAGATGATCAAACGCTTCCTATCGCACCTGACCTTTCCCAAAGAGTTATAAAATGGAATACAGTGTGATGTGTCTTTTTACACGGTTCTCTTTTGCCTGATTTGTCATTTACTCCAAAGGGGACACTTCGTGTTTTCTGTTCCAGTCCGCTATTCGGACCTTAAACAACATTTCTTACAAATGATTTAAATGAAACCGTAACGATATGGGATCTTCGTGGTGAAAATAAGCTCTTTACAACTGAGTTTAGATTAAAAAATAGTACATAATTCAATATGTCTCAACGTATTTCGTGGAAGTGCATATGGCAGATTTTTACGTGTGACACGAACATACGTGTAGCCAGCGCTGTATTGCTACACACACAGCTTCGGAGGACATTAATTGATCTAAAATTGAAATTGTAGAGGAGAAGGGGGTGATGGGGTGGGAGGACTGCAAAGGGAGAGATCAGAAACGTTTAGGTGCGGGCTATTAATTATAAAACACAGAACTCTTTTCGCTTTGCTTGATAAGAAAGCGCCTTCCCCCGCTCCCCCTCTCGCTCCCTCTCCCTCTCCTCTATTGGAAAGAGGATCCTAAATTCCTTTTGACTGATAGGAAGTTACAAGACAAGATGCTATTTTCTCTTTCTTTTCTGACAACTCTGTCATCCCGGGGATCACAGCCATGTCAGAGTGTCTGTCTGGAAGGGAAGGGAAAAAAAAAAAACCAACCCGCTGAAGCCTGTGGCCATCTTTGCATCAAAATTTTCCAGACCTCTATTTTTGATTGTGATCCCGCTGATCTGAGTTTGAAATGCGAACGCAGCAAAGCCCCTAAGCCTTCAATCGTGTGAAATTTTCAAAAGATCTCTAGAAGCAATCTCAGGCTGTCTGACCCCTGACAGGCGGAGATCTCTTTATACCTCTCTCTGCCAGCACTTCATTTGGTGGAATATCTTTCAGATTTGCACCTCCAGATGACAACCTGAGTGTTTATTATGTGTACGAATCTGAAATCTTCACCGCGGTGCAAAGGAGACGTCTTAAACATCATATTTAATTTCAGATCACAATTACCTGCTCCTCTTTTGCTTCTAATTATCTATTCCTCCCTCCTCTCTGCGGCATGTTGATATTTTGTTGATTCTCCCTTTTAATCAGCCTTTCTCTCTTCCCTTCTTTCTTTCTCTCTCTTTTTTTTATAATCGTATTAGCGCAGTCCACGGGGGAATTAAACATGTCACGGTGGACACACATCATGGCGATGTGGGAGAGAGAACCCGAGCGGGGACTGCGTGTCCCTGCGGCTCTGCCTATACGTGCGTGTGTATCGCTGCCGTTAGGAACCAGGTTGTTAGTATGCTTCATCTCCCATTAATCTTTATACATCAATTTAAATTGGCAGCGGTGTTTATGTTTTCTCCCGTGACGTAGCAGCAATGTCATTTGGTAGCAAGCAGAGCAGCCCTTTTTAGCGTTCCTCCCTTCGGAATGGGAAAAAGGGGGGAGGGTGATGGGGGGGGGGAATGAATCCCCCAACAAAACACCGCCTAACTTTTATCTCTGTGCGGTCCTTCGCCTGTCTAACAGCAGCCCCGGCCCTTCGCGGTGTCTGTCCCGGTGGTTTCCCCGCAGCTCGGTGCCGTTATCTCTCAGCTCCGCCTGACGGCACGGCGCTGCTCTCCCCCCCTTCTTCCCCCCCCCCCCCCCAACTCCGCACCCCCCTCTGTGCGCCCACCCGGCTCACCCCGCACCTCAAAGCGGAGCGGAATGAGGCACCTGCAGACCTGATGGGGGGGGGGGGGGGCCGGGAGGGACCCGCAGCCCCACGGAGCGTCCGTCCCTCAGCGCCTGCAGAGGGGTTCGCTCCCGCCCTAAGGGCTCCGCTCAATTTGTCCTCACCCCCACGGCACAGCGCACAGCCGTCATTAGTTTAAATCGCCCCGAAATCGGCCGCGTATGTGTTCGGCTGTTTCTGTATTTATCCATTTTTTCCCATAAAACTTGTATTAAAACAAAATGTTACTTTTCTTTCTCTCGGGAACTGTATATAGAGACCCTCCCTTTTTGAAATAGACCGCAGGGACTGTCATTAGATCAGATGGCAAGCCTTTATAGAAAGTGTTTTGCATAATTACATACCAAAGCCAGAATAGTCACCCTCACATTTTATGGGTCACAAACCATCAACAATTGGCACATTATTGTCCAAGAAACCCCAGTCCATTCACCGATAGAGAAAACTAGACTGCCTAATCTAGAACTGAAGAAGATTGAAATTTCTTCTAACAAGAACCCAGAGAAGATTATTTTCAAACTGACAACGTGTTTACATATAGTTATAAAGTTCAGAGGACCGGTGGGGAGAGAGAAAGGGTATAAACCACTAAACATGATTAAGAATCGCACAGTGGCCTAATATAGATGGTTCATCAAAAAGGAACAGACTGAAAGCTCCCCCCCCCCCTCCTCCACAGCCCCTCTCCTTTTCAGATCTGTTCCCTTTTCTACCGTTGTGATTCAGTAATTAAGATATTCTTATTTGGACAGACAGCTCCTCTGGTAACTGAATAATATTAGTTCCCTTTGATGTCAAACTTTTGACAGTTATCACACTAGCATTGGGCAATTTAGCACAAATGCCCTCTTTTTTTTTTTTTTTTTTTTTTAAGAGGGAAAAAAGTCTTTGAAGAAAAGTAATAAGTGTGATCGCTATCAGCAAATGATGTAAATCTCAGTGGACAGGCATCCCTGGGTATAAATTACATTTTGTTGTATATAATGAAGCGAGTTTTGTTTTTACCTCATTCGGTTATCATTGTCCGAAATTAAGGCAATAATCCCACTTCCTTCACACCAATTCACCACAGTCCCTCTCACACACACACACACACACACACACCCCTCCCTCTTCCCTCCCCGCACCCTTCCCGATTATTTTCTTTTCTTTCAAAGGAAAATTGGACTCCTCTCCTAGCTCTCCCCCCGCACCGCTCCCACCCACCCGGAGCAGCGCGGAGCCACCGGCACTGCGGAGCGGGGGAGCGGCGGCGGTGGCTGCGGGCGGAGCGGGGCGGCGGGCCGGGCCCGGCTTCACCTGATCCCTTATCGGAGCCCCTCCTTTGGGCCCCCACCAAAAGGAATTAACAAGAATAATAACAACACCCGTAGCCCTTCGTGTGTGTCGCTTGGCAGAGCCGGTGTCGTAGTAATAATAATAATAATAATAATAATAATAATAATAATAATAATGGAGCAAGCTCTACCCCGCACAGCCCAGGAGAGGGGCGTGGTGCCCGGCTGGGAATGGGAGAACCGGATCTTGGGAGGAGTGGGGAAGGGGGGACTTGGAACCGCAGCACCGGCTTCTGACTTGAAGAGATGCGCTCTCCCACGGGCTGCACGGTCCTTCTCCCCTCCGGGAGGTGCCACGAGATTTTGGCTGTGACATTAGAGACGTGCCCCCACCTGGGTTGCCCCCAGACCCGGTGCGGTGCCGAGATACGAGAGTTTTTATTCTGCTTTTTTTTTTCTGCTGCTTTTTCCTCTCAACTTTGCTTAAGCGGGGGAAGGAGGGGGAGGGGAGGAAAGCAGCTCTCGCCAGGTTCCCCTTATCGCGAGATCTGGGCAATTAAAATAAAAATAATATGCAATGAAATCCACCCACGCTTCAGCTCCTGGTGGGCTTGGATTTGAGGGGTGCGCAGCCCTCCACCCCCCACCCCCTCCGAGGCTGCAATGCTCCCGTTATCCGTACGACCCCCAGGACAGCTCGGTGGGAGGTGTGCCACCCCCCCCCTTTCCTCACCCCAGGACCCCTAGCAGCCCTCCCGCATCCCCGTGCACCGGCACCGCAAGGGAGGGTGGAGGGATGAAACTCAACCATGACCCCCGGCCCCCAACAGCCCTGATCCGGGTTGCTGGGGGGAAGGGGGGGGGGAGCAAAGCCCGTGGGTGCGCAAATCCCGCGGCCCCGCGCAGCCCTCCCTTCCCTCCCCGCCTAATTAAGCGGCCGTGGGGAGCGCGCCGCTTCATTTAAATGCTTTTGGTGACACTGTGATGGCGATGGAGATGTCTGCGGCCGCAGACGGGTTATGTTATTTTGGGGCTCACGTTTCGGCCGGGGGAAGGGGGAAACTGCGGAGGATGCGATTTTCAAAGCGGTTACGCGTCCCTCAGCATCACCCCCAGGGAAGCGGGGCAGGCTTTTCTGGAAACTTTGGTCCCAAAGGGTATCCTCGTGTTGTGTAACATTTTCCGAGGATTTTCATTACACGGTCAGGCAAAGGTAACACAATCATAGAGGGGAAAGTTTCCTCCCGTGGCCTTTCCCTGAGGCTGGCTGGGACAGGGGGGCTGCCCGAGGGAATGGTAACCGGGTAGGGGGGGGGTTGGATATGAGGGCCGAGGTCCCGCTGCACTTTTGTACATCAAAAATAAATCCGCGCCCGCATCTTCCGTGCGAATAAAGCGCGGAAAGTCCGCGCAGCGCCGGGTTTCCTCCGAGTCCCATCCCCGAGCGGAGGTTTTAGAGCCGGGGGTGCGGGGACTAAGGGGGGAGTGGGAGGCTTGCAAAGCGCTTTCAGCCTTGCAACAGGTATGCGAGTTTTCTGCCTTTCTCTTCTCCAAGGAGAAGTTTTTGTTTTCCAAAGAAGCGTCATGCAGAGGGATCGATTGTTTCATAAAAATAAAAAGGGGGAGAAAATGTATTTGCGTCTCTATATTTCAAGGATAAAGGGACTTGAGAAGAGCAATGTAAGACACAGGTTGAGCTTTGGAGAGCGCTGGTAGCCAAGGAGCTTCAAATGGAGTCCTTGAGAGGCTCGGAGTGAAAGTGCGGAAACTTCCCCAAAGGTCACCTTTGGAACAGCGGAGAAACTTCTCTCCCGAGTGCACATTTCTGTGGGGTCAGAGCTGCCTCGGCTGGGTGCAAACTGGTAGAAGGAGCCCGGGGAAAACGTGCCCGGCCCGTGGGCGCCCCGCCGCCCGCTGCCACCGCCCCGTTCTTGGAGGGAAGAGCCGGGGAATGGAAGAGAGGAAAAGCGAACAGCGCTGGGAGACGAGACGAGAAAAAAATATTACATAAAGAAAAAAGAAATCTATTCCGATCCCGTTTTGCAGACGGGGTTTCGGTCGTTTCTTTCCCTTTTTCTTATTCCAACTCGTTTCCAAACCACCCAGCAGATAAGAACACTGCGGGCGGTGCCTCCGTTCCCCGTCGGCTCCCGCAGCCTCAGGCGGCCTCGTCCCGTCCTCCGGAGCGGGATTTGGGGGCACAGGGAGAGCTGCGGGAGCGAACCCCCACACATGTAATCACCGTCATTAATTCCTTCCTAATAATTCATTAGAGAGGAGCATTAATTACTGCCTTTGCGATTTTTTTTTCGAATTGCGGGCGAATCCGGGGAGGGACGGGGAGAAGCGACGATGTCCCACTCGCCCCGGGCGCTGAAGGGGACGGGTTCGCCAACGAAGTGGCTTTGATCCCACGAAAATAACCAACCTTTTCCTCCCTTGTTTTATTTCTTTCTTTCTTTTTTTTTTTTTTCTTTTTTCTTCTTTCCCCCCCTTCCCCAATTTAATGCCTATAAGCCCGCAGGTAATAAATTAATAAGGTGGACGAGAGGAAACGGCCCACGTTTATTTTGGCAGAGCTCCTGTGCCTTGCTGGCAGAGCTGAGTGCTGCACTGCGATCACTTCGACCTTAAAAAGCAGCGCAGGGGCCAGAGCTGCGCTCCAAAGGCCTCTAGAAATGAAAAAGGAAAAGAAAAAGAAAAGAAGTAGATGCCCCCCCTTTCCCAGCTGGATGTTGGGGATCGTTTAAATATCCCTTTTTCCCTTCGAGGGTCCGCGATCAAAGCGGTGCCAATGACACCGGGCGGTTTTAGGGGGAGAAGCGGTGGGGTCGGGGTGGGGACGGCGCCCACCGAAAGCGGCACAGAACGGATTCGGAGCGGAGGAGGCAAATGATAACGTTCATTCATCTTTTTTTCCAAAGCTGATTTATAGCAATCGACAGGTTAAAGCGTCATCTGACTTCATTACTTTTAAAAGCTGTCTATTTCAGAACTGTCACTTTTCATCACTTAAACCGAATAAAACGGTGGGAGAAATGAATTGAGAGAGACTCGGAGATCGCGTTTGTAATTCTTTGTCTCCGCGTTCCCGTTCCTAATGACCCGACCCGCGCTGGGAACCCTTGTGCCCAATGCCAGCATTAAAAACAATCAGAAAAAAGCAAATCAACCCACGGGGCTCCAAAAGTTGAAGAAAAGGTGATAAAGTGTCGGGGGATGGAGGGAGAGGAGGGCGAAGGCACCGCGTGTGTCCGTGCACGGACAGCACTCCGTGTCTCACTGCTCTCCTCATCTTCCCCGATCGCGGCTGTTCGAAACGTGGAAAATACAGCAAAATAGGAGAAGATGCCCTGGGTCCCTTCGGTTCGCTCTTTTGCCCTATCCTGTGAAGGCGTTATTTCTTTTTCAAGTCAGGCGATCTTTTGGGAGCGGGTAGCGAAATCGGGCAGGTATTGCAGGGAAATAAATAGACCCAGGAAATATTGGAATGTATTTTTTTCTATTTTAGGGATTCTGAGAGGGTGAAAATCTCAATCCCGATAAGGCAGTGCGAAAGGAGAGCACTCGCAGCGCTCAGGGACTCCTCTGACCGCTCACCGACCCGCGGTTCGGGTTTGGTGCGGTGCTGGGAACGCACCTTTGGAGCAGTTCTGAGGATGCGTTCAGGGTTTCGTGGTGTTTTTAGATCCGAAATACCCCCGACACCGAGCGGTTATTAATAAACCCACAGTCGGAGCGCAGCGGCAACTGCGCGCTTTCAGGGGGCAAAGCAGTGGGAGAGGAGGAATTATTTTAAACAAACGACACAGGTTGTTCCTCTGCGTTTGCTTTCCCTTAATGCCGTGGGCGTGATCGCTGGAATAATGGTGGCCTCGATAAGAACGGAGCAGAGGTGCCCGAACCGCCCGGGCAGTGAGCCGAGCTCAGCGCTGTTCGGGCCTCGCCGAGCAATTCGGCGCGAGGTAAAATAAAGTGAAGACCTTAACGCAAAAACAGCGGAAAATCCGCGTGTGCGGGGTAAAAAAAAAAAAAAAAAAAAAAAGAACGCCACATTTAAACGAGGAGCTTTCGTCTGCCGTCGAATTACAACTAAATAATAACAATAACGAATAATAAAACAGAGCTGTGAATTCTGGTGACGACGAGCGTGACCGGAGGTTGGGAGCCGCTCCCGCTCCGCGCAGCTCCGCGCTGCCGCCCCGCTCCGCTCCGCGCTTCCCGCAGCGGCCGCCCCAGGGCGCCACCTCGCTGCGCGCCGCGTCACTGCAGCCCCAGCCAACGGCTGCGAACGGCTGCGGGGCCACGCAGCGCCCTGCGCGCACCTGCGGGAAAGGCAAAACCTCGGGTACGGTTTCACAGCCCGCGGGGTAACACAAGCTCCGCGTTTTGCGGAAGCTGTAATAAAATAACAGATAGTTTTTCTCGCCCTCCCCGTAAGACCTTTTTTTTTTTTTTTTTTTTTTTTTCCTGTCTCTCTCTCTCCTCCATTGTGTTTTTTTTTTCTTGCCCCTTTCAGAGAGGTTGAACTCCAAAGTGTCCCGTAACACAAACAGCTACAACTGCCTCGAGTGTTCCGCTCAAATGAGAAGAAAACACAAAACAAAACAACGAAGGATCCATTTCCCCGGTTATGACAGAGGCGCACAGGCAGCGCCCGCCGTCATTTCTGCACTGGAAAATAAAACAGCGTTGAGCCACTTCGCTTTGGTTGCTCAAATGGCACTGAGAGGGCAAAGACGTTTCTGCAGCCACACGGAAATCGTGTAACTGTGACATTAGCCTGAATCCCTTCATGTCATTAAACCCTTTGTATTCCTCACTAAAACAAAAGTAAACGCTGAATAAATATATATATGCGTGTGTGTGCGTCTATCAGCCTGAGCCGAGGCACTTCGAAATTCCCGCATCGCTCAGGGGAATAAAAAGAGAAAATGAGTAAAGAAATAATAATAATAATAAAAAAGTCTCAGAACACTTACGAAGAGCCTCGGGGACATTATTATTAAAAAAAAGAGGGGGGGGGGGGGAAGGAAGAAAAATAAAGAGGATCCCCCCGAGCTGACAATGGCGAGAGGAGCGCACGCTGCGGGGCTGAGCGCGGGGTTGGGCCGCGTCCTGCTGCGCTCGGGGCCGGGGATGCGGGGTCGGGGGCTGCCATGAGGCGGCTTCTCCCTCCCTCTTACAGAGCCCAGCAGCGCTCACGGCAGTTGTTTAGCACGGGGAGTGCTATTAAGTATTGATTAAGAGCATCCACATGTTATTCCGAGAATATAAAGAGCTATTAAGAGCCATTTGACTTTACCAGAAAGTAGGGAATATTAGTTAATGAGTAACGGGGAAAGTACAAACGCACGCAGCGGCCGGGCCCCCGCCTGGGGTGAGCGCGATTGGATTCTTTTAAAGAAAGGAGAAGAAGAGGGGGGGGGGGGAATCGCTCTATTTTTTAATTCCAGCGAGAATTTCTACAGGGAACAATCTAAGCCAACAGCTGCGACAGGTGGAAGGGAGATAATTGGGCAAAGGCTGCTTCGGCCGTTCGCGTTACGGGGAAATACCAGCCCGGTGCCGGGGGTGCTGTGGGGCGATTGGGGGAAACGGCAAAACCCCGATCAGAATTATAGACAGACGGGAAAAGGCGGAGGGGGAGAACCCCGAGGAGATCCCCATTGCCCGGTGCTGGCAAAGGGTCCCGAGAGCCGCAAAGTTGCCCCTTCGTCCGTCGCTTTGAGGTTCAGAAAAGGGCGTTTCTCGGAGACAACTTAATGCCCGGAGTCCTTTTCTTTTAAACTGCTTTTATTGCTATTGCACTTCCTACCGCAAGATGCAGAGCAAGTCAGCGGAGTTTGTATTACAACTATGTCATAATGTTTCACTGATGCAAAACATGTAGCCAGAGGGGGTTGCTAATGATTCCTGGATTAGAGAGAGGGAGAGCGAGAAGTGAGAAAAAGAAAACCTGGTTTCCTTGGTTGATTTTTTTTTTTTTTTTTTTTTTTTTTTTTTTAAGCTACGTAAACCCTTCCCGTGAATATCCGGCACTCGCAACATCTCAGCACCTCGCACAGACACGCGGCTCTGCCACGAGCCTTTTAAACCCCGCAAACGTTTTGCGTCTTCCACCTATTCATTATGTTCGGAGCCTATTCATTTCAGGAGGATCTTTCTTAGAAAACGCCAAACTTTGGGTGTAGGAAAGGTGCCTTTCCTTTGGGATGGGAACCGCTGCGAAGTTGCCGTACTGTCATCAGAATAAAACACTCCCCCTGTCCCAGAGCCACGCACACCGTACGAGCAGCTGCTCCGGGCTGGGAGCTTGGCGATACCCTCCTATCCCCCCCGATGTTCCTGGGATGCAGAGGTGCCCCGGAGCTTTCCTCGCCTCCTCCTGCGCTGGGCTCTGGGCCCGCTCGGCCCCGGGCAGGGTGGGATGCCGGGAAGGTTTGGGAGGAGGGTTATAACCCAAAGGGCACCTGCGCTGAGCAGGGCAGGATGGGGGAGTTTCGGGTCTCCCGGCCCATCCCGTTCTATCAGGAGAAAATGTAGTTAGGAAAAATCCGCCCCCTCCTCCCACCAGTCCATAACAACAACAACAATTCTCGATATTATTATCATTGTTTTCCTTCGAAACCCACGCGGGGAGCCGCCGTTGTCAGAGCAGAGGGACCGGGCCATCGGCACCGTCCTGTCCCCGTACTCTCAGCTGGGCCGGGTGCAGCCCTGCCACGGCGCGGTGCCCTCAGCCATCTCCATCCTTTTCCCATCCCGGGGCAGTTCCCTCTGGCTCTTCACTGGTTTCCCCAACCCCTGTCCCCTTGTCCCGGCCCGGAGAGGACAGAGGAAGGTTTGTACGGGGAAAGGCACTGGGAAGCATCACGGTCAGGTGGGACCAAATGGCCTGGAGCATCCCCAGAGAGAAAAGGGCTGGAGCCAGAGCTGAGCTTTGCACCCAAATCCCTCCTGTGCGGGCAGCCCCCAACCCTGCTCTCCTCCCTCCCCCTCCGGCTTTTTTCTTTTATCTCCAGATCTCGCTCAGAGGAGATGAAAAATAAAAAGTTTCAAATGTGACCTAGTTCCATCTCCCCCTCCCTTCCCCCTTCCCTTTAGATATTCACGTCATCTATTAAGTGGGGGGGAGGGAGGGAGGAGGGAGAAGCTAAATTTACGAGGTCTGGTGGGTTCTGGAGTCTGGGTGCTGGGAAACAGGTGTTGGCAGTTCGCTAGAGTGTCAGTCAACTTTTGGAGATGAAGTCATTAGGGAGGTAGTCTCCTCGGAACAATCTGGTGGTTGCAGTCGGAGTTAATTTATACTGAAAAAAAAAAAAAAAAAAAAAAAAAAGGGAAAAAAAAAGAAAAAAAGAAAAGAAAGAAAGGAAAAAAAAAAAAAAAAAAAAAAAAAGCCTGTAGAAATACCGAAAGGGACAAACATAACGAGAACAGATTCACACTCCTACAGATTCTGCCACTTGGAAGTCACAGCCTGAGAAAAATAGCCGGCTATGGCGGAGCGGGGGGGCCTGCGGGCGGCTCCGGCCGGGGCAGCGGGGCCGGGGGGGGACAGACCGAGAGCAGAGAGCCGAGAGGAGAGAGCCCAGAGCCGGCCCTGGCCGAGAGGGGTCCCGCCCCGTCCCACCGTCTCGGTTCCAAAGGCGACCGGAGGCGACAACTGTCCGGGAGGCGGCAGGCTGGGGTCACCTCCTCCCCACCCCCCACCTCCCACCCCCCATCCACCGGGGCTGGAAATTGTCAGTGACCCTGAACTGTTTCTCGGCTGCGTTTGAAAAGGCAGGCGATCCGCGGGCCGAAACAAAAGGTTTCGTGTGCACAAATACAATCTCCTCGGGGCCTAAGCAGCTCTCCGGTGCCGTATGGCCGCGGCCGCTCCGATCCCTCCGCCGTGGAAGGGACGGCCCGGGGGGGATGGGGGGGGGGGAGCGGCCGCCGAGGCGTGGTCTGGCGCTGCCCGTCAGAGCCGCTTCAAAGCGGGGGAAGCACCGCTGCTCGGCTCCCATCGCCCACCCTTCCCCCCCCCCCCCCCCTTTTGGAGTTCGGTGACAAATCACCTCCGTTGTACCAACCACTTGTTTCTTTTGGTATCGCGGGGAAAGATTTCATTAATGTTCCTCCGGCCGCCCTCCCCCCTTCCCCTCCCTCCGAATCTATTCTCTTCGTTCCGAGTGTGTCTTCTAATCATAATTAAAATCGTCTCATATACATCGGCGTCTCTCGTGCGCATATTGAATTGCAGGTGACCGGACGGAATGTTATTTCATTCGAGTCGCTCATTTTTACATTTCCACAAATAAAAAAAAAAAAAAAAAAAAGACCCCCCCCCGCCGCCCTCAGCCCCCCTCGGCCGCAGATAAGGCGGATTGTGAATATCGATAGGGAGGAAAGAGGCAATAGTCGCAATCGATCGCTTAACAGGCGGCCGTCATGCATCACGTTCAATTCCACGGCAGCCCGGCACTCCACTTAATATAATTAAGATTAAAACTCAAGTGGTGGAGGAGGGAGCTCCCGTCGATGGCTTCGCAAGGACAGCAGCTGCCATCGGGGCGGGGGTCACCGTTAGTGCCGCGACATCCCCGTCTGGCCCATATAGTAGAGCGCCCATAGGTGCGGGCTGCGCGGGTGCGGAGGTGCGGCTCTGACCCTGGGCGGAACATCACCCTTAGGGCTCTTTATTTCCCCCACCCTTTTTTTTTTTTTTCCCTTCTCCTTAAGAGCCGTTATTTACAGTCTCATAATTAAGTCAATATGACGGGTTTGAACCAGAAATCCAGCCCCACTCGCTGTGCGGAGAAGGGGGACTGAAGCCAAGTTTATTGTCTATCATTTCAAGGGGTTAATTTACGCGCTATTATCGTTTCTGTGCTGCTGAGGCCACAAACGAAGCATAAATCGAGGTGCCGGGGTTCCGTTCCGGGCAGTGTGACAGGCAGGGTGCACGGCGAGGGCTGGGAGCAGCCGCCCACAGGGGGTCTCCTCCAGCATTACGTTCATTATGGGGGTTACCATTCGTGAGGGTTTTTTTTTTTCTTTTTAATTTCACCTCTTTTTTTTTTTTTTAATGATTTTTTTCCTTTTTTTTTTTTTTTTTTTTTTTTTTTTTTTTTTTTTTTTAGCAGCCGTGCTTTGTTCAGTTTATTTCCCGACACCCTTTTTCCACTCGACGCTCTTGACCCTCCCGGGCACAAACAACGAACCCATAGCAGCACAGGGCCGGACGGAGCCCTCCCAGAGCTGCGCTCCGCCGGGCGGCCCCGCGCGTAACGCTGAGCCGATGGTCGCGTCGGAGAGGCTCGGAACGATCTGAGCCGAAGGAATATTAATCAAATCAATCAGGGTTGACAAATGAGAAATATTGGAGGGAAGGTGGTAATTTACAACTTTGTTATTAGTTAAGAATCTCCCGCCTTGTAAGAGTAATTAATAACTCCTGGATGGGAACGATTTGGAGAAGGGAAGACGACAGCGCCTTGAGATGAAGCAGGAGAGAGGGAGAGGGGCTGGGAAGTGAACTGCGCCGCCGCGAAAGAGAAATTGCAAATGATTTTTTAAAAGCCGTCTGCGGGGGCATTATACAGATAATATGGATGGAATGTATACAGCCCTGTAAACATGGCATATTCAGAGGGAGGGCGAAAGAGAGAGGGAGAGCAGACGGGAAATAAGTACTGAAAAATAAATCAAAACATCGATTCCTGCGGTCGCATCTCCCATCCAGAGATGAGACGCGGCGCTGGATTTCAAAGTACTTCAAAGAAATTATACCCAATATGCAAAAAGTGAGAACTGGAAAGCAGAGGAGGGGCTCCGAGCTGCTCCCAGAGTTGGGTTCTCCCCCTCTCTCGTTCATCCCCGCGCGCTCTCAGCAATGGCTGATAAATGTGAAGACCCCAAACACCCGCTCAGATGGGAAAACTCAATTGTCTGTAATGTTTATAGTGTTAACCCTACTTATCTGCGGAACGCTCCCCCCCCACATCCCTCCCTTTTCGCTTTCCATAGCCGCACATTGATTATTAGACTGTATGGACCCCCCAGTCCCCCCCCCTTCCACGACCCCACCCTCCACAACTGACCAAAATAATGACTTGTTGGAAAACTATAAATCATTTTTCGTGTTCGAGTCCCTGAAGACTCCATGTAAGTAAATAGGCTTACTGTGAAACAATGCACAGATCCGAGTCCTTCTCCGGATTGCTTCCAACTGCTGCCATCTCCAAAACTTTTATTTACAAGAGAAGAAGAAGGGGACGGGGGGGGGGGTAAAAAAAAAACTTTGGCAAACTTTATCTCTTCTTTATTATAAGCTTCAGCCTCGCCTTGGTAAGCCCCAGCCTGCTCTACAAAAGGTGGCTAGAGATTGAGATTTATTGGTTTCCAAATGAAAAGATTCATTCGATATAAGAGGTTAACTCAAAGTTCCTTAAACCGTGACTAGCATTGGCAAGGAGCTCTGCCTACTCAGCACAAAGGCAGTTCAAAGAAACCTTTAAAAATACACACAGATATACATACACACAAACACGCTCTCACACTTTAGCCTCAACTGCAATTTTCTTTTCATTTTTGTTTCTTTCTGCCATTACAAAGCCCTGAGCCCCTTTGTAGGTAGCTGGAGGGTTCTTTTTTTTTTTTTTTTTTTTTCCCCGAGCTGAACTTTGCCATTTTGGTGTTGACCAACCCCCTTTTCTTTGGCGGCCACTGAATGAAAAGGCTTCAAGGAAAAAAAAAAAAAAAAAAAAAAAAAAAAAGAAAGATTAAGAAGTAAACGGGGTGAGGGGGAAAAAAAAAATCCTTGTAATTTATAGCGAGCAAAGCAACGTTTTTTTTAAAAATAATCATCTTCATGCAAACCCCATAGAAAAACCCCAAATGGGACAAAGAAACGGGGAGGTCAGGCGAGGTGAGGGACGCGCAGAACGGCAGAGATGCTGCAGCACCGTGCTGTGCTGCACCGAGCGGGGCTGTCCGGCTGTCCCGGAGCCGGGGCTGGGCGTGGGGTTGGCCGTGGGGCCGTGAGGGGCCGCCCGGAGCCGCACACGGAGCGGAGGGTTCCGTCCTGGGTGTGCAGGCTGAGCTATGGAGATGGTAATGAGGGAAAATTAACCCGGCCGTTTGTTACATTGCAGGGAGATCAATGCCTGACCCAGGGCTGAGGGATAGCTTACTTCTGGGGGAAAGATATGAGATAATCGCTCTGAAACACGCTGGTGGCGAAGACAAACAGGGAGCAATTTGAATCTCGCGTTTCATCCTAATAACAACAATAAGAAAAAGAATCGGAATAATCCTCATGCAGGAGCCTGCGGGCTGCGGGAGGTCGGGGGGGCAGAGCCGGCCGGGATCCCCCATCCCGGGGATCGGGGCTGTTGGTAGGGCTGGGAGTGGGATATTGGGGCAGGGATGGAGATTTGAGGGCTGGGAGCAGCCCGACCCTGCCGGGATGTCAGATCCGCACCAAAACCTCGAAATAAAACGTGAGAAGATGAAGGGATTGGATAAATTCATCCGGAGGAGAGAGAGAAAAAGCTGCTGTCTGAAAAGCAGCCAGCGGAGCTAATGAAATCTTTGGGTAGGAATAGGGTACTTTTTTTTTTTTTCCTTTCTTTTCTTTTCTTTTTCTTTTTTTTTTTTTTTCCAACTAAGACATCGGTAAACCCACAAAACTGGAAATGGTGACAGTGCAAAATGAATCGGCCGCCCATAAAGAGAATAGGAAACACAAAATCCGAGCGGGGAGGGGGTGGCTATCAGACGTGGAGCATCATAAAACGACCCGCTGTTAGGCAGCCGAGGAAGGTAGCAGCTCTCTGCCCGAGCTCCTGCGGACAACGCGGGCAGCAGGACGGGCTCTGACCTCCTCCTATTGTCCGGCTGCCTTTGGCTGCAGGGAGGGAGAGATGGAGTCTGAGCTGAGCGACATCCAGCGAAGTTTGCTGGGTGCAGCCCTTCCATTCGCTCCTTTGAGCTCAATTCGGAGTTGGTGTAAAACCTGCCTGGATGTCCGATGCCTTTTTTAAGGCTTTTCCTTTAAGTTCATCTATGCTTCTCCCGGAGGTTTTATTATCACCCTTATTTATTATATTATTATTTTCATTTTATTATTTTTTTCTTTTTCTTTTCTTTCTTTCTTTCTTTCTTTTTTTCTTTTTCTTTTTCTTCTTTTTCTTTTCTTTTCTTTTTATTTTTCTTCTTCTTTTTTTTTTTTTTTTTTAAGGCAAAGCTCAACTGTCAGCGAGAGCAGGAAATTTTAGGTCACTGTACGCTTAATTCCCAGGAGTCGTTAATTAGTAATGTTGCAGGAGTAAAGGCAGAAACTTGTTGGCTGAGATTAGATTATGGAGGCAGGAAAACCTGCCGGTGGGCTCCATTGCATCCACAACCCGGGACGACTTTTCTCGTCCCGAAAAATAAAGCTGTCACACACAGCAGCGGTCTCCGAACCCTCGTACGTGAGCGGGGGCCGATCCCGCTGTGTGGGGAAGGTTCTGGGGCAAGGAAAACATAATGGCGTGTGGGGAGATGGGACTTAACGTGAGCAAACAGTCCGTGATGAAGGTTAGGGAGCGGCTGGGGAAGTCGCTGTCACAATTTGGATTCTCCTGACAGGAGGAAGGGAGGAGGGCAGGGTCGCCTGCAGGTTGTGAGGAGGGTAAAGTTTGAACTTCAGTATCTGACCAGCAGAAGTATTCACCGTTATAGAGAAAATGACGTCGGGAAGAATCAAACGGGGAAGGAGGGGAGGTTGGGGGGGGTTGGAAATCAAACCGCGAAGCGGCCCCGATAGCCCGAAAAGGGAACAAACGGGGAAGGCACAGAAAAAGGGAGAGAAAGGGATTCTGCGGTGCCGGGATGTTCCGACGAGAATAAATGCCAACTGGGAAATCGGAGAAGCGACTGCACAGCCTGTCTGGTCTGGGGAAGCGGGGCTGAAAAACTGCAGCTGGAGCAGAGCTGCCCGTGGCTGCCTGCTTCTCCGCTTCGGTTTTGCGATATAGATCAGTTTTAGCAACAAGTATCCCGGGATCTAAACCGATTCCTATTGGAGTTTCTTGGAATTTATCCCAAGAACGATACGGTTTTAGTTGTACGTTGCTTAAAACACCGCTTCTCCAACGGTGCGAAACAAATGGTCAAAGTCCCGCAGCGTCCCGGGGGTTTTTCCCCCCTCCCAGAAATGCTCTGTGACGCTCACATCCCCTCCGCACCCCCGGATCAGTTCGAGGATGTGCAGCCGCACCGTCAACCCGAACGCCGAGAATCCTTTAGAACTGGTTTTAGGAGCACTTGTGGTGGGGTGGGACGGTGGGGGAAATAAAGAAGAAGAACCAAATAACTGCCCAACTTCTTCCGTGCGCCCACGAGCAAGAATGGTTTCGAAATCTGCTTTTAACCCCAAAGCCCCTCTGCTCCTGTCCGGGTAAAGGCAGGGCTGGGTGGTTGTGAGCAGCCTTTGGATGGAGATGGAGGGGCCTCCAAAGTTGATGTACATCTCTATTTCTCTCATTCCCTCTTGGAGGCTCACCCAGCAGCACCCCGAGCCGATCCGCCACAACCAACCTCACGGAGCTCCGTTTTTATTTTTTTATTTTTTCCCCCAATTAACGACACTATATTTTCATCATTAGAGGCCACGGCTATAAATATCTGTCTATTTCAAAGGGGAAAAAAAAAAAAAAAAAAAAAAAGCCAAGACAGGAGGATGGCTGCCTTCCCTCCCGGCCCCCCCGGCACAACCCCACTTCTCGGGGCTGAAATGAGCACGGAAACTCCGCACCGCAGAAAAAAAGTGCGATGGGGCAGAGGCAGAGCGGCTTCATTAGTCCCTGGGCCGGGGACGCAGCAATCAAAGGAGCCCAACTGCATCTCTGCAGATCATTTCGGCGCTTCACAGAGCGATTCAGGCTGGAAATCTGTAAAACCCACGCCAACCTTTCTCCTCTCGCTACTAGGCACCCTTTGACACGGCTGTATTGAAGTCGGGGCTGGAAGGTCCTTGGAGGTCTCCGAGTGTGACAGTACTTAGAATAGCGGGTAGATGGCACAATTTTCTAACATTTAGAGAGAAGAACCCACGCTGGGAGCAATAAGTCCATTTAAAAGCCCTTTATTTAAACGGAACAAAGATAACTGACAAACAAAGTACAGAGACATCTCAATGAAATTTCTAGAGGAGAATAAAAAACTCTCCGCAGAAAAAGGAAAATACAAGTTCTCGGCTTTATTTATTGTCATTTTAAGTACGATACCGAAATTAAATTAAATGAAATTCAAATGTATACGTCTCTAACAAGCCAATATTGTTCCTGGATGCTTAAATCGGAGATCCGGGAGGGTAAAATAGAAGCAGCTATTGGAAAAGAAGGAAATTCAGAAACAGGGTTAACGTTTCAGCACGAACACCGCTCTCGCATCCCCGTTGTTTAAAGGACTCCATCACATCAGCACATGCATTTTTTTTTTTTTTTTTTTTTTCCCCAAGACGAATCGTGGTCAAGGGAGGGGGGGTGTTAGGTTGGGGGGAGGGAGAAAGCTGAGGTTGGGAGATACTTTCTAGGAAAGGGAAATAATCTGAAGGGCGCTATGTGGCCGCATTTCAGTAATTTTTTTTTTTTTTTTTACAGTGCTTGAATCCAACAATGAATGGTGGTTCCTTCTGAGTTCGCTCCTTTTATCCTCATCCA
Organism: Phasianus colchicus; assembly: GCF_987193195.1. NCBI lineage: Eukaryota > Metazoa > Chordata > Aves > Galliformes > Phasianidae > Phasianus > Phasianus colchicus. Next base: position 16,251,856 of record NC_143447.1, on the reverse strand, counting down.
CGCTAATGGGAAGGGTTCAAAGCAAGGGCTGGGAAAAAGGGGAGCGGTGTCAGCGGGAGCGCAGCATCTCTCCGGGCGGTGCCTCCGCGTTTGGGGAGCGGCAAGAGGACGTTCGGGGGGCGAATCTCCCCTTTTATCATCATCCACCTTACACTCCGAAACTCGACGAGTTTTGAGACCTAACGTACATCTCGTCCATGTTTTGGGGCCGAAATGGGGGAAATACGGAAAGCGGAAGGGGCAAATGTGGAGAAATGGGGCACTGATCCGAGCTCTGTCCGAGCCTGTCAGCTTCCCCTACCAATAACGCTCCCCAACCAGAGATACACGCAGCGACCGTGTTGGAAAGGGGGGGGGGGGGGGGGGGATAAAAGGAGGGCGGAAGGGGGAAAAAAAATAGAGAAAGAAAAGAAAAAGCGAAAAATAATAATAGAGAAAAGGCAATAGGCGGTGTGTTCTCTCGAATCTGTGGTGCTGTAAAGAAATCAGGTTCCGTACAAATGGCTGTATTTGGATGGGTGCTTTTCCGACTTATTTGTTGAGTAAATCTCCCTCACTGCGCTGAAGGCGAATCCCTGTTGATAAATCCATCATTACCGTTTGGGTACGGGGAGACAGCCGCGCCGCTGAATTTATCTTACATTTGTAGCGCTTTAATAGACATTTATTAAATGCTTTTAGAGAGAGACATGGGGCGCCTGATTACATCCTAGTTATAGACAGAACATAAAGACACACGTTAACAGCAATTTACAAGGGGAGGGGGGGGGGGAATAAAAAAAGGAATAAAGGAAAGAAAACAAAGAAAAGGCGAAGTTTGGGAGAGGAGCTGCTGCAGGCGGTCATTGTGCGCATTTCGGCAGCCACACCGATGAGCAGATTTTTCTGCTGCGTTTCTCGGAATACTGAGCTTGGCCTACGAGCTCCGCGTGTCCGTGCGGCCATGGAGGTGCGGCGGTGCGGCACACGCGGATCTGTGCGCACGGACCGAGCAGCGCTGCCCGCACCGCTCCGCTCCGACCGGCGGCAGCAGAACGCAGAGATCGCCCGCGATGGCTTCATCACCCTCTTTCACACTCGCCCTCCACCCCAGCTCCCTCCCCCCCGCCGGCTTTTAACTCTAATTTCAATCTTCTTCAACTGGAGAATCCCCAGGGACCTGGGCAAACTTGTGTAAAATAGTTAAACCGAGCGTGTTTCAAAGAGGATCGCTGAGTTCCTCTTCCTGCCTTAATAAACCGAAAGGCCCGGTTCAAAGACAACACGCTGGAATCAAAATTCAGGCTATCTCCCGGCTCGCACGGCGCCAGCGGGCTCGGAGCAGCGCTAAGCGTTCCGTGCGTCGGTGGGCACGGAGCGACAAACCTTCGCCCCGCTTTTTGTGCGCGTGGAAACCCTTCCTTCGGGCTTTTCTCCCCTTTCTCTGTCTGTTTTTTTTTCATCTCCCCGTCTTTCTATCAGCCCCTCTCCCCGCAGTCTCTCAGGCACACGCTGGGCCGCTCCCTGCTCCCCTCGCTCTGCCCTTTGCCAGCAGCTCCCACAGATGCGGCCCCGCGGATCGCCGCGTTTTACTCCGGCTTTCCAGCATCGCCTCCGCGTTGCCATCCCGGCCCCGAGCCCCGCCGAGGCGGCACCGCCGGGATCACAAGCGGTTCGCAGCTCAACCCTTCGCAAAGGGCCGACAGGGACGCACAGAATCCCCCCTCCCCAAGAGAAGATTCCCCGCACCTCCAGAAACAAAAAAAAAATCGCGAACCCATCCCTCCGCCGCTGCCCTTTCTCCAGAACAGTTCTTCTATCTAAAAGTTTCCCAAAGAAAATAAATACAAGTGACACTGTGCCGGGGGAAAGCTCATTAGTTCGTTGTCCAACTCTAATAAAAGAACAGAAGTGCAAATTATAGAGTTCAGCCTCAACACACGCTCTGTCAACTAAAATCAACCGGGCGCAGCCTTGATTCAAATAGCTGCGAAGTTGGTCCGCAATTCTAAACCACCGTTTTCCCCCCCCTCTCCCTCCCTTCCCACCCCACCTCCACCGCCGCGGGGACATTTGGTGGAAAAATATTGTTCCAAAGGGGGGAATGGCAAAGCTCAGCGTGTAGGAAGAGGGGTGCGCGATCCCATTTCCCCACCGATGATCCCAATGAAGGAACGCGGTGCGGGGCTGGGACGGGGCTGCGGGTGCGTGCGGGGCCGGAGGGACAGCACTGCTGAAATAACATCTCCTTTCCAGCAAAGGTAGAAGAAGAAACGGCCCCTTTGTTTTGGTAATTAGCTAAGCCCAAACTAGGAAAGCAGATGTGTTTGCTTAGCTAATCATGAGACAAGTTTCTTTCAAAGAACTTCTCTGGGCGATTGCAGTCTTTCCATCACAACCGCGTTTCCCTCTCCCTGCTCTCCCACCCCCTTCTCTTTTTATTTTATTTCTATTTTGGCCCCTCACGCTCCTCTCCCTCTGCCCCAGGTGGGAGAGGGCGAGCCCCCCCGGCCCGCTGTGTCACGCCGCTCTGTTGACATTTTATAGATGGGGGATGGGAAGGGAGAGGAAAAAAAAAAAAAGAGAAGGGGGGAAAATAAAGTTTTAATGACATGTATGACATATTAAATTAGGCAGTTTTACAATTGGGTTTGAATGTGATGCTAACTGATTACAACTGTGTTATCAAAAGGGTGATAAGATTTATAACTCCGTGAGCACAAGCCTCTCCTCTTAATGACAATAGATGTTCAATAGCAGAAATCTGGTTTCTATTTCCCAAGAAGAGACGCTGTGTGTCTCCGTTGCCCCTTCATTACCGCAGGACTCAAGATCCTCTCTCCAACAGCTTGGCACTTGGAAACCCACAGGCCGGGAATACCTTTATGGTCCCTATTAACTACTGGGTTATTTACACTTTCGCTGGTGCTTCTCACTCAATACCCGTATCACATCCGACGGATAACACAGCCCCGCTCCGGCCCTTTCGCTGCGTGGTTGGGGTTTGCAGTTCGCGTTTCTTTGCTTTACAACATAATGGGGGGAGGTGGAGGGGGGGGGAGGGAAATAATAATAAAAAAGCAGCGCTCTGTCCCTCACACCCTTCTCCTCCCCAGCTCCCTAAACCAACACATTAAGCAAACTTTAAAAACTGGGTTCCTATTACAAAGCAGCGCCCAGGACTAACTGCTTTAAAATTACTGCATAATTAGATTTAGTTGAATTTCACCATTAATTAGGCAGCCGCACTGCGGGGAGCCTTTGAAATCTGAGAAAATGGGAAAAATCATCTGAAGCACGTTTTTTAAACCCGACTTCAATAAATCCTGACAAGGCCCGCATTGCTCCGTGTATCTCTTTCCACCCTACAAAGCAAAGCGGAGCGAGCGCGATCCCCGGGACCCACGAAAGTTTTAATTAAAATAAAAAGAACCCCCCAGCCGGCTTCCCACCGCCGGAGCGCCTCGCAGCGGCCCGCTCCTCCTTCTCTCCGCGTCCCCCAGCCCCCCAGCCCCTTATTCTGGCACGTCTGCCGGTGCTCCCCGAACCCACGGCGGGTCCGACCCGGGTGGGTCGCGCTCTCACGGGGGAGCCGCTTCCCCGGTTCACCGCCGCGCTGAGAGAACGGCGCGGCTCCGCGGGGCTCCGCGCCCTCCGCCCCCGCCGCTCCGCCACCCGCGGCCGCCCCCGCTCAGCTCTCGGGCCCCCCGCGCTGCCGCTGGAAGCGGCGGATCCGCGCGGCGCGCAAACCGAGGCCGGGGCCGCCATGTTGTGGGTTGCAGCACATCGCAATGCCCGGCGCGGGGCTTTTCCCACGCGCTTCCCACCGCGGCTTTTCCCTCCCCGTCGCGCGGAGCGGGGATTCTCTCCCCCCCCCCTCTCCCACCCCCTCCCCAACCCCCCGGGTGGAAGCCCGGCGGGGCCGCGAAGCTGCGCCCGGCCCCGGCAGCCCCACGGGCGGGCCGGCACCGCCCGCCAGGCGCCTCCTCTCGCCCCAGCCCTCCGCTTTTGTCTGAACTTGGGAGAGCCGCCTCCCCTCCGCGCCCGCGCAGCCGCCTCCCCCCCTCCCCTCCCCACCGGCGGGGCCGGGGAAGCTTCGGGCGAGCGGCGGCGCGGAGGAAGAGGAGGAGGAGGAAGAGGAGGAGGAGGGGAGGCGAAGCCCTGTGCCCGAGCTGCGCTCTGCAGCTCTCGTTCCGGGTCGCCTTCGGGTCTCTCCCCGCCAGTCTCCGCGCCCGTGGTGGGGAAAGAATCGAGATTTAAAAACCCAAACAAGAAAAAAGGAAAAAAAAAAAAAAAAGAGAAAAGAAAAAAAAAAAGAGGGAGGGTTTGGGGGGGGGACGGCAAGGGAAGAAAAAAATAGACTTAAAGGGAAAGAGTCGCCATGTTTAGCAGCTTTTTTTTTTTTTTTCCTTCCCTCTTTAAAAAAAGATCTCCTCAATTCCACATAGATCAAGCTCCTCGATCCCAACCCTCCTCTTTTGTCCAATTCAATCTTTGGATAGATCTTTTGTTCTAACTCAGCATGAAAAGAAAAACTTTCTTTAAATGCTATAAACTTAAAACTAACTGCAGTCCCTAAACAAATCCCGCTCGGAGCAGCGCAGCCCCATCTCTAGGTCTGCGTATCCACGGGGCTCGTGCGTGCGGGTGTGCGTGCGGGTGTGCTCTGATTGAACCCTGGTGCTTTTCTGTTTACTATTATTCTCAGCGAACCAAAGCTTGCTGCGAGGAACTTATAAATACAGAGAGAGCTTACAGGCTTTACGACATAAAAAGCGGAGAATGTTTTGGATTTGAAAATCATAAATTATAATTTAATGCCAATAACAATTTACAACAAATGGTTGTTTACAATAAACTAACACAAAACAAACAAGTCAAGATCCTGTGTTCTTAGTAAGCATAAAAACTTCACACACACACACTCACATGGATAGCACTTGCAATAGAAAAAGCTAAATCTAGAGGTCAGCAATCCCCTGCAATAATAGTATATTTATATATTTATAGATATTTATATATTTATAGGAAAGGAGCCATGATTCAGATGGAGAGCCCCGCTCGGCTCACAGCCCTGCACCCTCGGCCCCAGCAGCCACAGTCCGGGCTGGAATCCACTTTACGGAACGAGCCCCCGTGCGAGACCACAGCACTGTGTGGCAACGCGTGGCAAAGGGGAGAAGGGGACAAATCCTCAGCCGGGAACAAAATTGCGAGCTTTCGCATCCAGAGCATCCGCCACAGAGCAACGGGAGGGCGGCCGGGGGGTGGATGGATGGATGGATGGATGGATGGATGGATGGATGGATGGATGGATGGATGGGTGAGGGGAAGGGAAGGGAAGGGAAGGGAACGGAAGGGAGGGGGGGGGGGAGAGAGAGGAGAAAATAAAAATGACCCGCAGACGCACAAAACCAAAGAGCAAAGCCCTTCCTTCCGAACCACCTCGCGTCGCCCCGAGCGCTGCGGCTCTGCGGGAGGCCCTGCGGGACGGGGCTGCGTGGCCGGCCGCGCGTGGCCGTGTGCGGGGAGCGGGGAGCGACCCGTGGGAGCGTCCGTACAGCCCGAGGGAAAAAGCGTAAGGACCGATCCGCTGGAGGGGATATATACATGAAAAACCGACTCCTCGGTGCTAGAAGCTACAGCCACTCCAATTGAAGACCTCTCAATGACAACGATAGATGGCAACTACAGAGCGTTGTAAAAAAATCACACGTACTTCAAGAAAACTCATTGCAAACAACTGACCTATATTTACAATACTGCTATTACCTTGCTTGAATGATCTTGTGCGCCTATGTCAGACATTTACAAAAGATTTTCGCCCCATTCTGATCATAAAATAGATACTGATCTCCAGATTTCTAATACTTCACAACAATACCTTTCCTACGCAGGCACTTCAGGGTGACAAAAATAAGGGCCTTTTTTTTCTTTTTTTTTTCTTTTTTTTCTCTCTCTCTCTTTTTTTTTTTCCTTCCAGAAAATCCATTTTTAATTACCAGGAGGATTAGATGAATGGGGGGTTGCAGGTTCACCGTTTCAGCACCGGTGCTTCCTCAAACCACAGATCAACCACCAACTTCAGTCCTCCGCCCCCAGCCCGGAATTAAACAGGTAAATACACTACAATACATCTGCTACAAACTTACTGTGACAAGTAAACAAACCAATCGCCTATGGGCCTAAAGGACTGCAAACTATAGAGAAGTAATGCGGTTTCTGAAAGACATTTATGACAGCCAAACAGGTTTCAGATATCAAATAATATTTTAATTTCTGAATACTTTCAATTTTCCTTGGAATATAACACACAAAGACTCGACCAAACAGTTCAGTTATTATAACTTTTACAGTATACAGAAATGTTGCACTTAAAAAACGAAACAAAAAAATAAAACAAAAATAAAACAAAAAAAAAAACCTTCAGTTTTTTTTTTTTTTTAAACACAAAACTGTAAACTCTAAGATACTGAATCAATCACGTTATCTATAAGTGCCAACAGTGTTATTTTGTCATGCTGATTTCAATGGTATTTTTTTTTTTTTAAAAAGGGAAAATATCAACAATTATTATAATACAAAGGGCTTGCAAATATACAAACAGATAGAGGAGTTTAATAACAATTCATGATGAACTATGTGGAACCCAATTCGAATTACAAAAGTTCACTTCGCTTGTTTGTTTGCTTTTAAATCAAAACCGTGGTGTGTCTTGGACACAGTTCCTTCTACCTAGAATATAATCCCCACAGTTCATTTTCTGTCCGAAATATCAAAAAACCGAGATTTGGGGGGAGCTGTATGACACGTGTGGTTCATTCGGGTCTATATAATTATAGCTCTCTCAGCTTCAAGCTTAGATTTTGGGTCACCACCTTAAGTGCGCTTCCATCACCGTGATGTTGAGTTTGTGTTTCTCTCTCTGTCTCTCTCTGTCTCTCTCTCTTTTTTTCCTTTCTTCCTATACGATACGTTCGTGGACTCAGTTTTAATTCTTTCAGAACATATATTTTAAGGATACACAGTTTTTTTTTTTTTCTTTTTTTCTTTTTTTTTTTTTTTTAAAGAAGCCAAGATTATATCAAAAATTATTATAGAACCACAGAATAAACTGGTTTGAAACCAGAAAAATACAAAAAAGAACAGCTATAGGTACATAGACACATAGGACAATTAATAATTTGGAAAAAAAAGACTTCCTTCCTTCCGTTCTGCTCATTTTCTCCAAATTTCCTTTAAATGCACTTTAAGCGAGAATTGTTTAAAAAGTTGACCCCCCAAAAAAGAAAAGGAACAAAAAAAAAAAAAAAAAAAAAAAGAAGAAGAAAAAAGAAAAAAAAGAAAAAGCCCACCGCCATCTCCTTCCTTCCGCTTTCTCTCTTTTTTTTTTTTTCCTTTCTTTCTTTTTTCTCTCTTTTTTTTTTTTTAATTTTTTTTTTTTTTTAAAGTTTTGTACAAAAAACGATAAGTAGCAACTTGTATTTTCGGAGCGACACGGGAGTTTTTAATGCATTCTGTAAAAGTTCACGTGACAGTCTCTCTCTCTCTCTCTCTCTTTTTTTTTTTTTAATTCACAGTCCATTAATTATTTTTTTTTTTTCCTGTCTTCACTTTGCAAACTTTGTAACATCCTTTTACGTCCTTTCTTAGCAGAAGGAAATTTAAGAAACAACCAGAACCCAAATGTCATTTGCTTTCCTTTCACTCTCATCTCCCTTCTCAATTGTTATTTGATTTTTTCTTTTTATTTTCTCTCTCTCTCTCTCTCTCTCTCGAATATTTTATTGAATGGACATGTAAGGCCAGTTAAAACTGCTGCCAGACAGTAACATATCCCTGATTAGGGTTTCTATGGGGGTTTTACCTACCAAACGGACGAAAAACAATTGCTCTATGACAGAAGAGGAGACAGTGCGAAGGGAGGGGAGACGTAGTAATAGCTTCCCGAATCGTGTTGGCTGGTTGGGATACTGGCTCCTAACATACTCTTCCAAAGCACACTGTGACTTCTCCTGTAAACTTTCAACATGGGCTACATCAGAGAGACCACAGGCATCTAGAAGAAAGTGTATTAAAAAAAAAAAAAAAAAAAAAAAGAAAAAAAAAAGAAAGAAAAAAAAAAGAAAAAAAGAAAACAATCATCAGATTAAAAAGTTTTCTTTTTTGATTTTTTTTTTTTTTTTTTATATCTCTAGAAAGAAGCGCGCATCCTGCGCCATCACCTCGCCCCCCAGGAGTCTCCGTGGGTATCACCCATAGGGCCAATCTCTGTCCTTTTCCACACCTCTCCCTCCTGGGGGGGGGGCTGCCCGGATCCCCCCACCTCCGGTGTGCAGGGAAAGGCCGGGGCGGGGCGGGGGGCGAGGGGAGGGGAGGGGGGAGCAGCTTCATCTCCCCCACTTGGAAAAGAAGCGTGGGGAGCCTAAGCGTGCGATGGGAAGGCGTGCTGATGGCAGTGATGGAAATCATCATCATAAGGCTAAAAAACCGGCCCAGCCGCAGAGAATGGCGCCCCGGATCCAGCAACAGATTCTCCCCCAGAGAAGACAACGCGTTTTTCTTCAGTCTTTGAAACTGATTTAAGTGGCCCTTTAAAACTGATCTTGTCAGTTTAGCCTATTCAGAGGCAGCCATGCAAACTGTGATCTCTCTGTTCATTTGAGCTGTTTCTTTTCCCCCCTCTTTTCTTTTCTCTTTCTTTCTTCCCCCCCTCGACTCCCCCCTCTTTTTTTTTTTTTTTTTTTTTCCCCCTTTTTTCCTCTACTTCTTCTTTTTAAACCTAAAGGCCCTTACAAGAAGAAAACTCCCTGATAGGGTCTGGACATTTTTTTTTTTTTTCTCCCTGATACGCTAAAATACAATAACTTCCCTTTAAATCAGAGACGTCTGTGCTGAAAGAGCACAGGTTGTGACCTGACCTCCCTGTGGCTTTCCTAGGCACAGGGCTAACACATGCATATTCTGTGAGTCATTAGAACCCAGTTGTTGTGTTTTTCTTTTTTCTTTTTTTTTTTTTTCTTCCCTTTTTCTTTCCGTGTGCGTGTGTAAAAAAAAAAAAGAAAGAAAAAGAAAAAAGAAAAAGAAAAAAAGAAGGGGGAAAAAAAAAAGAAGCAGGAGCGAATCGAGTGTGTGTGTGTGTGCATCCCTGTGCATCTGCTTTCCATCAGTGCTGTTATTGGGGAGCTGTGTGCGGAGCCCTCCTTGTGCACTGGGCTATCTCCCCAGCATCGAGATAAGAAGGAACGTTTATCTCGTTGGGAGGCAATTTACACGCCAGGCCTCACATTTGGAAAATAGCAATAAATTAAACAGTTACGACAGGATCGGACGATTGTTTTCTCAGAAGGCTAAAAATAATAATCATCATCATAATCAAGTGATTTGGGGAGAAAGGAGAGGTTTCGGCTCCTCTCCTCGGGGCTGCAGCAGCCCAGTGGAGGTATAGGGGAGACATGGGGCGTCCCCATATGTGCCTGGACCCCAAACAGAGCCCCACGGGCAGCGGGCCCACACGGGACCCCCCCCATTGGGTGCTCGTGGGTCACCCCAGGACCTCAGCATGGCTGGTTGAAGGGGAGGGAGGGGGGTTGGGAGGAGAAGGCTTTTTTTTTTTTTTTTTTTTTTTTTTAATGTGTAAAGCAATAATATATAAAAGGAAGTTTAGGTCACGACCCAGAACCTGGACAAAGTCCAGAAAATGACTTCGTTCCCCAGACCCCCTTTAAGACAACAAGGAGCGGATTGTGAGTCCTCCTTTTCCCACATAAACTACATTTTTTTTTCCTGTTTCCTGATATCAGGCTTTAAAAAACTCCGATGAGTAATTATTTTACAGGTCCTGCTTCCATTCATATGTTTATCGCGTGGCCACTTTCCCAAGCTTCCCAATGAGCTACAGAAGAAATCTAGGGATTTTTAAACTCCATCCCCAAACTTGCAGGGCTGCAGCCTTCAAGTCAGCGATCTGAGATCACATATTGCGCAAATTAGCGAGCAGATTTAAAAATAATAATAATAATAATAAAAATATTTAGCCTCCAGAGTTAATATCAGGCTTATTAGTCACCCAAGTTAAACTCTAGTGCAAGCTAATTAGATTTCACAACGCACTCAATTATTGCTTTATAACTCATGCACTATTTCTAGGCAGCAAAAGTTGACACATATTTTTCCCCCCTTCGCTTTGATGATCCCAGCAGCGCCCCGAGCTGCGCTCCTCGCCTTGTGCCACCCCGGAACTGCTCGGCAAAGCGCAGCTCCTGCCCTCTGCTCTGACTTTTTCCTGCTGTCCCCGACTGCTTATGGTAATGATCCCTCCGCACCCTCTCCTCGCTCTGCACTCTGCAGCTCCTGCTGGGTACAAATGCAAACTTTTCCCCTTAGCTCCAATGACACAGAACTGCTCGCTGCCACGTTCTGTTTCAATCAGAGACAGCTCTTTGGGAAGTTGATTTATTTTATTTTATGGGATGGCAGGGAACATATTTTAAACTCAGCTTTGCGCATTTAAGTTTTTATATTTTTCTTTAATTCAATTTTTAATCCTGCAGGGCTTTCCTCCTTCCCTCCCCGCCCCCCCTTCCTGGCTGCCCATAAAATGATACTCTTTTTAAAGTGGTTTCACTGATAGGACGCCTTGTATTTAACAACATCAAACAGATTTTTGCTGCTGTTCGGATGCGTGTCATTAAATGCAACAACCCAGAGCTAGACTGTTAAATAAAATATTATTTTCGATGGGAAAAGCGCAGTCTCTTGTGGCGAATGGGTGCCTCCCCCCGAGTCCCCTCTTCCCCCTTCCCCAGCCTGACGCAGCGAGGCTCGGGGTGCGCTTCCCCTTCTATTTCTCAGCGTTGAGATGGGTTATTTCCCCCTGCAGCCCACGCTGGGGGGCTGCTGAGAGCCGAGGCCCCGCGGGTAGCCCCCCAGCCCCACTCCTGGCAGGGCAGCGGGGCTGGCGAAGGCAGCAACACTTTGCAAAGAGCAAACACCTCTCAGAGGGGCAGGGGAAGGAAGGGGAGAGCAAAGAAACGCTGCCTACCTGAGGTGAAGAGGACTATGGCCTTTAAACAGCTATACTCTGCGGAGTCGACATGCAACGCTTTCAGTTTTTCTACTTGCTCTTGGAAGATTCGTATGTGGTCCATAAAGGCGACCACTCGGTCAGCAGACATTGGCGAAGCGTGGAGGCCGGCGGCTGCCAGCAGCGGGGCTACGTGGAGGGGCATGGAGCACTGGGCGGCGTTGAGCACGAACAACTCGCTCCAGGTCAGCCTGAGCAGGGCCACCTGGTCTGTGATCTGCAGGTCTGGGAAGAAGGGGATATTCCTGGCCCACTCCACAGCGCTGAAGAGCATCCGAGCTGCCAGTTCGCAAATGTTCTCGATGCCCATGATGTTGTTGGGTTGCATGCACTGACTGCCAAAGCGGGAGGTGGGGTAGGGCTCTGCTCTCAGAAGAAGGGAGATATATCCGGATAGGTAGGAATGGCAGTTGAGAGGGTCCCCGTTTGTCAAGGCGAACTGACCGTGAGTTGGCTGTGTGGGTGGCATTCTGCCCCTCTGGACCGCTGCAGTGAATAAAGAAGAAACTACAGCTATTAATATCTGAATTGCTCCGAGCGCCGCCAGCCCCGAGCCCGCTCCGTGCGGCCGTGCCACGGCCCGAGCCCAGCGCGTCCCCGGCCCGGCACAGCCTCACCTCCCGCACACGGCAGGACCCAGCGATCCCCCCCCCTTCCACCCCTCCTACGGCCACGCTTTGTGTTTTCCTTCATTCCGACCAAAGCAGCTTTATCGATTTGGGGCTGGGGGAGAGGGCCGGGCAGGGGGCAGAGGGCACCGACACTTCGCAACCCCCGAAAAGAAAAAAAAAAAGAAAAAGAAAAGCGAGGAGCGAACAGCCCCAGCATCACCTCCCCCCCAGGGCCGGGCTTTATCCGGCGGCACCTTCCCGTGGAAGCGGGCCTGTGGCGTTTTGTTCAGACATTGACACGGAGAGAGGAAAAAAGGAGAGAGAAAAAGGGGCCGGGGGACAGGAGGACGGCGGGGAGGGGACGGCGGACACCGCGCTCGGGCTCTGCTCGCTACCGGCCGCGCTCCGAGCCCGGTTTCCCCCGCAGGAACACAAAGAGGAGCCCGGCAAGTCCCGAGCCCCCCTCACCCTTAACCTACATAGCAGCGTCCAGACGCGCTGCGGGGCCGCGGGCTCACATTTCCCGGCTAATTTTATAGCACAAAGCCCCCATCGCCCCTCGCTTCCTTCTGGGTGCTGCTTCACCCCCGTGGGAAGGACGGGGAGAAGGGAGGAAGGAGAAAAGTGGGGTCAGAGAGAGGGGAGAGGCAGGAACACGGCGATACACACACACACACACACATACGGAGGGAGGGAGGGATGTGTCTATGTGTTTTTAGAGGAGGGAAAATCCGGTCGGGAATCCACAGTGGAGTGCTGTAGAGCCCTCGGGAGGGTGAGTTCCATTGTAACCGTAATTCGAACCGCCTGGGTTAAGCCGAGGGCCGGGGGCTGAATGCGAACGGGGAGCTCCGAGCATGCAGGGGGGGACCGCGGGGACAGCGAGCGTCCGGCGGAGCCATCGGCTCCGGAGTGGAAATCCGTCCCCGAGCAGCCGCCCCCCGGCACACGGCGACGGCCGCGGTGGGTTCCGGGGCAGCATGCGGGAGCCCCCTCCTCCCCTCCCACGGTTCTTTCTTTCAAGAAGAGAAAGTTTATTTGGGGAGGGGGGGAGGGTTCTGGTGGGGTTGAGGTTGGGGGGTAGGGGGGGGGAGAGGGGTAGGGGGGAGGAAGGGAGGTTAACAATAAAAGCATAATCGTCATAATTCAAAATAATCAGAATAATAATAATAAAAGCAAACCTAAAAGGCAGCGGGTGAGGAAAAAAATAAAATTGCAAAACAAATGAAATCCCAATACCTTCCCGTCTCATGCCAACTTTGAGGCATTTTTTGAGGCGGCAGTACTGACACTGATTGCGGTGGTGCTGGTCAATGGGACAGTTCCTGTTGGCACGACAAGTGTAGCTGAGATTCCTCCTTACACTCCGCTTGAAGAAACTCTTGCAACCCTCGCAGGTAAACTGGCCGTAGTGTTTGCCACTAGACTTGTCCCCACAAACCACGCACTCAATGTGCTGCTGCTGCTGCTGCTTGTCCCCTTGGCTCTGCTGGCTCGCCGCGTTGCTCTGCGCTGGCGTGCTGGGGGGGCCGCCGGGCCCCGGGGTCTGCGGGGTGTGCGGGGTCCCGGCCGGGGGGCCCTGCACCGGCGGGGCGGGCGCTGGCTGCGTTCCCTGAGCTCCGGGCACATCGTCCTGGGGGTCTCGCCACGCACCGACTACCATTGCCATATCTATTGGACACCGTTGCCAAACTTCCTGTTCCCCCTTTATTTTCAAAGTTTGTTTGCTTTGCTCTGCAGCTCAGCTTTGCAGCAGTTTGCTTTTTTTCTCCTCCTCCTTTCTTTCTCTTTCCCTCTCTCTCCCTTTTGTTGCTTTAAAAAAAAAAAAAAAAAAAAAAAAAGAAGATATATCTTTAAAATTTTTATTTTTTTTTCCTCCTTTCTCCGAAGCTCCCCGGCGCCGAGCACGGGGAAGAGCGAAGGGAGAAAGGGAGGGGGGGGAGAGGGAGAGAGAAAGAGAGAGAGGAAAAAAAAAAAAAAAAAAAAAAAAATCCCTTCGCCGCTGTGCCCGCTGCTCTCAGCGCCGATCCGCAGCGGAGTTGCCGGCGGAGAGGCGGGTGGTGCCGGGGGGCCAGCTCCAGGGCAGCTCGCCGTCAGCCATTCAGGAAAGCCATCAAGGCGCGGACGAACAGCCGGGGAACGCCGCGGCCGCGGGCGGCGCGGGGCGGCGGGCGGCGGGGCTGCTGGGGGCCGCTCTCGCCGCGAGTCCTGCGCGCCGCAGCCACATCCACCGCCGCGCTCCGCTTTGTGTGTGCGGGCGGCTTTTTTTTTTTTTTTTTTCTTTCCTCCTCTCTCCGCGCTCCGTCTCTCCTCCTCCCTCCTCCTCCTCCTCCGCCGGCTTTAATTCTTCCTCTCTTTAATTCTTCCTCGCGCCGCGCTCGCTGCTTTCTCTCTGTCTCTCTCTCTCTCTTTTTATTATTATTATATATTTTTTTGCCTTTTTTTTTTTTTTTTTTTTTAAAAAAAAGGGGGGGCCGCTTTATTAATTCTCCCCGCTCGCCGCTCGCCGCTCGCTCCTCGCTGCCGCCGCCCGGGCTCCGCCGCGCCGCTGCTGCCTTATGCTGCTTGTGCCGCCTCGCAAGTGGGCTCTCGCCTCCGCGCCGCCGGTGCTCACGGCGCGGGCGGGGGGGGGGGGGGGGAAGGAGGGAAAGGGGGGCGGCGGGGCGGGAGGGGGGGGGGGAGGGAAGGAGTCAACTCGCCAGCCGGGCGGGATGATAAAAGAGGGGAGCGGGAGGAGGAGGAGGAGAGGGAAGGATCACGGCGCGGCGCGCAGCATCGCGCCTCAGCCCGAGGGAGGGGGGAGAGGGAGAGGGAGGGGAGCGCGGGCCCTTCCCCCAGCGCGCCCCCCCCCGGCGGGAGGAGGAGGGAGAGAGGGGAGAGGGAGGGGCGCGGGGGCGCGGCCGGGTGGTGTGCGCGCTCCCCGCCGGCCGCTCGCCCCGCTGGCGGGAGAGTGAACTTTGACACGACTGCTGCAACTTAGCGCACGTCGCCATGGCGACCGCGCGGCCTTATAAGGCGAGCCGGCGGCGTTTGACTGGGCGAAAGCTCCGCGCGCGCCCGCCCCCGTCGGTCCTCATTGGGCCGCGCGCGACGCCCTCTGTGCGCGGCCCCTGCCATGGCCGCCGCCGCGCGCCCGCCCGCCCCGCGCGGTCCTAAAGGCCGCCGCCGTGGGGCCGCGCGCGGATCTCAGCCCCGCTCCCGGAGCCCGCGCGGGGCTCACCTGGCGGCGGGCGGCGGCGGAGGGGAACGCGGAGGGAAAAGCGGAGCGCGGCGACGCAAACGCGCGGCGCGGCCCTCGGGGTCACGGGGGCAGGGCGAGGCCGGGCCGCTCCGTTCCGCGGCACCTGCGGAGCCCTCCGCGCGGCCCCGGCGCGGCGCTTCTCCGTCTCGGTCGCCCTAACTTTGTGCTCTTTCTATTTCCCTTTCTTTCCTCGCTCCACGCGCTGCCGCAGCCCTCAGAGCGCCGCCGCAGCGGGAGCCATCCCGCACGGAGCGGGGCTTCGGCTCCGTACGGCGGTCGACGGGCGCCGAGAGCGGCGATCGGAGCGAGAGAGGGCACGGGACCCGCGGTCGCAGCCGGCGGGCAGCGCGGGGCCGGAGCCGAGCCGCCCGCGGGTCACGGCCGCAGCCCCGCGGGGCTCCGCGGGATCCGAAGGGCTCCGCGCCCCGCGCTCCGTCCCGGCGCCGCACGCGGGAACGCGGCTGGCAGCCGCAGGTGCTGCGGAGCTGCGGACTCGGCGGGCGCAAAGCCGGGACCTCGGGGTGGGGGATGCTCTGCGGCTCCGTTACACGGCGCTGCCCGAGCACGACGACCCGTGCCCGAGCTCCGGGAAGGGGAAAGGCGTCTGTCCCCGGTAAAAGGGTGCGAGCGCCTTCTGTGACCCCGAGGAGAAGGGCCGAGCTCCGGGCAGGGACGGGACGCAAGGCGCGGAACGGTCCCACATTGCTGCTGAGGTTGGATTTCCCGAGGAATAATAATAATAATAACAATAATAAATAAAGGCTTTCCTGCCTCGAACCTGACAAAGTAAACAGGATTAATTCGCCATGTGCAAAAACATTAATACCGTCCTCAGCGCGGAAATCAGAAGGGAAAGCGGTTTTCGCAGCACCCACGATATTAACACACGATCGTAGCAATGCAAAGCCACTGATACACGCTCACACACCGCCGTGCCGCCGATTGCTCGAGCATTAATGAAGAATGCCCCGCATTAACTATTTGCTCTTCGAGGGATGGAGCGGTGTAACTCTCTACGAGCACCATCCGCCGCTTTGCCATTTGTTTGCAAGTGGGCTGAGGCAGAGCGGGTGAAGGGAAAAACGAACTACGGTTCATTTTGCTAAATCCTATTTGAGACCCGAACGCCTCGCGAAGAAGGGGACGTTCTCCGCTGTCCTTCTCCGAGCCCCGTCACAATAGAAATGCTCTGTTTAGAAGTAAGGCTCTATTGTTTTTATTCCAAATAAATAAGCGCATCCCTCCTGCCATTTTACCGCAGATGTAAATTTATTGTAATGAGAGGGAGTGGAAGGATTTATTTTGCTAAAATAGAGTTGGGGATAGAGCCGGTGTAAATCTTGGGGTTTTTTAAACAAGGAGGAAGAGAGGGAAGCTGCTTCCCTGGCAGAAAGCTGCCTTGCAGCCCTCTAATTCTTCCTAGATTAAATCGCAATATGAATAGAGCATCGAACAAATACCGAGTTTCGCTCTGAACTCAGTGGAAAGCAGTTACGTCTAACAGAATTCAATGAATTCCTCTTCTCCCTCAATGTAGTATGTGTGTGTTTTTCTCTTCCACCACACTGAAGTTCCATGAATAGGGAAAGTGGCTCCTATTGTGTGCCTCTGAACTTCCAAGTCAATGCAATTTTTAACCACTGGCTTGTGGTACTTTGAAAATCACCAGGGGCTGTCAGAGTTGGGTCCTCTGAAAAATTTACAGTGCTAAATCAGAGCATATGCTGTGAGAGAGGAAAAAAAATTGCTTAAGATTGGAGCAAGTACAGTATCTGGCTGCCCCCTAGTGTAAGTCTCTTATCTGCCTAAAATTCAACTTTAAAAGAAAAGGATCTCTTAAAGGGAAACGACTTTTGGCTCACGTATGCATACGAGAATGAAACTTCTGTACATTTTAATCTGATTAATTCCTAAGGATTTAAAATTAATTGGCTTGGGCACTCCTAGACCGGACTATAAGATTTCTGCGTCAGGGTTCCTGCCAGCCCTGTGCCGAATAGGTATTTTTAAGGGATATTGGTCAGGGATGGGGGGTGGGGGGGGAATCCTGTTTTGTGATTTTTTTTTTTTTTTTTTTAAACGAGGAACCGTGCCTCGCATGCGGCTGTCAGAGCAAAACACTTTTGCTGCTTAAACTCAGATCTGCGCCTTTTGCCGTAATAAAGCAAGGATAAATAATTGCCATAAAGCCTCCGCCGCGCCGCCAACCACACCTTCGGAGGGTGAGTATATTCCAGCTTCTTTCCATTGTACTTAACCAGGGAAGCGACCGGAGGGGGGAGAGAGACGGGATCTTAACGCTATACCTTCCCCACCGACCTATTTATTTCTATTTTTCCCCGTAATTATATCTCTATCTGTATCTATAAGCGCTGCCAGCCGCAGCCCCGGCGCGGTCCGATCGCGGAGCCCCGTCCCCGCCCGCAGCCCCAACCCCGGCCCCATCCCCAGCCCCGGCCGCCGCTTTGGGAATGACTTTGAGGCACTTCGCAGCCTCGGACCTGGGAGCCGATCCCGGTCGTTGGGTTTGCTGGCTTGTTTGTTTGTTTGCTGATTTCTTTATTTAGCTAAAGGACGTGCTAACTGGCGGTGCTGCGATTACACAGCCTCGGGTCTCCCCCCCCTCCCCTCTTCCCCTCCTTAGAGCAACCCACGTAACCTTAGAAACGATCGTTTAAGACGCACGTTAGCTAACATTTGCTTTTTTGGATTTTTTGTTTTCCTTAAAAGAGAAACACAAGAATCACAACACATTGCCCGCAAAAAAAAAGTGTCAAAGAAGAAGAAAAAAAACTAGAAGTAAACATACCAAAACCATATTTGCCTTGTTCAAGGTCCCAAATCGCTTGCATCTTCCTTTTTCTACCTCTCCTTTAGTTTGGCAGGTGAAACAAACAAACAACAAAAAAATGATCAGACCGCTGTCTGCCCCCCAGAAAGATGTGCGTTGGGTAATTAAAGAGAAGTCTCCTTCGTGGTGTTTATCTAAGCGATTGTGCAAACTGATTAAAAAAAAAAAAAAAAAAAAAAAAAAAGAAGAAGAAGAAGAAAAAAAAGTAAAGTTACAGCCTTCAGGGGGAGAAAAAAAAGGAGGCAAGGTGAAGGGAATAGATTTCCCACAACCTAAAGGGAAGTGCTTTCGATGTATTATTAGCGATCAGCCTTGGGAGAGAGGAAAAAAAAAAAATCCTGAACACACTCTAACTTTACACAGACAAGGTTTCAGGGGGGGCTTTGTACATAGCTGCTGAGGAATGTGCGCCTCGCCTTTAAGAAAAAATCCCCAAGCCCAAGGTAGGAGATGGCTTTGAGTGATCCTTGTCTCTCATTTCATTCCTTAGAAGGAAGAGCGTCTCGCTACACCTTGTTTGGAGCTGGAAAGGCGAGACTTAGGGAAAAAAAAAAAAAAAATCACAACCCACCCTTCCAATTGGGGAGGAAAAAAAAAAATAAGAGGGAAATCTCCTAACTTAATGAGTGTGGGGGGAGGATGGATGCGGCCGATTTCAGCCCCCCCCTTCCCACCTTCCCCCTCCCTGGAAGGCAGGGGAAAAAAAAAAAAAAAAAAGCCAACCGCAAACAACTAGAGGCTGAACTATCAACACATGCACCGAAGGGGAAAAAATATATAGTGTCCTGTGTAGGGTCGGCAGGGAACGCAAGCACACGCTACAGCAAGTTGGGAAAGAATCCGAGCTAATCAGCAATCTCTTTCTCTCTCTCTCTCTCCCTCTCTCTCTTTCTCTTCCTCTCCCCCCCGCTCTCTTTCACTGCCCCTGAGATCCCAGCTAGAAAGAGGTACTCCACATTTTTTCATTACCAAAAATCCGTTGCAATAATCATTTGTTGCTAATTGAAACCCTTGGAGACATTTTCCCCACCCCCCCCCCCTTTCACAAACATGGCAACTTTTAGACATGGCAAGCACGTTTGTTTTATTTTATTAAAAAATACGGTTGGGGGGAGGCTGAATCCTTCACCCACGAGAAATATCAGCTCATAGCCTCTTCCCAAGGGGGGAAATGGGAGCCCAGTACAGTGAGGGCTTGGGAAAATTTGGAATACATTACACCGCCTTTGGCAGGAGAATACTCTCCAACTAATGGATTCCTGCTCCTTTTTTTGTGTGTGTGTGTGTGTGTCGGTGTGTCGGTGTGTGGGGTTTCTGGAAAGAGGGGTGGTGGTCGTGGGGAGCCGAGCTTTTATTTTAAGAAACTGTTATGGTAAGAAGTGTGTCATACTTGACAAATGGAACAAACGCTCTTCCATTTCTTGCTTGTCCTTGCCTTAAAACGGGAATTAAGTTAACCACAGTGCTGCATGTTAATTGCATGTTTACTGGGCTAATGAAAATTACAATGGGGTTTTGCCACCTCGAACAGTGATGAAAAAGTATGAAGGCAATTGTCATTGCAGCCCTCGGGGAGGGCCGGGGCCGGGCCGGGAGGGGGAGAACGGGGGGGGACCGGGCACGAACAATATTGATCAGAAGAAGGATAAATCTTTTAACTGCTCGTTAATACCATAAATATGGGCTACACAAGTTTCCACTCTTGTTAAGCCTAATCAGTACATGGAAGATGGAGACGTATCCCACTCGAATGCATTTTTCTTATTGCCAGAGGGATGCTCGCAGCTGTGGATGCCCTCCCCCAGTTCCCCCCGGCCCCCAGAAGCCCCCTCGCAGTGGATGAGCTTGAAAGGTGCGAGGAGGTGAATCCACCCTGCCCGTCCTTTCTCCCCTTTTGCAAATGCTCCTTTTCTGCAGAGCTCGACGGGTCGTGGTGGTGGCGGGGACGGCTAAAGGGAGGAGGTCATCCCTCCCCGTGCCCCCCCAGCCCCCCCCCCCCTTTATTCCTGAGCTCCGTGGAGAAGAGGAGGATGACTTGGGAACTCAGTTTGGGGGTGACCATTTTCGTGCTGAAAATGAAACCCGAATGGCAAGAGCAGAGGGAAAGGTGGTGGGAGAAGGACATTTCGAGCTCTCTTCTCCTACACCTCTCCAAAAGAGATTGCTGGAAGCAAACAAACAAACAAACAGGGAAAAAAAAAAAAAAACCCAAAAAAACAACCCAACAACAGAGGAGGAAAATGCAATTAAATAGCCTAAGATGACTTAAATCCCAACCAAAAATAATTCCAGTGAGAAGTCTCTCCCCGGTGCCGCACAGCCTCACATTTGGAAACTTTGGCCCAACTTGTGGCGATAGCTCCAGCTCTGCTCCGCAGGGTCAGAGGTGAGAGCTATTTTAACCCCAAAAGCCTGCGAGTGACCAAGGCTGCGGCCGGGCTCGCAGCACTAATAGCCATAATTACCTCCTCCCTCCCAGGGACATTCCTCACAGCAGAAACGTTAGACGCCGAATTGAAGAAAATCCTGGAGCTGAACATATCTTGGGGGGGTGGTGGGGGGAAAATAACAGCGATATGAAGGAATTTCAGAGCTCTCCCTTTCGCTTGGGGGGATTGAAGCCTTTTTTTTTTTTTTTTCCCCTCCTCTTTTTTTCCCCCTTTGCCAGCATTCCCAAGGCGCTGGGTCTTTGTCTTAGAAGGAATGGAGTGTCTGAATGGTGTGAAAGGGACAGAGAGGGTCGCTTCAAATCGATTTTACTTGTCCTCTCTGTCTTTTCGGATCAACGCCCTTCAATGGACACATAGGTGCTCTTTCAACCAAAAACTTGTGCAACATTTTCTGCCTGTATTGGTGCTAAATACAATAAATGCTGGGCAGATTTTTTTTTTCTTTCTTTCCAAAGCAGAAAGCACCCTAATTAAATTGTTTTATATGGACAGTCGAGACAGACCAATTAAGTATGCATTAGTATAAAGATATATTCGAGAGATAAGCGCTCTATAGGAGCCCTGTCTGGGCAAGGTGTGTAAAGTGTCCTCGCGAAGAGAGCCTGTAAGCAGGTTTTCATATGGATTTTTCCCCTCCATTGACTCCTATACTCGAGTAACGGACTGAATAAGTTAGCGAAAAGCCATTAGTGAAAGTGGTTTCTAAACAAAGTTAACAGGTGGATGTAGCCGGTTTTAGATTTGAATAACAGTCGCACATCTCCAACACACAGCCATGTATTTATGGAGCGTGCATACACGCAGCGTGCGTTTACACAGAGAAATGCCTCCGACCCGGGGTTGCTGTGTAAATGCACATGAAATAAAGCAAACAGCTGGGCGCTGGCGGGGGCTGCTGTGCGGGGTGCGGGATCGGGGTGCGGGATCGGGGTGCGCCAAAGGCGGGCATCGCGCTGCCGGGGCTGCGCTGCGCTGCGCTGCGCGGACATCCGCGGGCACTGCGCGGCGGAGCGGGGTGACTGCAAGGGGAAAGATTTCCTATCCGAGGCACGGGCTTTCCCAGGAGTGAAATAACAGATGAGGGTAAAGCACACACACGCGCGCGCTCGCGCGAACTTCTCGTTCTGTCCATTTTATCACCCTGGGAAAGCGAGAGTGTATGGCTAACCGCAGGAACTGAGCTTTAAGCTCCTCTCCATTTCCATTTTTTTTTTTCTTCGCTACAGATTTTCCAAGTCGTTACAAAACCCCCCCCCCCCCCCCAACCAACCAACCAACCGGAGAAACAAACAAACAAAAAGCCCTCAGCCCCAGCCCTGCCTCGGCTGAACCCGGGGCTGCAGAGTTGCGGGAGGGAGAGCGGGGAGGAGCGGGGGGGGGGTCACCTCGCATCCCGCACCCTGCGGGACCCCCGCGGGATGCTGCGGGGTGGGAGAGGGTCTCGCCCTGATGTGACACCGCTGTCACTCCAGGGGCCGGGGAAGAGGGGACAGAGGGATGCAGGGATGCGAAGCGCCCGTGCGACGGCTGCCTGCCTTCCCATTCATTTTCTAGCAGCGTTTTGGAAGTGCCAGACCATCATGTAGAGATGGGAGATGGGGATGAATAAGGCGTTCTTCGCTTAGGTGGCTTAACGCCACGGTAAGCAGGTTAGAGACAGAAGCTTTTACAGCCTCAATTTCTCTCTTTGCTCGTTACCTTCGAGGATAAATCATAACAGACGGTATGGGGGCAAGGAATGCATCTGAAGGAGATCTCAGCGAGTCACTGCCCGGACAATAGTCCACCTCCTGTTGGGTTGCGTATTGATCAGGAGAGGAGCTGAAGATGTCGCCACACTAAATATTTACTGATCACACACAAATAGCCGGGACTTGAACGATTTTCTCCTGTGAGGAGAGCAGAGAGAGAAGGGTAAATCATTTTATTAGTGTGTATAAAGCAAAGAGCACACTCTGGCTTGGAGTGTTTTAAGATGTGTCTTCAGCTGGATGAAAAGAGTTAGGGAAATCGATATGGAGTGATTAGATGAGCCAGTCGTGTCAAAGAGAGAGGCTGTGAATTTCATGGATTTGGTTATACCGGGAGGAGGAAAATATATCGAGAGATTAAAGGGAGGAACCCGCTGTAGCGGAGCCAATGAAAAAATAATATCTAATCAGAGCCGGCAAAGGTACGGACGGGATAAGCCCCACATTTCCAAAGAATCGCATCAGCTGGAGGGGAACCGGGGACGCACATGAAAGAGGCAAACGGGGGGCGAGAAGAGCCTAGAAATGCTACAGAGCAAACAGAGAGGCAGAGAAAAGTCGCCTCTGTAGAGCAATGCAGAGACATTGAGAGCGTGGGGACAAAAGGGACAGGAGCGAGGGGACGGCGGGGCTGCAGCGGGCGCTGGGTGAAGGTGCGGGGTCCCAGCCGTGTCCCCAGGCGGGGACAGCCCAGCTCCGGTGCGAGGGGCTCAAACCCTCCCCTCCAAGTTTGTTCTCCCCTCCTTCTCTCCCTCCTCAAGCAAAATGTGGTGAGTAAAATGGATTTTAGAGGTTTAACCACCTCATTTTATCCATTCCCGTAATGACAAGGCTCGCAGTATGTAATCTACAGATTACTGCCATTCGAGGGCGACCACAAGTGGCATAAAATAAAATAAGATAAAAATATAAATAAAAATATATAACATAAACAATCAGTATTTCTGAAAAGGACAAAAAGGCTGAACGCAGCCCGTGCCATCGGGCTGGGAGCGGATTGCCGGGTGCAGGCGGCTCCGCCGTGCTTCAGGTGCCGGGACATTAAGGAACATTAAGGCCAACTTCCAGCAAATGTGGAAGTGCTAAAGGGCACGGAGCAGGGCAGGGCTCTGCCCATAGCCGTTAAAATACGTTCTTTAGGAAAGCTGGGATTTTTTTTTTCTTTCTTTTTTTTTCTTTTTTTTTCTCTCTCTCTCTTTTTTTTTTTATATATATATATATTGCCTCAAATCAATGATGTTTGCGCCATCTTCAAACGCTGCCTCCTCCCTGGGTGTATTTTCCTGTAGCAGCAATAGATGCGACTGCAGAGCACTGAGTCAAAGCACCGGGAGAAAGTTGGAGCCGCAGTTTAACTGATACTGAATGCTGGGAGGGAAGAAAGGCACTCAAAGTGAGGAACGAGGAGTAGAACCGATGTGGAAACAGCTTTTCATTTCTCCCCCAAGTGCTAATTTTGCTACTGTAAACAAACACTGAAGTTAGAAACAGCTGCATATACTGTGCCGGGCACTGGGGGGTTAGGGGAAGAGAGGAGAAAATGGCTTTTGTCCTCCCGTGTCCCCCTTTTTGTCCATGCATGGCACCCAGCCCCTGCCTTTCCCCAAAGCCGGGGCTGATGCTGCTTTTAGCTGCGAGAGGGGGACAAATAGAGGCACATGAAGAGCATTCCACATGAGCCATTGGAG
Source organism: Phasianus colchicus (assembly GCF_987193195.1). Taxonomy (NCBI): domain Eukaryota; kingdom Metazoa; phylum Chordata; class Aves; order Galliformes; family Phasianidae; genus Phasianus; species Phasianus colchicus. The sequence goes on along the minus strand of NC_143447.1, from coordinate 16,228,199 downwards.
CTCAGGCAGCTCTGCTGGATCACCAGTGCAACAGGAAACCTTGGGACAGACACAGCCTAATTAACAGTTTTCCATAGCTGAAGCGATTTTTAAGAATCCCAGTGGATTAGACCAATATGTTCAGGTGTAAGGCTACGAGGGCCTATAACTCCTTTTGCTATAATCTTATAACCTCCTTACCTAATTCCTTAGATTGCAGATAGGAAGAGTCTGACCCTGGAGGTCGGAAGGAGCTGGGTTTCATTAACCCTTCCCTCCTCGGCCCCGCTCCAGGGTTCACTGCACTGAGGGAAGGACAGGAGGCAGAGGGAAGGGTTTGGGATGGGGCTCGGCCCAAAGGGGTGCCAGGGCTTCAGATGGTCTCTGCTCTCCCCCAATCTAAAGGGAAAGGGAAATGGAAAGGGAACTTCTCTGTGTCCCCTGCACCGGGAGGAGCTCACATGTACAGACATTCGGGAAACGATTCTTTCCCTTTACATCACTTCAGAGCTTTGCTTTTGTTTTTCTTCTTTTCTAATTTAAGATTATTTATTTATTTATTTATTTATTTATTTTCCCAAACGTGAAGGGAATGAAACATGCTGGATACGTCAGATATTGCAAAAGGCAAAGCAATCTCCATCTCTGGGACCAGCAGCAATCTCTTAAGCTTGTCCATAAGCGAGCTGTAATCTTTAAGGGGGAAAAAAAAAGAAATCTAGGCAAGCTTCTCAGGCTGTATTTGGCTGCTAACACACCTGGTTTATGTTTTAATAGGTAGTTGCATTGTATTGATTCAGGGTACATCATTGATGTTGAAAGTTAATAACTCTCAAATTATATCTATCTGCCTACGTACATAATTGCATACACAGTATAACACTGTAAGAATTTGCATTTTGCTGCACATTCTTTGTTCATAAATCTTTTAACACACTGAATTGTTCCTTTGAAGAAAATGCTATTGAACCACATGTTTAAGGAAAAGATGCTTCTAAACTATATGTTTAAGCAATGAAATTGTTGAGTGAAATACAGGTTTCTTTGTATCTCACACAAACCTTGCCATACGCCAATCTTAACCTGCACATCCGAAATGCCTCTGTGTTTTTTTCCTTTCTCCCAGTCAGAAGGCAGAAATATGCAACCTGCTGAGCGAGGTGGGTACTTTTTGGTAAGTATGTTTAGATATGATCTCCAGATACATGTACCGTACTTTCAAATTCTTGGGATGCTAATTGAGCTAGCAAACAACAACCCAGCTGAGCGTTTCAGCTCCTTCTCTGTTTAACACGCGCTTAATACAGAATTATATTGTAGCCATCCATCCAGGGAACAATATAGCCAAGGAGTCAACAACAATGTTAAACCCAGATCACACTTGCTGCCTTCTATCAGACTCCTCTTCCTTTTCGCGCTTCTAAAAATGAACTCTTTAAAGAGATCTTTTGATTTCTGAGCGTCATAAAAAATAATGAGCAGAATCAGAAGCGGACAGAAAGTTCCAAACAATGGGTCTAAATATTTCATATTCCCACTTACAATTCTAGCCCGTCACTTGTAAAAAGGAACCATCCCCTATTTATTCTTTGGATGTTTTAAAATACAGAAGGATGGATTATTGAGGCTGGCAGCTCCTATTTTTCCAGGGCCTGCCTTTGAGGTGACAGAAATAGAGACTGAACTATGAGGAAAAAAAACCAAAACAAAATAACCCCAACAACTTCCCCCCCCCCCCCCAAAAAAAAAAAAAACAACAAAAAAACACCAAATAAAACCCAAACCCTGGATAGGAATATAGACAGACAGCTGTAGAACTGCATCTGAACTGAATCATACGTACTGCAATAGGGGATGAGCAGAAAAAATAGATCGCATATTTATAACCTCATAATTAGAATACATCCTTATCTCTCTCTTTTGAAATGTTGCAGCTTTCTTGGAAATATTTTGAGTGCATATTTTAAGCTCTATTCTCCCAAATTGAATTATGATGAGGTGTTTCACCAAGGAGTAAAATACTTGTTTGCAATTTAAGGTTTAAGTTTCAGCCACCTATCCATCTCTGTATCATTTGCTTTGTCTTTTCTTTCTCCTTGTGTTTGCAGACCTTATGTAAAACGGTGTTTGTTTGTATCAAAATCTAATTTCTCCGTGCAAGAAAATAGTGAATGTTATTCAAAACAACCCCCTGTGTTTGAGTGAGGTAAATTGGATGAGAATTTTTCACGTGCAAAGAGTTAAAGCTGAACCGAAAACTTTAAAGCAAAGGGATAGCAGCAAACAGTGAAAAATGGCACGTCTGCTCCCTCTGACAAGCTTGCACAACATCACATGTTAAGAAGCACAGTTTTTTGAATCTAAGACCAGTTTTAGTTTTTAATAGGAAATAATTACATGGAACTTTATTTCCAGAGAGAACGTCCCTTCCAGCTACAGTGTTTTGCTTTGATCTGAGCATTAACTGGTAATAAAATAACCATATTTTGGATCCTAAGCATATTGATGCTTAAAGGAATGTTATGCTTTCAATCAAACTCTAACGTCAGATTATCCAAAGGTATTCATCCTCCTTTTGTCAGAAACCAATTTGTTCTTTTACTCCCGCAGCCCCTCACACGTGTTTTTGTACATTTTGGCATTTCATAGCAGAATTTGCACTGTCGAGGTGGAAAACTTGCACATGGGAGTGAGATCACGTTCCAGCCCGTGATCTGTGCCGTGTCCCACGCAGCCCCCGGTGTGGCTGCCCCTTACACTTGTACACCTCCATCGCGCCACCACTGCCAATGCGTATTTAGTTTTAAATCCCCCATTTTTATCGTTTTTATCGTTATTTTTTACCTGGAGAATCAATCACTGGGACCCATCCCAAACAATTAACCTCCCCTTTATATGATGGACCCAAGCGCAGTGCTTCATAAAGCCATGAAAAGGACATCCCAGACACCAGGACCCGAGCCCAAGCTTGTCAAGGAACATAAAGGGAGAGCCAAGGGGAGGTTTTATCTCTTTGCCCCACCAACTCTCGCTAGTTCTAAGTTTCAGTGTGACAATAAACCAGTTTTGATAAGGCAGCTCATGGATTTCTCTGCCACATAAAGTTTTCTTAATAATAAAAAAGAAGAAACTTTATCCCCGCTAAATTAAAATAGGGCAGATGTTGGATATGGTTCATATTAGCCAGCCCTTCACCCCTTTGCCCCTGGCACTAAAGTCCTGACTCTTGCTTTATTCCATGTCTGTTTCTAACTGGAAGGTATTATTCCTGCCCTCGCTCTCTTCTCGTATTTATTTTTTCAGCGTCTAAAATTAAACCTATTCATTTAGCAACATACGTTCTACTTCGGATTGCTAAACCTGCCCAGAGAGGGGAAACGTTTTCCAAAAAGTGATGCACCGCTGACCTTAAAACAAAACATAAGGCAGGGAAAGCTGCTCTTAAAAGGTTTATTTCTAGAGAGTTTTGTAGCTCTGTTGATGTTACAGGGATAATGGCTGTATTGCGACGGGCTTTCAAGGCCCAAGAGGTTTACGTTTGCTTCTGACCATAAGTATAATAACATTTTAAAGGTGCAGGAAGTCTCATCACTTTTCAGATATTTAAAACAAGATTGAAAAAAAAAACCCTTGGGAAACGTAGATGATGGTGGGCGGTCCTGCTGAGAAAGAAGGGCACAGACAAACTAAAAAAACAACCACCCCCCTGAAAACCCAAATAAAAATCAATATTAAAAAATCCTTAGCTTTGCCAGCTTTTCCCTGCTAGCTATATGAAAATCCTGGCTATTAAGCTCCTAGGATAGTACAGCTCTTTTCTCCAGGGTTGCAAAGATAGAATTTATTGTCCATTTGGAGCGCTCAAGTTTAGCTAATAAAAGGCCCTCTGTAAGCAGAAATGCCAAAGTTGATGTTTGGCGTAGTTCTCAATGGTGGAGTTTATATAGGATGGGGCTCTGTGCTATTTAGAATTACTCAAATCTCAGCAGCTGAAGATGATTTGACATACAGGAGTAAATGATAGTAGGCGACGGCTGGAGGTTAATCAGCCCGCCTTTCTGAACTGGGCATTTGAAAGCAAGAAAAAGTGAAAGCTGCTCTCTCTATCCCTTTCCTTTTCTAAGGCACTGCTAACTTTTATGATTTTTTTTTTCCTCTTTCTCTTTTACTATCTGTCTTTGTGCCTGAGGGCCAGTGAAAGAACACTGCAGATTCTAGATTGCTTTCAGAGTTTCCCTTTGCTGATGATGGATTACCATGTCAATTTAAACGGCATAGGATTAATTTGTTTCAATGATTTCTCTTTAGGCTGAATGCCAGTCTTTTTTTTCTATCTCTCTCCTTGCTCTTCAGAATAATAATAATAATAATAATAATAAATCCTTAAAAACCCCAAACGCTTTTGATATCCCATGTTAAAAAGACAATAATAGAAATAGACAAGTTAGGTGTAATGTTGCAACACAGTCATAGGTTTGAGTGTTTTTATCTCATTTTAAGGGGCTGAAGCATACAGTCAGTCACATTAAAATGAAATTGGATCCAACGTTTATTCAATAAATACTTGTCTTGTAGGTAATCCAGAGCAGAGTGCTTTTGACACATAAGGACTTAATTTGTCTTGGATAACAAGTTATTAATATGGCACATTTAAACTTGCCACCTACAATAAGGTCATTTAGATCTATAATATGGCTCATGAGGGAACTCCATAAAGCCAGAAACAAAGTTAGGGACCGCCCTCGCATGGTGCAGCTCCCGAGTCAGCGTGTGGCTCAGGCTTTGCTCTTTCCAAAGAAAGTTCTGAGCCACCCAAACCCTGACGGTTCACACCTGCTCCTCCCTGACAGGTGAGTGGAAATAGGGAGGGAGGAGGAAAAAGCCCAAACACACCTTTTCTGAATGAGGAATCTCAAAAGCCATGCTGCATCTGCAGGCAAACTCATTGCAGTGCTGAGTGAAAGAAACAACATTTGGTTGCGAGGGGAAATTCGCCTGCGTTTCTACTCTGCCTTGTCCATGTGCTCTGCGATTTTCTGGCTTTTAATAATAAGTGAGGAAGTTGGAACATAATCCACCCATAAATGTTATTGCTGTAATTTGACTGCGCCGTGTTTGTTCGCGCATTAGCCGTATACGGAAAGAGAGGTGGGGACGTGTGTTGGCGGTCCTCCTGCAGCCTGAACAAACAGAGGTCTTTGGGTACAGATTGGATTTCAGACCCCCAGTACTTTGTGATTGCTTTAAAAATTGGAAAGCTGGGGAAGGGGTGTTCAGTTTCAGACCCGTCCTCACTGAGCCACGTCTGCAAGAGTCCCATGGGGACAGGAACCCAGTGGGCACGCTGTATAGGACGTGGTTTGAGGCCGGCGATGCCTTCCCTGCACTGCATGTGTGAGCCTTGCTGTGCTGCTGCTTGACATTAAGTTCTTGATTGCTCTTGCCCTGGCAGATTCTGTCTCTTTAAGTAACTAAATCTCATTTTTAAGCTCTTCCTAGGAAAAGGATGTTACACATGAGTAGAAAAATGCAGGCAAGAAAGGCTAATTGAATGAAAAGGGAGAATTAGGTTAAAAATAGAGTACAATCTAGTATCACATTTTCACTAGTGTAACCTGAAATGAAGGTGTCTCCGAGTCCCTAGTGATGCCAGAGTGTTTAGATGTTGGGCACAGATGGAGACACCTATTGAAATGTGTCTGAAGAAGATTAATAGGACTTGTCAGTGTTGGGAAAGCACTGCTTTGCTGTAAATTTCTACTAGCACAAGATGAATTACCGATGAATGCTCAGTTATCAACCCCATCACTATCATTGGACACTAAATCAAATTGAGCAGTTATCTACAATCAGAAAATTTCTTTTAAAAATAGGCATACACCTTAAGGCTTAAACTCTTTAATAAGACAATAGCCTCTGTGGTATGTGTGTGTTCATGAAGGGATGTAGCTGAAAGTTTCTACACAAAAAGCTTCTGTTCTGAAACGAACTCTGAGTTTAGTGTGAAATCGGGCTTGTCGAACAATAGGAGATATTCAGAAATCCTGGTGGTACAATATAATGTTCTGCCGGGGGCCGGATCCACGCCATTAGATTTTGGATTGGGCCCTATTTGTGAATGGCTTTTTGTCAGCGCCGCTTTCTCTTTATTTTTGGTGATGATAAAAAACTTCTCTCTACCTTAAAGACTCGGCATCCTAATCATATATTAATGCAAAATAGCTGTCAAGACACAGGGTGTAAGTATAATGATAACAGCCCCCCCCAGCATATTTAGGAAATGACAGCTTAATATAATGAAATACACGATGAAAGAATAAATGAATAACATTGAAGCTAGGAATATTTCTTTTTACTCTTCTACAAAAGGGGAAACTGTCACAAGCAAAACTACGGCGAGCGTTCACCAGCCCCGTGGTACCGCATATTAGCTGCATTCACCATGTGACGCCGCTGATGACAATGACATTAAATAAGCACTATATATTTTTAGTTTCTAGGACTTCTCTCCCTCTCACTCAGGCACAGCACCGCTTTATCCAAGGAGATTTATCGCAGCATGTTTTCAGGAGTCAATTTTTCCCATTTATTATAGACAAGGGCAGTCATTTATGTATAGGGAGGGAGACAGGTACAGTGCCGTTATCTGATCGGTGTCCACAGCACAGCCACCATCCTAATGGATGGTAAATTCCCACTGTGTGGGATCGGGCCCTGCCTGGGCTCCGCAGCCCAGGAATGCATCCTCCCCATCTCCTCCACACATCTCACCTGTGATGTGTGCTGCTTTGTGAGGAGGGAATAACGTGCCACTTACCACAAAGCACGGCTTCAAATCCTTTGTGTGTTTTGCATCCCCAGCTTATTATTTAGCACCTTAAAAATGTGACTGGGGAAGGGACAGCAGCCGTTATCACCTTTATTTTTACACCCACATTTTTGGGCAGCAAGCACCCTGTATTCGGGCCGGATTCTCACTCGGATGGAAGTTATTACCTTCTGGCAGAACGGAGCCGATCTCAGCCAGCCGCAGCCCATGCCCTGCTCACGCGGGCTCTGCAAAGAATCACCCTTGTTCATTTATTTCCTTTGGAGGGTATGATTCCTTGAACGTGTTCGCTCTACGGAGAGCAGCGGTCAGTTTCTAACTTTATTTTCCCCCCAGCAAATACAGACAGAGAATATTAACAGGGGATATTAATAGAGCTGAGTGCGGCATGGTGCTAGTTAGGTGTAGTAGCTGAGAAATATGAACTAGTGAGCATAATCCATAAACTCCATTTGGTTACTATAATACTCCAATCTGTATTTATTACAACCCCACTCTGATGCTTATACAACAGCAATTGCTAGATTTATACACTCTAATGGTTTCACAATAGGAAAAACCTGTGTTCTTTATCTTTCTTTTCCTGTCCAAAATAACCCCTTCCACATATACTTCAGGCTTCTCTGGACCTTGTCTGGGTTTAATCACAGGCTGTGGGACAAAATGTGCATTATTAAGAAATATAAATATTTTCAGAAGCAATCAAAGGGTTGAAAGATTGATTCGGCATGTAGATTGGATTTAATTCGAAGCAGCTTTGTTCTAATGAGTACTACTGGGATACAAAGACAGCAGCCGCTTATGGCCACCAGTTGGGAGCTTGGATTCGCGGCAGTAACCTGTCAAGAATTTCACCCAACTGCCAGGTATTAAACAGCAGAGTTCTGGGGAAGTTGATGTCCAGCCTCCTCCATCAGGGGCTAGAATAGGATTTCAGAGTTCCTATTTTACCGAAATGACAATTAAGGATGATTTCTTTGCATAAGAAGGTGATTTTTTTTTCCCTTGCAAAAGTGAACTGTGGCTCACTGCTGGCTTGGAAGATCACATCCTCGCTGGGAGACCCAGCAGAACCACCTTGCTTGCCCTGCTTCCCTCAGAAAAGCCTGTAGTGTCCTACAAAACATCCTCAAAGCTGAGAAAATGGGACACTTTGCTGCTTTACCTTCAGATTAAAATAAAACAAAACAAAAAAACCACAACAAAAACCTAAAATTTCAACGTTTGCTGTGTGGGGGGGGTCACGTCACAGGTACTTGGGAGTGCAAGACCCTGGAAACTCTCCTAAACGTCGAGCGTACAGTTGGAATCACAGCACATACAGGATCAAACATCCACTAGTTTCTCTCTCCCCGTAGCCCCCCCTTGCCTACTTTTGTCCATAAAAGCAATAGAAAGAGAGAAAGCTTGAATTTTCTGAACTGTTTCACCCATCCACAGCTGGAATTCCAAAGTGAAATGAAAATGCCTTTAAAATCAACCCTACATGGGAGCCTGAGAGAACAAGTTTTCCTTTGTTGTAGGGTATAGTATTATTTGCTGTAGGTTTTTGATATACATTCTAAATTAGGCCTGCAAAGGAATGCTTCATCTTTAATTCATCACTCTCAGCTGAAAGAGATTAGCAATGTCTAGCACGCACCCCTCGTATGGTGCTGACCTCATCAAGTATGGCCTGAAATTAATTAGCCTCATTCATTCCAAATGGAAAAGGATAATGGAGCTGCATTTTAGAGATGACCATCACAAATTGTATGCAGCATATTTAAAATCCCTCCCCCCTCACTCCCCTCCCCATTTAAAAAACTATGTAGATTAAAATTCTTTCCAGAACTTGCAATATGTCAGAGTTATCAAGGCATGGGAGCAAAAACCGCTCCGTTTTTATTTGTGGAACTGGGAGCCACATTTTGTATGTGTGGCTGTAAAAGCGGCGAGTCTGTCTTGATGGCAGAACACCTGGAATTAATTTGATATTTCCAGGTGCTCTGGAAAACCGAGGCATCAAGCACTTGATGTTTAAACATTCTTCCACCACTCCCTTAAATCAATATGAAAGTGGTGTCCCTTTGTCATTCATACATGCAAAGTGCTAGCACAAACTCCAGCTTGGCTTCAGAGTCCTACATCACTCATAATCTAATTAGAAATCAGAGCAGAGCTGAAGCAGCATTCTTTGTGGATTCTTGGGCAGCAAATAGGGATACTTGTCTTTTGTTTCCCTCCCCGATGGCATTGTTCACAAGCTTTCACACCACATCTCTAAAGGTGGTTAGGTGCCTCAAGATGTTGACAGCCCTGAAGGACAAGATTATTGAGGTATTTAGGTGCCAACCCTGGGTGATTTCAAACAGAATTAAGCAACTGGACGTTACTGGGGGGAGAAATAAAAGAAAAAACATCCAATGTGAATGAAAAGCTCTAATCTAAAACACAACCGATGTTTTTCCGCGGTAAAATTGCCTGCAGGGTTATTCTGCTGAAGTTTGCTGATTCTACCATGGTCAGCAAGCTCCTGGCTTCAGGCAGTGCCTCTGGGGCTGGGCATTGTGCTGCCCTTTGCTCTGGTCAGTTTCTCAGAGACAGGGAACACAGCAAAGAACTCAAGCTTTTCCGCAGGATTTTGGAAGATGCCAATGACTCACAATGGTGAGGTCTGGGCCAAAAGCAAATCCAGCCTGGATTCCTCCTTCTGTGCACTCCTCTCATGAGCAATGACTGCTGATGGAACCCATCCTGCTCCTCATCATCAGATCATCAGGAGGGCCTGAGACAATTCCATGGGTAAGAGACATGTTTTTCCTCACACCAAATAATGCACTGCGCAGATTGCACGCCCAAGGCTGGATACACTGGGAAAAGGCTTTATGAAAATAGACAATCAGTTATTTCTTTTTAACACAAATATTTCCTTTCCAAAGATCTCGTTCAGTAGGGCTGCCACTGAATCCAGGATTGAGCCCGTTATTATTAATCCTAAACGAATTCACATTTGTCTACCATGAACAAAGCTGCTGGCCATCTGATAATCCAAATTTACTCAGGAAAAAAGAATGAGCAAACGTTAGAAGCAGCAGGTGAAATCATACCACAGTTATTAAGCCCTCTTTCAGGGGAAGCATAGGACAGATTAAATTGTTATGTTAGGCCATGTTGTGAGACCACGTCAATTTTGTTTGAGATCTTATCTCAGCTCAGAACTGTTTCCTCCTAAATTAAACCAAATGCTGAAGACATGAGAAGCATATTGAACCAAAGATGCAAAACTTTGGGTTTAGAAGCCTTCCGATCTTTTGTCCACACACTATCAAGTTTTAGAGCTCCTGAATATTAAATAATAATGATTATCTTCAATTTGCATAAATTCATTTGTCATGCTGCAACACTGGCACAGATTTTCCTCACTGTTTCTTTGCAGCAAGGTGTTGATTTTACCTGAAAGCTGGTTTCATTTGCCACAGATCTTACAGACTGTGATCCTATGCTTATATTAAGCCTCATGCACTAACCAAACGTGGTCATTCATTCTGTCTCTGGTGCTCTTAATCTCCCTTTCCCAAACACCATTGTCCAACACAAACAAACAGAATTTTACAGTCAGAACGAACAAACTCAACTGGCACTTTGTCCAGCTGTTACCGTGCCCAAGCAGTTCCTGAGGTTCAGAAATGCGGTGTAATTCACCCTGGATAAGAAATCAGATTTAAAAAAGAGCTGAACAGACATTTTCAGGAACAAATAAGTTTCCAAATAAGCAAGCTTTTTAACTCAGCCTTTCCTATGTTAGCACTGCAAATCAGTATAGTCTGCACTCAGAAGAACCCTGCTGAATTTGAATTGTCATAATTAAATACTGTCCTATTTCCCCCAACACAGCCAATCTAGGAGTCTCACTTCTGACACAGGACTTTTCTCAACTAGGAACAACCTACTAACTTCCTACAGCAATGATTTAGGCTCCAAGCAGTTTCATATTTTTTTAGAAAACAAACCATTACCAAAAGCACGCTTCATCACTGGTATCAGAGAGTGAGTAACAGAAGTAATATTATTATTTAGCTGCTTCTAAAGACAAACATAATGATTGTACATTAAATAATGCGAACTACTCAGCTGGACTTCCAGTTACCAATATGCAAACTGTGTTCATCCATCACTTCATTCATCTCAGCTGTAACCATTGGTTAATGCTCAACTGGTGGGTATTAACACTGAGCTGCACATCTGAATGGGAAGAAAAGGGGAGTGCAAAGCTGTGTAATTAGCTGAGATGAGTAGGACACCATTGCCAGCCTGAATTTGTTGATGACACCAGGCATTAGGCAAGTAAATCTTTACCTACTGAAGTAACAGTTCACTTGCTTTCAGGAATGACATCCAGGAGGTACCTATGCACTGCTTGGAAGTTCTGAGCACAATATAATGATTCAAAATGGAGGCTCAGCTTTACTGTGAAAAACTATCAATGTTTCTTATTTTAGTTTCATTGCAAATGTTCAAGAGTGTTAAAGTTTGGTCTTTATGGGTGGGAGTTAGGATCTCATCCATGAAGTACTGAGCACACAGAGCAATTTGGGTGATTTCCATTCTCATCGAGCAAAGACTAAGGAGGTGCTCAGTGGCACCACTGGGGGTTTGCATGTATGGTAGGGGCCTTCTGTGAGTTATAGCTTGCTTCTATTTGCATCATATATCAGTTACCTATAATAGTTTCTCCTAACCTGCTGAACATTACATATCCACACATACACAGTGAGCACATGTGCTGAAGTATAGTGAGTAGCCACTTCTGCTCTTTATCCCATTATTTGGCTCTCCTGTAAGATTTTCTTTCCATACATCCTAATGCCACCATCCTTTTCTTGTAATAACATAAATTAGTACTCTATAGGTGTAATTACAATAAGAGTTATTTTACTGCAAATACTAGAAGCCCATAACCTGTAATTCACTTTTTCTGATACTCCTCTATTCTAACACTAGACATGTTATTTTAAACCGTCTAGGACCTGAAAGCTAATTTTATATAGTGATATGTAACAGCAATGGAAGCTAAGCATCCTCCTTAGCCCAGGTTTTACAGCAATGTTGCATTTCTTCACCAATTGGTGCTTGGTTCACCTACAAATACCATACCTGCCATCCCATTTATGGCTGCAGTATGAAAAATAAACAAGAGGAAGCATGATACGTCTTTATCTGTTTAATTTAAGGCAAGAGTATATGAAAACTTAAGACTTACTAGCCTGGAATAAATAATCCCTTGTACTATTCCATGGCAGATTCAAGGGCAACAAAAGTATTTGTGCTCTCTACCATGAATCTGCCATGCTTTTCATCACACCAGCTACTCTTCTCTTACAGAGATGAACAAGACAGTGTGCTTATGGGGACCAAACACGTTAGAACACAGTTGATGGATCTGGAGCTCTGACTGCTGGCCAGCAATGGCTCAGCATGGACTGCTCTCATCCTGGCTGCTCTTCAACAGTACTTTGAGCTGCATGAAGACCTAAGAACCAAGCCAACAGCAAGAACATCACCAAGAATCTGAGAATCAAGCCCGCACCAAGAGCATGGCCAAGTGTTTACTCCTCTTCCAGACCATACCTGAAACATGGTGTGAAGTTTCATTCTGTTCTTCTGCAGGTAGGAGCACTTTTTTTCTGGCTCACATCTTTGTGTAGACTTACTCTAGGTTACAAGCTTTAGTGTTAGCAATGAGCAAGTCAATGACACTAAAATAATCCATGGAAACCTCTGTCTTCCTCTAGAACTGACATTGTTTCATCATTTTCTCTCCATTTTCTGGATAAATGCCTTCAGCACGAGAAGGGCACGCTGGCTCACACCCCACTTTATAGCTGAAAAGAACAAACTGACAAACATTTTTAATATGCTGCTGCTTATCAACATCCCAGTGAATAAAGGCTGAATGATATTTCCCTTTGGTTATTCATATGTGTACATGGATATGCTGATAAACTGCCACTTAGTCCAGAGGCTGTACAGAAAAAAATTGCCAGATAAAATACAGTATTCCTAGTGAAAACCTTTATGGAATATGTTCCTGACCCAAGCTCCTACTGGGAGATGCACAATAATGCTCCCTGAGACCTGGCAACCCTTCTACGTGACCATATGGTCTGCTCAGCTCTTGCAGTACCACTGCACAGCAAGTGAGCACACAGCAAAGTCAGAGCAAGCAGAGGGCTGTTTAATAGCATGGATTCTGTGGCTACATAAAACTTTTCCAATACTTCAGGAATGGATTCTTTTTCTCTATTGAAGTGAGCACTGTTTGCAGAAGCAGGAGAGTGCAGAGACAATCTCTTTGTGGCAGGAGTTTGCAGCCATCTCCTGCAAAGCCAGTGCTGCTGTGGAAGGGTCCTGCCTGATGTGTCAGAAGTTGTGTTTTCTCATGGCACTACGCTGCCTTCATCACTTTTTTGTCTCTATATGCTATGTAATTTGCTCAGTAATTGGAACAAAGAGAGGAACCTGAAGGTAAAAGTCCCACTGCTGATGTAGACTGGTGCAGGGCAAAACATCAGCTGCAGTCACTGTGTTTCTGAGGGAGCCAACAAAGCCAGGCGAGTCAGTGCTAACAAGCAGATCTCGTCCTGCCTCCGCTCCTCGCGCTGGCAGAGCACTGTGCTGAAATCACTGCAGCAGGGATCGGGCCAGGAATGAGCGGCTGAGTTGCAAAGCAAATTAATTCCTGCCAAAAAAGTTCAGCTATGCTCAGAAGTATGTAAAGTGTCCGATTTGAGAAGTGTCAAGTAGCATTTGTGACCAATTATCCAAGATGAAGGGGGCAGAGCTATGTTTATACGTACTAATCTTCAGCCAAAGTTTGAAAACTCCAATTCATGGACACGCATCAGATTTCCTTTCCAGGCTTGGCATTTGCCTGTATGCACGCACGCACATTGCTCGGGGATGACAGGAAAACATGATTACGACTTGCAAATAATACAAATAAAAAAAAAAAAAAGTGAGTGGAGCTGCCATGCAGCAGCAGCATGGTAATTAAGCCTATACTGTGATAAGTGGAAAAAAAAATCACAGACTGCTGTATGAGTAAAATAGCTTTATCAGCTGAGCTGAAATATTACGGGTGATGTGTCTGCATTGTTATTTTTCCACAACCCGAGAAGCCTTGGGAAATGATCTACACAAAAGAATATGAACTGAAAGCTGCCTCTGCCATCTTCTGTTTAATTAACACAGGTATACCAGTTTAATGCAATTAATCAAGATAGTAGGGATTAAACAGTAACTCACAGCTGAACGCGACAATGTTATCAATTCTATGGTGCAAAAGGGCTGGAAGAAAATGACTGCAGTGACTAGAAGCACTGTGGGCAAGAACAAGCTGACTGGAGTTTTGGGTGAGTTTCAGAGGTTTATATTGATCTAGTGAAATTTAAGAGTTGTTGATTTTTCACGTGGCCAAACAGTTACCCGTCTTGCCCTTTCCTTTCCCCTCGCAGACCTTCCAGGGTAATCCCCCGAGTGGCAGCAACTCTTAAAGCGATTCCTCTCTCTTCTAACAGGTTCCTGATGCCAAAGGTCTGACCTTACAATGAGCAGCACACGGGGTGAGATCGGGCACTGCACTGAGCTTCACACACAGCTATTTTGGTAACCAGAACTGTGTAGTCAGGATAGTACAAGCACAAGCACAGTGAAGGATTTATCAACGTGTTAACTCTATCAGTGCTGTGTTCCTGTACAGGTTCCTGTGTCTATTTCAGATCATAAACTCAGGCTTGCAGAAATCTTTGTCTGCAGGAGAGGCTCAGCCTGGCTTACTACCACCCCACTGCCCTTGTTAATGCACATACTTCCAGCCCTGATGCACTGGGACCACCACTGCCGGGTAAGAAGTTGGCTGCGTTTTCTGGGGTCATTCTCTTGGCTTAAGAATGTTAAATTGGGTGATAACAAGGAGTAACCAAGTCCCTTTTTATGGTTAAGTTGACACTTGCCTTCTAGTAAACAGATGCAGAGATGACCCTCCTCATTTCTCACAGGTCACCAAACAGCCCTGGGATGGGAAAGGTTATTGGCCATTTACCAAACTCTGTTTGACTTGGGTTCATGGGTGAGAGATGAAAGTGCTATACTGCATTACCCATCCCCAGGGCCAGCCAGACTCCCTAAAGCAGTGTTTTATTTAACAAAGCAACAGCTGACTCATGAGAATCCAAGAGTTAAGGAAGAGAGAACACAATTTCAACTGCAAATGCTTTCTTAGGGCAGACATCTTAAAGCAAAGAAAAACTCCTTGTTTCAGTGTTGCTCCAGTACAGTTAATGATCAGCATGCTTCTCCTGTAATGAATCTCCCTTCTTACCACCAAAACTTCCATTGGGCAACTTGTGGTGTTTCAGACTCTACACTGTCCTGTTTCACTCCATCTTTCTGGGAGATGCTCCAACACTGGGGCAAGCCTGGACCAGCTGCTTGCCCATGAACACCTTCTAACAGTTTCAAAGACCAGTCACGGTGTGCCTTGCCTCTTATCCAGGTGAAACAAGCAGTTTCAGGATCATACACAAACCATTCCCCCGACCTGATCTACCCAAACATTTTGAATATCCCAGTGCTGAGATGGTGACAGAGCTTCTTGGCTCTGGAGAAGCAGTCCTTGCTACTGGGATAGTTGAAATCCTGCCTTTTAAAGATGATAGGTGCAATGCTTAATGCTGCAGTGGCTACAGGAAAAACATCTGCTCAGATCAACCAAGAATTTAACCTGGTCTCATGTTAAATTTCTTAAGATCCCAAAATCCCATATTGTTCCAAATTCACTGGCAATAATCAAAATCCTCTTTTGTTTTTTTTCCTTCCTGTTCTAGTGTGAACCATGAAACATTCAGAAGTTGCATTTATCATCTGATGCTACTACATCATCGTAGTCCATCCTGTTTCTCTTCTATCTTCTCCTTAATTTAATAGCCAATTTCCAGCAAGATCTTGTTGCCTAGATCCTGCCAACAACCAGGGAACAAGCTCAAGCCAGCAGAGAAAATGAACAACCAGAAGGTAGGTGAAGACTGATAAATGCAGGCCATTCATGTGACAGAATCCGATTCATTTTCATGCCAGGGAAATTTTTAAATGGGACTTCTCCCAGTGGAGGGCTCACACTGCTCAAGGCCTGCTTCGCTATAAAGACAACACATAACTATTCAGGCCTTATGATTACTTTTTATTACTAGATTCCCATCACAGGCAGTGAGGGCAGAGGTGAGCTCAGGCCCCAGTTTACTACCATGCGCTGTACAGACTGTACAGTAGGAGCCCTATAAAAGGTGCTGTCTGCTTTACGGGGATGACAAATGCAGCCAGGCTGAGGGTTGAAGTGGCTGGTCCAAGATTGCAGATCCTATCAGCAGCAAAGCTGGGGACCCAGCCCAAGCCTCTCTACCCCCAATCTACTGGTTCAGGCACTTTTATTTTTACATTTATTTTGAGTCACTGAAATGATAAATCAAGCAAGTGCCATGTCCTTTGAAACACTACTTATTGTATTTATAGAAAACATTTAGTGGAGATTATTAAGTGGAGAAATTCATCAGGAAAGAAATATAGGCTGGGTGTGACTGAGAAACTTGTGCTATGTTCTGCAGTACCAGGATTGTGCCATCCTATCCTCTGCTGTCAGGTTGGGGTCCCAACCACCATTTGGAGAAGCAACTTCCATGGAGATGTGAACAGAACAGAATATGAATACAATTCTGCGTAAGTGGATTTTTGTTCAGTTTTAGTTTAATGCAATGTATAAAGTCTGTACGAAGTCTGCTGTTAATCCCAGCCTCGTCATAAAAATGCATTTGACCACTACTTGTTCAATCCCATAACGCATACCTGTGTACCATACCGTAGCAACACCCATTCCATTTATATATTAAAATTATTTTACCAGATCAGCCCTTTGACATTTCACATTTCTTTTGTAAAAGATTCTATAGCACACATCAGTTGTGCTACCTCTCTACCTTCTGATCAGTTGGCAGATTTTTTAAGGCTATTTTAACTTATTGTAACATTTCTCTACTTTTTTATTTGAGTAATAGAGGCTTTCACAAACATATTACAACCTAAAAACAGCTCTCAAAAACCAAATGGATACTCATTATCATTTTCTCTTCAGTATTTGCAAGTTCTGGGTTATCTTATACAACCTTAACACATTAGCTAGTGTTTTACCCTTTGGTAGTTTTGCTCAATTACAGAAGGTAGTGATAATAGACAGATGTGTGTTTGTAGATTTCTTTACAGATGAAATCAATGAAATGTCCTGAAGTCTAGCAACTACTTAATACTAGTTTATATGGCCCTCTTTGCTCCTACTGCTGCTTTGAACCAATTTATTTAGTCATTTTGACTTTACTCAGATGCATTCCTTCCTGCTGCAACAGCAGTTATACAGGATGTTTGAAACCATGCAGTCATTTCCATTCTGGATTTCATGAGGGTTTATTCTTGTCTGAGTGATGAATCATACATACATCCCTCTGTGGATTCCAGGTGAGTTACTCACACTAGGTGCTTCCAAATAATACACAGAAAGGTGACGAGAAAATGACAAGTCTCTGCCCAGTCAGAAAGCTCAACAAAGGTAAATCAGAGAAAAATGCCCTTAAATTTTTTCTAGAGGAAACTCAGGGCCAGAAAGTTTCTGCCTTCAAAAAAGCATGACGAGCAGGGAGGTGGAGTTCTTGCACTACTGACTGACCAACGGCTGCTCCCTGTTCTCAGAAATAGATCAGGAAATAACTGAAAGTACCTGAAGATATCAAAAGGATAATTAAGTTTCATTGTGAGAATAAGAAGGTAATCTGTCTAGACAAATCTAGGGCCTAGTATTGAAAACTGTAGTATCTGAATATAAAAAATGAGTAATTTTGAATAAAGATGTCTATCAGGACTGTAAATTCAGAGAGTAAAAAAAGTAGCCTTGCTTAATAGACCATCTCTCCATCTTCCTCTAACTCATTTTCTTGTTCTATTTCTTCCTTTTGTGTTCTTGCAAAAAAAAAAAAACAACAACAACAAAAAAAACAAAACCAACAAGAAACACACATGTAAAATCTGATACTGAGAATGCTTTAGCTTCATTTCAACCTTTTCTTCTCAAAAGGTTTTGTTCCATTGGGAAGATTCCCCCTAGCTCAGCCACAGTGGAGGAAGTCTTGCAGAGCCACTTTGCAGACAGAACAGCTGTATTTTGAGGGGTTCTCTAAAGCAGTCAGGACCCTGTTCTCGTGGAGCTCTCAAAAATGCTTTTGAACTGGCATGAGAAATCACCTGGGATCCAGAGCAGAGCACAGGGCGCATAGGACAGTATTTCCTCTGTGCCTTTTTTGCTGAGCAGAACTGCTGCACTATAAACAAATGTGAGTTTTGCCTCATTCTTAGATAGTGTGAGTTATGAAAGCCCACTCCAGACATAATGAATGTATAGATCATTTTGACCAGATCATAATCTATGAGTAAATAATGTTCTCTGAAAACGTATAGGTGAAATAAAGAACTTGCTACTATTGCTCAATTGGTATCAGGGATTACTGGTGAGGCCAACATAGGTCTGAGTCTCTTTGCTGGAGTTTATATACAATGCAGAGCTAACGACAGGGTTTGGCTAGCAAATTCCATCCCAGATTGGGATATTCAGGGATTATACAGCTGCAAACAGAACCTGAAACTGTACAGAATTTATCTGTCTCCAGACTTTATCACAAGCCCCAAATTCAGATTAACTGTCAGACACAAAACATTTACAAAAATTTTCCATTAGGCTCCCCTGATTTTGGTAGTGATTATTAATAAGCAAATCCCATAGCAATTTTCAAAAGGAGCAGGACTGTGGTGCACCTAGTCCAACACCTATGACTTCACTGCACAGATCAAGCCTGAGGACCCAATGGCTGGCTGCTATCATGGTCTCTACCACCAACTACCAGGAGAATTAGTTTTAAACAAGATGGCACTTAAGTGACATCTGTGTGTAATGTGTTGCCCTCTCCAGACACTGGATTCCATGTATTTTGCCCTAAAGTAGAGAGGAAGTCACTGGGAAAAAAAAAAAAAAGAGGAAAAAAACACGAGGGAATAAAAGTACTTTTGAAAGAGAAGAAATCTACATTTCAATGAAAATCCTTTCAAGGCATTTCAAATAAGAGTCTGAGAGAAATAATTACAAAGTTTGGAGAGAAAGAACGTTAGCTTTGATATCTTTTTCTTCTATGAAGCAATTAAAATAAGCAATTTTTCAAATACTAAGCAGAAAATTACTAATGGCTGAACCCAAAAGCTTTCATTTCCTTCTTGGGGCCTTTATTCTTCTAAAAAAAGACAAAAAATGTGAAGGTGGTTTTCCAGATAGATTAATGCATAAAGCAGTCGCTAGTTGGATGTCATAAAAACTACAGCAGCATAGAATAGCTGAGATTAAGAGCTAGATCTAAATCATGCAACAGTCCAGTTAATATCAATGTCTAATTAAGAAATGCATAAGAAGTCTGTAATGTTGATTTGATGGAGAAAAACTCTAATAGGGTTTCTTTTGGAATTTTCCATTTCAATTGCTGTGTAGACTTTTAATGGATGTCCTCTCCAGTCTTTGGTATTAGCAGGAATCATCCTCAAATTAAAACCAGGGCCTAAAATGGAACACAGGTAGACAAATTAGCTTGTCTGGGAAGCAGTCCGGATAGCATGACAATGTGAGCTCAAGCTGAAATTTTAATACAAATAGAAGAGAACAAATGTCTCAAATCTGGTGTGGAAACCCTATCTGCTTATTGTTTAAACAATTTTAAACCTTGTAATTTCAAACAATGCAATGAAATCTGTTTCCTCACCTCCCTCAGTCTGCCAAAATACACAGAAAGCCACAGACCATTAAGAATTATTAATTAGCCTTTTTAAATTGGAAGACCTACTATGCCCATGTAGTCTTTCTGCAGCCATGCATGTTACTGTCACCTAAAGGTGGGCTCTCCTTGGCTTGCTGGCATTTAGAACACATGGCTCCCTATCACCATCAATGCTGCAATTAGTCTCCCACTCCCTTCTGCGTAACTAACACACTCAAACTTTGAGCAAAATGAAACCTGTGGCATCTGTCTCAGATTATCCAGGATGTTTGGTCTCTAGGAATGAAAGGAAAACTGGTTTTACATTGTGTGTCACAGATACCCTGAAGTTGTTAAGTTACAAGCAGAGTAACTGTTAGCATGCATAAATCCTCGCAGCAAAGAGGGAGAAAGCACAGCACTGGCTTAAAGCAGCCGTGTATTTGTTATCTCCACTTTGTTGTTGACCCAACAAATCCGGGGGGAATTATCTCAAGAATCCAGGAAGACAGCAAACTCAAAATAAGCCCTATGACCTAAGGAGCAAGCACACTGGGGAGTCATTTTTAAGTTCATTAGAGCACATTAAAATACAATACACTGACCACGGTAAAGGCAAAGCATATTATTCCTTCTGCCCACATATTTCTTTCAAGTACTAAATCCATCTAGAGTCCTTTCAGAATCACACCATAAAGCCTTGCCACTTCACTTTACAAACAAAGCGGAAAAGACCAGAGGTAAAACCAGAACAACAGTGAAAGTTTGGCACTTCCAAATTGCTGTAATTGCCTGAAATGTCACAGTCTAAATCCTTATCTGGCATTTTTTCCATTGATCAATGAGGCACAGATGCTTCAAAAAGCGATACCACGGGACTGGGGATGGCCCAAGGATTTTTCTCCTTGAACGAGGGAGCTATGACATTCTCAGCACGGAACCCACTCTCTGAATGATGAGGGTCTAATGATGTGACATTCAGCTCATAAGAGGAGTCTGATTTTCCACAAATAATTCCGCTTGACTGTATGACTGGGGAACTACCAGGTTTTCAAAATAAAATGGAGCACAGCTTTTGCAGGATGCTTTCCCTGCAAGCCTGGATTTATGTAATACGTAGGAAATAAGAGTATGAAGCTGGCTGCCTTCTGCAAATAATACACAACAGAAAAAATAAACGAACCTTAACTTGTCCAACACACTTGAGAGCCACAAATTTCCTTACTGTTATACTAAAGGAGAGGACAACTTCTTTCCTCCATAAAACTATCCTTTCAGACATTACTACAGTCATGACCTCACTGTGGTTCCTGGATTCTTTCTGAAAAAATGAAATGAACTAATACACCAGTGATCTCATCAAAGCGTAAAGGACACCTTATACAGGAGGAAAAAGAATATCTGGAGAACCTCAGTGCTCCATCTGCATAAAGACAGTAGAAAAAGGACTGTAACATGGGAGAGAATGAAAGATTCAATGCCGGAGATGCATTTTTCCATCTTATAAACAATTAGGATTCATCTTACCTATCACACTTGCCATCCTTCTACTGTCCCTACAGGTGTTCTTTTTTCTCCTGCCTTTATCAATACCTTCTCTTGTCTCTTCTGTGCTTTTCATACATGTTTTAACATACTTGGTTACTCTTTGAATTATACACACTATTGTTCTCAACTACACTCAAAATACATTTTTAGGATATAACAGTGCTATTACACAAATATTCACAAACTTCATTCATAGCTTAGATAATTCTGGCTAAGGACATGTTTCTTCATGTTCATATAGTTCTGAGGCCAAGGAGCCCTGGGTTGTGGGAGCTCCCATCTATTCTGGGGCCCTGGTACCTTCTGGCAGTAATTAGGAGGGCAGGCAGGGAGAGATGCTTTGTTTTCTTCAGTTGGATTATCTATGAAGGAGTATTGGTAACTGAGAATTCCACCACATTTTTCAAGCTGAGGCTGAAAACAAGAAAATCTGCAGAATCCAAGCACAGCATTCATGATGCAATCTTATCTCTTGCACACACAGGTGCACCTCACTCTGGGCTGAGATCACATGTTGAGCGATGCAACGACAAACCGGTTTCCTCACGCTACAGCTGAATGTCACATAGCTGCCCTGGGTACGGGTCAGTGCTGTCAGTGCTCTGCCACATCCCTGCTCCTCTAGGAGCATAGTGCCAACACAACCCTTTTCCCATCCCATCACTACTGCCCACCTTCTGACTGCTGCAGGCTTGGCAGGAGTAAACAAACCTATTCCTTCCTATCTGCAGCACTGTTCAGCCAGGAAAAAGCCATGGGACTTTACTTGCAAGGGAAAGTTTAACCAAACCATCACTTCTGCCAAAAGAATGAGGAATTCCTTGAGGTAGGCTTCGCTGGATGCAAGTAATTCTTCCCAGGCTAAAGCAGGGTTATAGCTAATACATCTGAGTCACAATGTGGATTTGCACTTCACCTGTTAAACATAACTAGTTTTGTCCAAAATACAGATTCTGTTCCTAACATCACTTAAATCTTCACAACTTCTACATGAGCTGTAGGTGCGACAAGCTAAGTGATTGAGACTTCTCTCACAGTCAGCAGGAGAGCAACATGTAAAATACCTGTTTTTCAGAGGT
The DNA here is from genome assembly GCF_987193195.1 of Phasianus colchicus. Lineage (NCBI taxonomy): Eukaryota > Metazoa > Chordata > Aves > Galliformes > Phasianidae > Phasianus > Phasianus colchicus. The sequence continues at coordinate 16,205,892 of NC_143447.1, read as the reverse complement.
GAGGTCACCATTGGCACATCTGCTTTGCTGAATAAAACACCAGAGATTTGCAAGACTCTAATGTTCATAAATTGAGTTGAGTTCACTGGGCTGGCACAAGATATCATTTGATCTACTCATTTAATAGCAGGTCAGCGTTTACTCTCTATACAAAATATTTGCTCTTTTACAACAGGCAGCATCTCAGCAGTCCTCATATGTGGGTACTTGTATATTAATAAAGGAGAAAAAGCTAAGAGAACTTACAAGAGAACTCAGGATACCAACAGGTCAAAAAAGAGCCTAAATACATTAAGTAGCTTCAGAAAAATGCTAATGTTCAATATTCCCCTGCTTAGACTGCACAGCTGTTGAGATGAGAATGCCTGAGCAGAGCTTCCAGAGGAACATCCCTGAAGCCTTGCACAGAGCCATCCACATTTGGCTTTGATGATTTCAGGTATTTCTACTACTCAGAAAAAAATCTTCTGATTGTAACACGTTTGCACTTGATGCCTCAGATAGTGGTTCTTGCTCTGTGACCTCTTACTACACAGTACTTTCTGCCTTATACAACATACATGAGATAAGTGCTAGTCATATGTATCCTAATTCTTTCTTGATTTCATCTGATCTAGAAATACCTTTTAGATAACTGCAATAAAGATTTCCAAAGGCTTCTTTTGTGTGCACATCTTCATCTATTGTGTTTGGCCCTTTAATGTCATCATGATTCTTACAGGATACTTGCAACACATGCATCCAAACATCATTCACTGTTATGCATTGTGCTTCCTCCCCCCTCCTCCCCATTGATTATTCCTAAAGTTTTTTTGGGGGATAGCAGAAGCAAAATTGATCATAATAATGCAAGTAATAATGCAGGGAACAGATGACCAGCAATATAACTGTTTAAATGGAATTTAGACCTTCCATTCCCAGAGCAACTCGATTTGAATTAAAAAACAAATGATTTCAAAGGTCCATTTAATACTGGGAAAGCTATGAGCAGTATGCATAGGTCAGAGCACATTTCATCTACATCCAAGATCCCAGCCATGAGATTACATATCTCAAAACAGACACCTCCTTAAAGAGGCTGTTTAAATAATAAAACTTCTTGTAATAATCAGAAGAGATGCACTGAGGAGAGGAAGCACCTGCTTCGCAATGAAAAGTTTGATTTTGGAAGAGGCTCATTAGGTTAAAGGAACTGCACTGTAGCAGACAGCATGGTTTATATGAATCTTCATGGAAGTGACTATTTAATTAAGAGGTAGACATCTCAGTTTTCCCCTGAAACTTACACTAGAAATTCAGTACAAAGGTTTGCTGCATTTTATCAGGTTGACTTCATTACCTTCAGGAATAATAGAAATTGCATTTGTTTCTCTGGGCTGTGGAATACAGGGAAACCCATGAAAAGAAAGAGGAAAAAGAAGAAATGCTGATTTTCTTTGGATGAAATAAAAAAAAATAGGGCTTTGAGAACATTTGAGTATAGTATGCTCTGGATTTTTAAGAGAAGCTCAAAGAAACATTTTCTAAATGCATATCTGTTAGTTTATTTTCATTTTGTGTTGCCACGTATAATTATGAGAAACTTACAGAAAACCCATAAGACTTTCATTCTGTTAGAAGTGCCTTTTCCAAGATTATACTGTAGGCTATTACTTCAGCCCGCTGGGTATCATGCGTAGGCAAGGTGTAAGATTATGCACATGAATATTTCTGTCTACCACTTCTGTGTGCTGAGACAATACCAACTCACACTTTCTTCTGTCATTGGTCCTTATTCCATCGAGGATATTCTTAATTACCAGCAAGACAATTGGGTAATATCATATAAAGCATCACAGCATCATTCCTGTGATGATTTACACCTGCTAAGAGCCTGATTATTGAATTTTAAACCATATAGTAAGCTCAGAAGGTAGACAATATTTTTCTATAGGACACTGTTTCTATTTTTAATATAACTACTCTCCTTTTTCCAATTCATTGGCACAATTCTCTTAAAAGAAAGAATTTTTGTACACACAGACACCATTTCTGAACATCTGAGCTGCCTTGAAAAACTCAGAGCACTCCTATAGTAGTTTAAATCAACTCAAGTCTAAACACTGAAACACTGAATTTGACAACGTGCACGAGGGTCATGGGGAGCACATCTCTTCTTGGGGATTCTAAAGAATGCAAATAAAAATACAGAAATAAAAACAAGCTCACTGCGTTCCTTGCTCCACTTTGAGATTATATGTGGTTTTATATGGTTTTTATTTGTATTTATATATGTATTTATGCACAACCCTTGCAGGATTATTCCAAAATTTTTGGGAATGATGGAAATTCTGTTGATTCCAGTCTCTGCTTTCCATTATGGAAGACATTTGTGCAACAAGTTTGCTGAGGATGGAACACTAATGAAATGGGTAATTTTATAAACGCACTGGGCAGGGTAAGTGTCCAACAGAAAAGAAGTCACACAGATGCAGAAATTAGTCTGCTTGAAACAAATAAACCAAGGAATGCCTGCTAAAGAGTCATGAATTTCTTTGTAACTGTGACCGCACATGGAACACCTTTTTTCCTAAATCACCTACAGAATCTCTGCAGCTGAAGGTGTTTTGATAGCAGTTATGATCAGAACACCACCACTTCTCATACGTGAAATACAACGCTGGGAAGGATTTTTTCACTCCTCAAATCACTCTTCTGAGGCTTTATATCAATCTCAAGCAATTTGCCTAGCCATTTCTATGATAAAATAGGTGTTTTTATCCATTTAGAAGAGCAATAAAACTAAGGAAAATTCAGGCAGAACACGCTCTTTCTTTAAAGCTTCAACTCAGATAGTAAGAATCTCGTTTTTGCCGTACTTCTCTCATGAACTCAACTTTCCATAGTGCATTAAGTGTTGTAATAATGCAAATCAAATACAAATTTTAATAACTCCTTCCATTAAAATGATCTATTAAAGTTTTAAGAGTCCAACACTTATGAGCATTATTCTAATTGCATGATTTTGCTCGGGGCAGGTTTTACAGATCTGCCTGATCATTGGATATTTGCGCATTTAGGATTATTTTAAATTAATTTTTGGAAGAGTTTCAGTCTCAGTAGCAACAGTTGTTTAATAGCTGTCTTGTGAGTAACTACGCATCTGCTTCCACATGAGAAAAAAACTACATACATTTAGAACTCTGGGAAAGGAGGTGGCAGAGGTTTACAGAATGACAAGCAATATGAAGAACATTCTGAAGATGTTTGCTCACTTTAGTACAAGGAGCAAAAGAGGGTTAAATTAAAAAAATAATAATATATATTTGTTATGCAATACAGTTAAGTTGTGGTACTCTCCCACAGAACATTAAAAATATATAACTGTATTAAGAAAAGCTTTAGAATTCAATCAGTGCAGCTCCTTTGATACCATTAACCTTTCTGGTTTCATGCGACTTGTAGGATGGATTTCTAGTAGAAGGATGTGCAGTGGAACTCGCACACTGGCTAAGAAAGCAAGGAAGCTTTGCAAACCTTCTAACATTTTTTATGTTAACAGAAATAATTCAGATCAGTACTGGGGGACAAAGTTCTGTAATTCCTCCTCAGAATCCATCCCAAACAAAACAACTGTGAAATACTGGATGATGTATATGGACTGTGTCTGGGGTTTTCCATGAAAACTTTGTGTGGGATAATAATGCCAAACAGGTAAAAAGGGTTGGAGTGAACAAATCAGTTTTCAAGAGGCTTCCCAACTAAAAACAAGTTAAATAGATTTCAAAATAATGGAAAGTGTCTCAATAGATACTCTTCTAAATTATCACTGGCTTTGAAATATGCTTTGGTTTAAAATTTTAATTTCTATATGAAAGCAAAAAAAAAAAAAGAAATATTTTGAGATTACTGAAGAAAATAATTTGGTGCTTATTCCTTTCCTTTTAAATGTGTTAGTTAGTCACAGAATTAGTTGAAAACAATGAAATCTTAAGAACTCCCAAAGCATAGGATGAAGTATTCTCTACTAGCTACACAATGAGAGAAAAATCTTATGTCACTTTCATTAGCGTACAGATTTAGTGAAATACTCACATTCCCATAGAGGTTGCACATACTGGAACTCAGGGTTTGGGTTTCTTTCCAAGTGTGATGCTTACACACGGTAAGTGATAACTCTTTTTTTATTAGACACTGTCATCTACATTTCTACAGAAATACCTGGAGGTATTCCAGCCTCCACATGGCTGATAGCCTTTTTTCCCTTATGGAATAGAATCCTAGAATCCTTTGAATTGGAAGGGGCCCTTAAAGGTCATCTAGCCCAACTCACATGCAATGAACACGGACATCTGCAACTCGATCAGGGGGCCCTGAGCCCAGTCCAGCCTGACCCTGAGTGCCTCTAAGGACAGGGCATCATTTTTCTTACACTGTCACAAACAGGACAGGAAGTCTGAGCAGGGTATTTCAGCCACTTTTAGTTCACAGACTAATGTGTTAAGACAAAAATGGTGATTAACTCTTAAGTAATTTAGAAGTGGGCTATCTAAGGTGAAAGAGCCCTAGATGCCAGGAAGGGTTAGGCTTCGGGCAGGGGACAAGGCAGACAACACAGGGATGGTGTGCAGTGATAATGGTGTGGGGCAGGAACATCCCAAGATGTCTGCTCAATTTGTCAGGAATTTCTCCTCTGAACTACTACCTCCAGATCTCTCCACAACACCCTCAGTCCTTTTATCTCTGAGCTATCTCCAAGTTTACTGCCTGCCTATCACCTTGGCTGAACTACACTAATAGTGAACTAATTACATATGAACGCTCTAATTTGCTTTATGTCTTTCTCAAAAACCACACGTGTGCAGGCATGCACACAAGTAAACTTTTGCTCACGCTATAAAATTGCAGCACGATGTAGAATCAGTTCACCAGCCCAAACATTACAAAACATCGCATGCTCACTGCCCATCTACTGCTTGTCCCTGCCAGGCCACCACCAGTGCTTGTCATTCCTGATCTGCAACATCACCTGCTGCTCCAGACCAGAAAAGGGAGCAAAGAAGAGAAATACGTGTTTGTCATTGAACTGAACTGAGAAGAAGGAAGACGAGAACGATAAGATCATTGCCTGCAGCACTTTGTTTATGAGAACATCCTTCCAGTGATATATGCCTGCACCAGGTGAAAGTATTGTGTCACCCCTAACATATTTTAAATGCCAGGGCTGTCATGCAAGAAGACAATGATGAACAAGTTTAAACAGAATATGGTATTGTAGCCGTGTGCAGTGTTACCTTTTAAAGGTTTGCATCAGTAGCATTTCTTAACAGAACATTTATGAACTGTTACATTCCCCTACAGAACCTCTTTCATACTCTCAATGAAATTATTTCTATTGTAGATGAAGTATGTAGAACATAATACATATATTAAACAAATTAGGCCACTTTCTCATGCAAGTTTTTCAGGCTATTTCACATGACCTCCCAGTCATACTATTTGATCTTCTCTTAATTCCTTGGATAACAAGTTAGGGACTACACCTCTCTTGGCAAATAGGTCAATAAAGGGACATCCACATTGCTCCAAGCGCAGGAGCCTGCCCCAGGTCAGAGGTTTGTTTGGTTGAGCTCTGGTGTGTGCCCATTAACTAGCTGCTGGAACTCCCAGACTGCATTACCTAGTTTAATTTCACACAAAAGGACTCGCATGCTGTGGAGCACAGAACGCAGGGTCAGCTGGAGAATTCACTTAAAATACACTCCTGTCCCAAAATGAAACACTACTTGAGAAACACCTCTTGCCACAAAGCAGGTATGCACAGAATTATTGGCATATGGCAGTTTTCTTCCCAGATAATTATCTCAAGCTTAACTGCATGAACACCATCACTGTGCTACAAGGCCATTGCACAACATGACTATTTTCCCAGACTGACAGTTCAGAGAGTCTTGGGAACACCAGCATCCAGCACATGATACTGAACACACACACAACCATATCCACCTCAGATTCAGATGAAAGAGCTTTAACCACCTATGTCTCATGGAAGGAAGGCAACCATGACAAAGTTTTCCATCTTTGAGGTCAGAGCCATTCTGTGAACATCCAAGACAGCATTAATTTACAGGAGAGGAAAGGGCATTCCTGATTGCCTGAAAAATGCCCACAGAGCTAGGATTCCTTAAACACTGACTGAGGGGGTCCTGTGTGGACTTGTGTAACCTGTTCAACACCGCCCCATCAGTTTTCTTCCCTGCAGAATGGAGACACCTGATTTTTTACTCACAAGGTTATTAGGAGGACTTTCCAATTAAAGTTCTTTACAAATGAAAGTGTCTTGTGAACAGTATTTAATCACCTGGCTAAAAACAGTCTCCAATTTCTTTAGGCAGAACCTCAGTTTTCATAGGGACTGGTCAAGGTGTTCGGTTTACGTAAGGCTGCAGGATCTTATGCTGCATCTTTAAGACATAGTTTACTTCTGAATCAGTAAATGTACTAGACAAAGCAGCCATTATTTATGCATTCCTGCATACATGGCAAGGTGAAAATAATAGAATAAACATCATATACTTCATTATGATATCGGTTTACACTTCCAGGGTACACAAAAAGAGGCCATTTCATCAAGCTAATTGCCTGAAAGTAAAAGAGAGAACTTTAGCTATTAGTCTATTATGGGGCTTTTTTCTTAATCACAAATAGGGGCCGTGTGTCCCCAGGGGGATGTGTATTCTAATTTACAATTGAACTACAGATCAGAGCAATCAATCTTGTGCAGCACTTTTACAGTGTAATTGCTGCAACATAACAAATAAAAAAAGCAGCCTAAGTCGAGTTTCAGCTTGAGGTGGAGATATTTACCAGGCATTGGGTCGGGGTGGGAGGGAGGCAGAGAGGCACCACAGCCATGAATATGCAATGAGGGCTCATTAGTGCCCCAGTGTTGCCATGACGAATGGCATTATCCCCAGCCTGGTGCAGCCTAAACATGAATTTTATAACGACCCATTTATCATGACTTGTCATGGGGTTCTTTACTGTACTTTCTACTGGCTCTCACACCTTCCTCCATTATCACCTCAGAATTCCTTTTGTTATTTTGTCTTATTCTGGTTTAGTTTTTGGTAATGAAGCCCAACTTAGAAGATGACTGCAAACAGCAGTGTGCTGATGTGCCAGAGCAACTTAAGGCTTCCTCAGCTGGAGATCCAACGCCAAACGCGTAGGTGGTCTTCAGTCCACTTACCAGGGGATAAGCATCCTCGTTGTCACAAATATCTGCAATCTTGTCAGTTGACTCAGCAGAAAGGTCTTAGATTGACCGAGCATCAAGACAACTATCTTTCCATTCTGGCAGATGTGATGGATGAATCTGTTTTGTTGACCTAGGCCTGTCTAAAAGTGCTCTTCCTCAGCCCACGCCAGCGATTTGTACAGTGTAAAAACTCACCCCTTGCCTCTACACTGATAAAGCTACCGAGCCAGGTAAGTAGACAAAAACTGCATTCTGCCTAACTCCTGTTAAACTGGAAAAAAAAAAAAATACTAGATGCAAAACTGAAGTGACAGAAAAAGCATTAACTTGCCAGGAGCAAGAGGTAATAACCAACTCCATAGGAAAACAAAATTACCAATAAGTAATTAGTGTGTCTGGCTTGAGCTCATTTTTGGTCACTGCACGTTGTCTGTTTTACTGCTGTCCCTTTGGCCTACCCGATTCCACATTTAATATACCACTGCTTATAAAGAAATCCCTGCGGCTCAGGAGGCTGAATTGCCATGCTGGGGTAGGGCCTGCTCGCTGGTATATAGAAGCTTTCATTTCCCAAGTTACAAATCTGACATCTCATGGCCAAATCCATGCCAGTTTATTTCTGGGAAGTCTGTCCTCATTATTTACCCCAAATAGTTTCACTGTCAGTATGCCTTTTTTTCCCAGTATGAAGTGGCTGCAGCATCTGAAAGTATCAAGCCTCTCTTTGTTGGATTTTACACTTTTGCTATTACAAGAATTTGTCTTTGGGGACAGAAAAATCAAGCAACTTATTTCCAGCTATTACTTGGATAGGACTTCATGTTCTTAAACAAGTTGTGAGCTCCCATGATCTCTGAAAACAACTCTCCCGAGGTCTCACATCAGGATAGTCCTACAGTTCTTTCATTACTCTACTGGATGTTTGAAAATATTAAAAGGCATCGAACATCCCAGTCCAGCAATTTATAGACTCAGAGTCTGGTGCTGTAGCCCTCAAAGCCTCTATTTCTTCCACAAAATCTGCACTTTGCTATTATCGTCACCAAGACAGGCATGTGTTTCACTAGAGAAGCAGTTTGTCAAAGCAACAGTCCATTACCCAGAGATTCATCACAGGTTCTCACTTCAGCACACAATAGGAGAGAGCCTGCATGCCAGAACATGAGGGGGAAGGGAAGCTTCCTTGCAATGAGGTGCATGAGGTATGTGGCACACTGATTTAAAGTCAGGCATAGCTGATCAGGGCAGCAAATGCTGAGGTGTTCATGCCATCTTTTTTTTTTGCCTGCCCGTAAGGTCAGACTGCCATACCTGACTGCACTGCCACTATCTGCAGCTTATAAGATGCAGTAAGCAGATGGCCACTTTAGTTGAACTTTGTGATTCGTAGTCCCACACAGTGAGTTTTTTCTATTACTTTATAGCAATAGCTGGTGGTCCTTCAGGGAAACATGCTCATCTTTCTCCCACTCATCAAAAAGACAGACATTGAAACAAAGATTATTAAAGGCCAGCCAATGCAGATGACATCTAGATCTATGTCAGTGTAACACCCAGTGCCACTACAATCACATTGTAGATTTCTAGGTTGAGATCAGCAGCCATATGGAGGGCAGCTGCCTGAGACAGAAAAGCATTTACTGTTCCTCAGTCAATCTACAAATGGCAATAATTAAAATAAAATTCCAATCCTCAAAATATTAAGTCCTTGGTTCTCAACCAACAGGCCTCAGACTATAAGAAACACCCAAATTTTGGGTGGAAAAAAAGTCTGTCACATGAATCCAGATCCCAATATAAATATCAAATGAGATCTTTTGAAGAGAAATTATAAAAAGGCAATATTTTAAAATGGAAGATAAGCACATAGCGTGGGACTAATTGTTTATCCAGAATTCAAGGGAAGCTTAATGACTGACTGCATAGAATCAGAAGCTGACTGAGAGCAAACCCACTGGAAAGTATTGCACCAAATGTACGTTTTAATGCAATCAAATCCTACCCACAAAAATATGCATACTTACATCAACAGTTTGCTACATTTACAGATAGAATTCTTAGGACACAAGAAAATATGGAAAAGAACTGCAGGTGTAATTACTGTATAATGGTGTTCAGTATCTGTTCAATTGCTGTATTTACAACAGAAAAAGCAGATACTATTTCTCCATATAAAGTAGCATATTTTAAAGGCATTTGATAAAATGCATGCTTGGAATGAGTTTTGTATTCAGTAATTTGAACACCTAGACAGTGCCAGGAACACATCCCACCTTGCCTGCAAAGACTACCAGTTATACTACATAAAGCAGCCTTTTTTTAGGCTATTTCTTTCTGTGGAGAAATCCCTCCCTCCCTTCTTAATTGTATTTCAAAAGTGGCCTAATAATGTTTTCCTCACTGTTCCCCCTCTAAGGCTTAGCTTTAGGCATCCTAATAAATGAACAATCTTTTCCCTGGTTCTATTTCAGTTTTGGCTTTAAGCACTGTCTTTCCTTATCTGGAGCCAATGGCTCTCTGCTTTCCACTTTTAAACAAACAAACAAAACGTCCTTCTCCACTGTCCTCCTCTTATCCCTCCACTTTCTTTAATGACATCTTCAGTCATTAATGAGTTAATAAAAATCTCAAAGTCATCTGGGAATAGATAAGGGGAAAGAAAGAGGAGTATTGTACACATAATGACAGGCTCCCTGCTGGCCCTAAGATGTCATGGGTCAGCCATGTTAAGAATGTGTGTGCCCAATCATCTGCTGATTTTTATCAGCAAGGCCTCAAGCAGAATCTGACACGGCCAGTTTGGGAGTTACAATGAATAAACAATGACTTCTTGGATTGTTGGCGGCTGTATGATAGAGTGAGAGGGTTTATATATACTAAAACATGATGACATTAGCAATCAATATACCAATTACTGGACAAGTTATTGGACGAAGAATGCACATGTCTTGAGCTTTGTGCACTTTGAACATGCTACCAGTGATGGAGACCACAGAAATAATGGTGCTTAACCCTTCCCAAGCTAGATATGCTATTTCTTGACAATGCCTTCAAGTTTGATTGCATGGTGAGAGAAACAACAAACCACTGGTCTGATTCAGCATATTAAGTCTTCCAGATAGAAGACATAAGCTTGACAAATTTATTTTTCATTAGGACTTAACGAAAGGAATAGATTTTTCAAGTGAGCATTTGGATGCTTGAACAACAGATAATTTAAATTGTTCCCCATAAAATTTCAGAGGAAATCGATTTCTTTTCACCCAAGCACCACAAGCATACCACAAACTTCATCACTGAGAAGTTAGAACACATTTTTATAGGATCATTTAGACAAATACCCCAACATGCTTCACTTGCTTATTCCACAATAGAGGAAGGAAGATAGAACTCTAAGATACTACTTTTATTCTTGTGCTACCAGAAATACATTTCTGCATCTGTTCAGTTTCATCTCCTTGCTCTCTTTAGAAAGCTCAAAACATTCAGTGTTTACAAGTTTATCTTCTTTTATTCTGGAAATGATTGTGAAGATTCAATGTCAGCTTTATAATTGAAACCAGAATGAAATGTGGTTAAGTCAATCACCTCATTCAAAGCACAAATGCAGAAGACAATTGACATGGAGACCAAAGAAGAGGACAGAGCTGCCACATCTGGGGTGCAGCAGAAGCACTGGACTGAGTGGTATCATTTCTCCATTCAGACAAGTATACATTCCAATAGAAAGCTCACGGGCTTTGCCTTCAGATGAATCATTAAAATTATGTGGGAAAGATTAAGATGATTCTCCTTCTCTGCATTATGAATGACATCTTTTACTGAGATCTGGGAAACAGCTGAGAAAGCAGCAATGCCACATGCATTTGGACTTTTGCTCAGGTGAGGCAAACAAGACAAGGCATAAATATACAATGACTTTGTCTCCTAGGGAATCAGACAACAATAGAAATTGTGCAAGAAAGCCCAAAACAGTACGTATTTTGTGTAGATTAGAAGCTGAATAAAATCTTAAGATGCATCTCTTACAGACTGCTCTTGTGATGCAAAAGCTAAAGCGTTGGTCTAAATTACAATCATATCTGCTCCAGCTTCTGAGCACTAAGCATCTCTCAGAGCTGTGTTGGACAGTAATGGCAGAGGGATCACTCCCAGACATAGGGGAAAAAATAGATGAGACCACATCTGGTTTTAACTGCAGCAGTTATGAAATGCTCAGCTGCATCCTCTCAAATGGCTCTTCCCATTAAGTTTGTGAAAAGTTTGGAAGTGAATTTGTCCAGCATGTCTGATATGAATAACAAAATGGTTTTAAATGTAAATGTTTCATAAAATAGCACCATTATCATACATTACAGTGAGTACAGTTGAAAAAACTCAATCCCTCCTCCGTAATTTACAATTAACTTTTTGCCTCAAGGTAACAGCTACATTCACAAAAAATAATGGTAATAGATTGACCTTGTTATGAATGGATAACAAGCTGGAAACAATATAGTTTGTCACAGAGCATTAACTGTTACTGTTGAAATTGTAAATAATGCGTATAGAACATACAATGTAAATGGCTCCCCTTAAAAATATTAATTATGTCGATTAAACACTTGATGTATAATGGATTACTCTGGAATCTACTTAAGTCCATGTCAGACTGAATACACCATTGCCTAAGATCCTTTTCTGCCCTGACTGCTCACTGTGGACCTAGCATTTACATTGGAATATGGCCTTAAATTAAAGATATATGGCCACCTTTTTTTTTTTTTTTTTTGCTTGGATTGCTCGCATGCTTTTTCACTGAATACAGCATCAGAATATTAGGCTGTCTAGAGATACCCAGGCTCTTCTGACATGCTTTTAGGCTGCTTCAGAAGCTAATGAAAAGAAGCCCTCATCCCACAGTACAGGCCACTCACTGAAGGATCTCTATGGGATTCAGAGCACACCACAAGCTTCTATGCCACTTCGTAATCACTGGCAATGGGATAGAAGAATACAGACAGGTTTTTACACCTGGCTGGTTTCTCACACAGAAGTGGTGCAACTCACCCATAAGGAAGCAAAATCTTTGAGGGCTGATGCTACTCAGCTGATGTGTGCTTTGTGTTCTCTTCAGAGCCAGGGCTGCAGTCATCTGGGAGGAGATTGCTATCACATGGCTTCAGAGAGCAATCCAAAAACTGGTACATAACACATGGCATAGAAAAGATTAGACTTTTCTGCCAGTGCCTGGGGACCACTAATTCACAAACAGGAGACTAAACCATATTTTTTGTGTTTCCAACCACAATAAGTGCTCCTCAGCTGTGGCTCAACACTGGACTTAACAGCACAATACTTCACTGTTCTGGCTAATTACCATGTATAGACTATTGCATTATAAAGGAGGGATTCCCGCTAGATTATCCACATAGAGAAAGTGATATTAAAATGACAAGCCACCAAAAGGTCAAACAACCAGTTGCCAGAAGTTAGAATAACTAGACTGTGGAGCAGCAATATCTGGGGAGCTGGCATGTGTCCCAGGACTCACTGTCATACAAATGGAAGAAAAGACAGCTGGAATCTTTCTGGATTGACTGTTATTTTCTCTGAGCATAGTGTAAATCCATCACTTTGGTTTTTCAACCAAACGCCTGAATGGGGAGTTTAGAAACTGATACAGTAAAATATAAAGTTTCTTTAGACATCATTTTTCCACGTGTGAGCTTCAGCTACTTTAAGTTTTATCCTTTGGTATCAAGGACTGTTCAGGATTTAAGCATAAAGAGTCTGATTAAAGTTAGACCTCTTCAGTACACCTGTAAACCAAGCAAATACTTTATTGCCACACTTGCCAAGAGGTGTGTTCTCCTGCCTCAGGAGGGAAAGTCACTGCTTATGTGCTACTGAGCAAGCACCTCTTTCCCCCTAATGGGGTCAAAATCCCAGCACATGTCTGGTTGGTAGAGAACACTCAAGTTTCTGGCCACTCTCTGCTTTTCTCTGGGCAGCTCGTTTCACCTTCAGTTAAAGTCTAGCAGTTTGCTATACATTTGGTGCCATCTCTTTAAAGATGTACATCTGAATGGGCAAGAAAGTGAGGGATTAGCAATGGGCAGAGGTCAAGTCCGTCAAGACTTTAAGCATGTCATTGGTTGTAAAAGAGATTACATTACTGGCAGCTCTTTGCCAGATCAGTACTTCGATGCCAAATGTTAATCCTTGCTGGGGACATGATGGCTTGTAAATGTTATAGGAGAACATAGCTTTTCCTGTAGAAAACAGGCATTTATGGTTAAAACATGGATTATTTTCTCATGCTTACATTTGCATTTCATGCCAAATCACCGCAGCTTGCTATGAACTTTGCTTCAAGTACTTGTATGTATTTGAGTACATTTAATCTCTTCAGATCTTCATTTCTATAACTAAGGAGACCATGTTGGAGTTCTTAAAACTCTAGGAAGCAGAAGAGCTAGAGCTGAGTCTCAGGCTTTGCAAACTAGGCAAAGCCTGTTTGCTTACTGAACCTGAGCTTTCCCATCTATAAAATGGAGCTGCATGTGAAAAGAATCTGGTAAGATTTACGATTGCTGGAAGGGCAGTATTTACCAGATTTATAATAGCAACTTGGCTTTTCTAGTCTCTAGCTATAACTAGTATGTTTAATATCTGACTTTATAAGTAACATCCTTTCCTACAATTACACAGGTTTAGGCAAGCTGAAGTTTCTAGGTCAGACTTTTATACCAGGATGTCCAAGGCACAAGTCTGTACAAGAATTTATAATAATAGAAGTCTCAATTGACCAAAAGTTTATTCTGCTGTGGACAAAGAGCATAACTCTGGGTGTAACGAGCAGCTGCTAAGCACGTGCAGGACACCATATGAGAGTAAGATAGTCAGGAAACCCACACTGCACCATGTTCAGTAGCAGCTGACTATGCTTGCACAGCTATACCTCAATGCTCAGCCTGCAGAAAGTTATTTGCCTGTTTACAGCACACCAAATGAAAAAGAATTTAGCAAGTACAAGAGCAAGCTGTGTTCCCACCTGCTTTTGGGATCTTGAGATCCTCAGCATACATACCTGAGTTTCTTACTCACCTTTTGGGAGGTAAGGAAAAATCATGTTAATGTAGAAATTAATAAAGCTTTATTACAAAGGGCTTAGTGAGGTCAAAACCACCAGTGCCTCCTGCTTGTGAATTCAGGAGTAAGGGAGACTGCATACCCTCCCAGATAAATTTGATAACAGAGCATATAAAGAAAACCCAATCATTTCAGCCTAGGGAAACCTGAGCTTATTTGGTTTCATGCTGTGTACACTTTGTGCCTATAAAATTATAAAATTCTAGTAGAAGGGAATTCAACATTTTTTCAGCAATAATAATAGATATTAAATTGTGTTAGTTTAGTTTTGTTATGCAGATTATTTTTTTTCTTTCACTTCTACTCTTTGAAATGTTTTGAATTAAAATAGCTTACTCAAGGTCACTGAAGGCATATGGTCCTGCTCAAAACTTTAAACAAAACATTAGTTTTTACAACCTTTTGTAATTTGGTATTGTATACAACATGGTTATAGACGAGTTTCTGTAATCTTTGCAGTGGGTGACAGAAATATGAGAGCCAAATTTATAAGCCATTTAGTGAAGCATTTAATCAATTTCATGCATAGGAAATAACACCAATTGCTTTGCTTTATCAATCTTGCTTTCTCAGAGACCTGCAGTCACCCCAACCTAAAAACACTCAAGAGTGGGGGGGAACCATATGCAAAAGTCTAATGCTGTACACAAAATGTCAGGGACTTCAGAGGGCTGCTTAAACTTACTTGCCAGCATCAATAAGGCTTCCTGAAGCTATTAATATATTTCAGAAAGAAAGAAAAAGCTTAATATACATAGGGAGTTAGAAGGCCTCTTTGTACTGAGTTATTCATTAAGCACACTCTGCTTAGAATGTCTTTTACACTGTCTAGAGTTATGCAGATTATGTTTGCTTCTAATACTAAAATGCTTGTATATGCTGCCTCTAATCACTTACAAACACTTAAAAAATCATCCTTGCACCACAAGTCCCCGCATTTCCAATAAAACATCAGTGGCAAATATCATCTGACAGACTTAGAGAGACACTACTCAAGACAACATTGCTCACTACAGCCTTAATAAAAAAGCAACACACTGAGGTCTAGACTGCCTTCAACCACATAAGAGTTAAAAGTCACACTTACCCATGGCTGTAATGTGGGGGCTGGTTTGGGGCTTTATCTTGTAGAAAACAGGACTGAAGGGTTAGAATGGCTCCTCTTCTGGTCTTCATAGCATGACTCCGGGTGGCATATTGGTGTCTTAGCATCAGACGAGCAGAGGGAAACAACACTCCTCACACTTCTGCAAGGCACCTTATGAACTGGAAGATCCTCAGCACTGCCATGGAGGTGGACCAGCACCAGCATATTCGTGTGCCAAATGCCTGCATCAAGTTATTACTCTTTCAACAGAAAATCAGTGTTCATGTCAACCACACTTTTCCTGTCTTGTATCTGAAAACCTTCACTGGATTAAGAGGTAAGGCTAAAAAGGCTATTTTAGAGCACACTTTTCTTTCTTGTGTACAACAGCTAGTACAATACCCCAAAGCAGAGTAGTACAGTGACTATTTTCCTAAGTGAAAAATTCCTGAAGGAGCAAAAAGGCAATCTCTCTGATAATCATCAGCTGCTCAACTATATTAAATTTAGACAAGGCTACAATAGTGCTAGAGTTGTCCCCTGCCCTCTAAAATTAGAACTGAAAGAATGGCGGGCATAGTGCTAAATATATAACTCATTTAAAAATAATGTGCTCTCAAGGCTTTCCTAATGCCTGAAAAACTGATCACCATAAATCCCTACAGATGTGCTTGCAGCCTGCCTGCCTCCATCAGCCCAAACACATTCCTGTGGGATACAGCCTTTCTGAACATCTTTCCTCTACAGTGCTCAGGAAAGAGAAAGCAGTAAAGCTTCCTTACAATTAAACAACACACTTCCCATTTATCTGAAAGGACGAAAATGGAACCTGGCCTCCACCTCTTATATAGAAAAGGGGAAAAAAATAAAGAAAAATAGATAGAAGAGAAATAAATATTTACTAGATTCTTCTCAGACCTGGCAGGTTGGAGAAAGGCACGGTGTTTGAGACCATTAGAAGCACTGGCTTTACCTCTGCAAGCTACAGGACTAAGGGAATCTCCACAAGGAAAAAGCAAATTCCTCACCCCTATTTCTGTTACTTAAATCTCCCAAAGTTTAGCTTTAATAACTTCAGAACAACCAGAAGCAGGACAGATGAACAGCAGATTTGTGGAGGAACTGAGGTACAGCATTCCCTCCCTTACTTCCAAGTTCAGAGCAGCTCCTACCCATAAAAGAAGAAAAAAACCAAAAAACGTCCCCAAAAACTTACATTTTCCTTTCTAACTTCATTTTAACTGCATAAAAAAATACCCTAAGAAAGTATACATCTATACAGAGGAAAGTGGGAGCAGGCTGAGGCCTTCACTGAATTTATAGCCAGCTGCAGCTTGTGGTGCAAATTGGCCCAAAGGAATGCTGGGAGCTTAGAGGACTTAACAGCCTCCATCTTGGAGGGTGTGGGCTTTGATTTGCCATCTGTTTCTCCTTCTCAGTTAATTTGGTTATTAGAGAGGCTGTAGCAGATGTTAAACCTCTGAGAAGAGCAATCTGAAGGGGGCAGAGAGGTTTTTGTGGAGGAATCAGAGTGCCCTTACCTGTGTGGTGTGGCTCTGGGAGAGCAATGAGCTCAAACCTGGGCTTTGCAAAACTCAGGCTTTGCTTAATTTGCTTAACTGTGAAGATAAGACCCAGCAGTCATGCATGAAGTTGGGCTGCTGCTCTTAGAGGTGATTCTCCTTCTTTGCTTTAAAAAAAAAAAAAAAAAAAGGCTAGCATTTGTTTTTCCTTTAGCTTCCCCTCTTTTCCTTTCTATTTTGGGGGAGCTGGAGATGCCCTAGCCCTGTTCCCTTGGTCTCCTTGGGCCTGTTAGGTGCTGCGTCCCTGGAATGGGGTCTGGACTTGATCTGCTGCAAATACAGAAGTTTGTTACTGATGCAAACAGGTCATATTACGCTATTCTTGTACCTTAAATAAATCAAGAAAGGTGTAAATGTGCTAGTTGTGAACTTATTTCTCCCTTGGGCTGCTTCCGTGAGATGTTTCTTTCTCTTCCTTTCTCCCCCCCCCCCCCCCTTGCTCCCGCTTTTGCTGCCTTGAATGGCATCAGCTTATTGAAGGATTTTCTGAAAATAGCAGTATTGGAAAGGCATGTTCTCTGCTCATCTGGAATATTCCAGGAGGAATTAACTCCCTTAATTCTTCACCCCATAAATTTGGGGTTCCCTTTCTAGTTTTATCTTGGAGATGTGTTAAGGCAATAACAAGTATAAGTAAAAGAAGCTGTAAGGTTTGGCTTTCTGTTTTTCAGGAATGTGGTCTGTGGATCCAGCAATATGCAGGCAGGGCAGGGCTCCTGCCTGGGGCTGGTGGCCGTTCGCACGTGGGACATCTTGATTTGGTGTCAGGGGACCTGCAGCTGCCTGATGCTCTCAAGGTACTGTCTAAAACTTAGCTGGCAGAAAAAGCCATTTTATCCTGCTACTTTTTATCCCCTCTATTGACAAGGAAGTAGAGGTTTGGGTTTGTTCCTTTTCTTTGCTCACGAGCGTGAAAACTTAAGGCATTCCTCCAGTGGCTGTGAGCTGTTCTTGGGGAAACTTGTGTTTCTGACAATTCTATTTGTAATATGGTTCTTTTGCTGCTCCCAGGAGCTGTTTGTTGCTTTGTGGATTCTTCTGGGCTTGGTCTAGAGTTGTTGGATTTTTGCCAACAAAAGTAAACTAGAGTTAAAGAAATGCCACTGTCTCCTCAGTCTCCAAAGGTTGTTTTCTTGAACCCGGGTAGACACAACAATTTGAAAACCTCAGTCAAGGATTGGTTGTGTTTTGATTTTTTTTGTCTGTTTAAAAATCACAATATATAGATGTAAGTTACAAATGGAAAAGAAGAGGGCTATTCCCAATATTATCTTCTAGACATAAATAACAAACAACTCTAGTAATCAAAATTTACTGCGATTGTAATAGGTTTTGGCATCGTTTACGTATCGCAGGGAATGTTAACATAATGTTGACTTTCAGGACTGAGGCCAGTTTCTTTTTGTTGTTGGCTTTTTTCTTTTCTTTCTTTTTTTAATGCTGAATTCATTATAAAAAAAGCTCCAGTATATTTGTGGTTTTTATGGTATTCAAGAGATTAATTCTCATAAATAACACTGTTTATACCTCCTTCTAATCAGAAAGTTGAAATTATCTGTGACAATATGAACACTAAAAAGTTGTATACTATGAAAATATTTCAATAATTAATGCGTGCACTATCTAGAGCAATTGACAGTGAGGTCATAAACATAATGGGCCATCTGTGTTTGATTTGTATCTGAAAATGCTTAAAGGGAAAGGCAGGTAATTCAGGCTGCTCTAGCAAATGTAGACAGGCAAGATTTTTTTTACCTTCTCAGAAGGTTGTTGAACCATTTCATTGCTTTAAAGAAGGAGAAAAAAATTCTTCCAGGCTACAGTCTTTTAACATGCTTGCATTTGGCTCCTGTGTTCTCCAGCAAGCAGAGCACACCAGTGGGACTTTCAGTTTTCCTTCAGAGTACCCAGGGGGCTGTCATTCTCCCTTATTTACTTTGTATTGTTTGCTCTGTTAAAAAAAAAAAATGCCACTCCAGGCTCCTGAGCGCACTCTGCATTCTGAAACCTGGGTTTAAATAGTTTCCTTTGGACTTTTCCAAGTTCAAATCTGCACTGGCCTGTTGAAAGGCAGCAAAACTTTTATGCAGGGATCTGGCTCATTGCACCTTTATGACCCTTCTCTGGATTTGCCCCAACTTGTCTCCTGAACCTTTTCTCCTTTGTGAAAGTCAAGGTTCAGGTTACCAGCATATCTGGGATAGGATTTAGTTTAGCACTGGGCTTCTGTGCTGCAATGGGGAGAAATGGAGTGTCTTGCAGTCACCAGAAATGACTCTTTATCTCTGGACTTATATGCATTGGCATAAAGCCAATATCAAGCTGGAATGACTCAATAAACAAACAACCAAATACCCCTCTTGTTTTTGCTGGCTGATTTGATGACAGTCAGGCTCCTGCTCTTGGCACTGTCTAAGGCTCTACTGAAGGAAATGCCATTATCTCTCTTGTGCCAGGCAGAGATTAATAATTTCTTAGAAATTGAATCCAGACAGGGCTTCTAAATGATTTCATGTGACCTCCTGTATATCAGAGCTATTAAATACTACAAATTACCTATGATAAACCCAGAGATTGCTACCAATTTAAAACTCTGCAGTTTTTCCCTCTGCTCTGCACTTCCTTGTTGCCCAATCTGTAAGTGTAGGCAGAGAAGAAATCACAGCAAAGTGCCATCAGTGTATGGGGAAACCAGCTGAAACATGTCCACGTAATGCCATGCTTTAAGAATTCTTCCCTATGCCTGATAATTTGGTCTGGGTTTACTTTCCTGCTCCGGTCTGAGTTTGGTGATCAGTGTGATCCTGTGAATGAGAAGAACAGACTCCCAGCCACTACTACCTGTGAGATTTCTCCATTGCCCCTGACAATGTGGACTACCTTTTCAGAATCTCAACCTTAGTATTGCAAAGTTGTTGGTGTACATCAGGAGAAAAAAAAAAAAAAAGTGGAGTTAGAGCAAGACCAAAATCTGAATTCTATCATGAAGATGTGAGAATTTTTCTCAGTATTGAAAATGCGTGTCCAAAGTTTAGTAGCTTTCAGTGCTGGGAAACTCCATCTTACTTCAGAGCTGAGTTTCTGTGACTTCTGTTTTTGCATCTTGTCAAGTTGGCAGCAAGGTCAAATGCTAACCAGTGTTCTGGTGCATGCAGGTGCCACTGCTCAGAAATAAGTCCTTGTTCATCCTCTTTGTCAAACTGCAGAATTTGATGTGGGGCGTATGAAGCTCGCTTCTGGTACCTGGTTTATTTTTAACACTGATGGTTATGCTTCAATATTGCTTTCTGGAAGTAGAGTTGGATCCAGATATCTAATGAGTTATCCTAGCAATTTTTTCATAGATGAGATAATTTCCTGTTTTCTATTTGGATTTTTTTCTAGCTCCAGAGACTTCTGGCATCTATAGTATTCAACATAGGTGGAGATTAAACTCTAAATCCTTCTAGTTGAACTGTTTTGAGGCAGTTTTATGTTCTACGAGTAGTTGTGCTCCTTGACTTCTGTTGTATCTACGTTGCTTTAAATAGACAGTGACAGGCTGCTTTGAGTAAGCATCTTGTCCTCTTCCATCACTTTCTGCCATAATGCTTATTTGTGTTGTCTATAGATTTTATTAACACAATTTTGTGTAGTATATGAAGATTTAATAATAAAAGCTCACTATTTTTCTGTAATTTAGTTGCAAATTGGGTCAAATCAAAGCAACACCTGGCCCATGCATCTTTAGTGATGGATGCTTAGGAAAAGATTTAAAAACAGAACTCTGTACCCTTCTGATTTCACAGTCAGCAGTTAAGACATTCAAAGCCAATGCTTAGTAGCACCTGGTGATTTAAGTTTCTTTGAACCCATATGTACTTTTGTTCTCATCAACATTTGTGTAAATTAGTTCCATCATTTAATTTGGACTGAGGAGGAAAATACTTTTTTTTTCTAATAGGCCCCACAAATTGTACTATGAAAAATAGTGAATAATCATTCTCTACTTACCTTCTCTATTCTGGATTTTGTAGGGCAGGTATGATGTCCCCTCTTTCCCTGTTTTTAAGTAAAGAATACCTAATAAAAAGAAAGTGTTATAATCTATCCATCTATTTTGAATTAGAATGACCAGAACTACTGTGGATTTATACATGGCATGGGGTATTTTCTGGGTCTTCATTCTCTACTCATATTCTTGTATCCTATTTTCCCTTTTGTGGAACATAAAATCGGTGCTTTATGGCGATTCATTCACAATCACTGAGATCTTTCTGGCATAAATGTCTAGTGCCTGTGTCACACTTGCATTGCTTTCCCCTCAGTGCCACCAGATTTCTGCAAATTATATTGGTATAATGCCCTGATACTCAGTACAGTGAGAGCTTTTAGCTTGGACTGTCCTGAGTAATTCTGTGTCATTTGCACGTATGTGATCAGCATAGCTGGTAAGATAGGGAGGACTCTGCTCAAAAACAACAAAAGAACACATATTTATTCTTTTGTTCATCTCATCCTATTATAGGTCAGTATAAGGGCCTTTGTTGTGACACCTTCTCAAAACTTTTCAGGAGATCTGTGCTTTCTCCCAGAACATGCATTTTTTGCTTCTTTAGAGAACTTGGATCATTATTGAAAGTGGTTTGTGCAGAATATCACTTGGCATTAAAAACTGCAGAGATTTTGTTTTACTCAGTTGAATATAAGGTCTCCAGAAAGACCGTGGATTTCTGTTCAAGCCTGTGGTCTGGCATTGAGGATATGCAGGTTTCAAACTCATCCTCTGCCAAAAATTTGTTTTACCGAGCATGTTGTTTAATCTTTCTGTGGTTTAGTTGGTCAGGGTGCAATCATTGCTTACTCCTTTCTTTTTCTCTAGCTAGCACCTAAGTTTTCCAGGATAGGGGCAGTGTATTTATGTGCATGGTTCTTTAAACAGTTTTGTTTGGTAACTCTGGATAATGTCATAATCCAAGCTGATAATGCATTGGTTAAGGTCAAATAGTTTGATAAGGGCACTAGGTTACCGGTTTTAATCGGGCTCTGTTTCATTCCCTCAATTAATATATTTTTTTCTAATTTTGCTGATACATTATCTCAATGGGAATGTTTGTTTTGGCCACTAAATCAAGCAGCATGCTGTAAGCAGTTTTCAAATTCTGTGTTATTTCAAGTGAAATTATTCTGCTGTTTAAAAGAAGCTGGTTGGACTCTGGCATGAATGTCAGCAAAAAAAAAAAAGCCAAGGACTTTTTTCCCTAGGATTTCACTAAGGTGCTGTAATTAAGAAATGCAAAAAGAACAACAAAAAATGCTTCTGCACTGAAGATGTTGTGCCTTAAAAGTCTGAGTAATAGTTGTTGGGTCAGTGACCATAAAACAGCCCTATAAAAGCAGAATATAAGATCTGAACTGGGGCATTGCCTTGCAACAATTATGCCAGCAGCTAATGGTAATATCCAGTGGGGTGCCCGTCCTTCCTCCTTCCCCACTTAAAGTGACAACATCCCCATTTTCACTCTGCATCTATCATAAAGACACATTGATTTCCTTTTGGAGGAAAACACATATTTCTTCCCTCCTGCTAAGAAGATAAATCTGACAGATTTTAATCAAATGTAGTTGTTCACAACTATAGAAATGTTTCCAGTGTCATAGATGAAAGTCTTTCTTTTTTTTTCTTTGCTGTTTTGAAAAGGAGGAGGTTTCTGGAAGCAAGTTTATTTGGAGTGTACACCTGTGCTAAAAATCTTACTATATGCACCAGCAGTTAACATTTCAGGATGCCCTATGGGCAGGTTTAACTTTACTGCCCTCCAACATAATGCCTGTCTTGTAGTGGTAACCATGAATACTGCTATAGTTAAGGGTCTGTCAGTGGTTCTATCATAAACTCCCCTGTTTCCAGGGTTTTTATAACTCAGCCATAAAAACACTCTCCAAGCTAAAGCTTAGCTTACCAAGACAGACCTGATTCTGATCTTGGAAAGGCAGATGATACATATCCCTCTGTCGCTTCTGAAATTAGCTATGGTCCCTGAGGAAGGGCTCTCAAAAGCTATGGGTGCTACACGTCCCAGAGATACGAGGGATGAAGTGTCTTAGGCTTTCATCCTCTTCAGATGGCAAACAAATTGGCCTTCGTACTTTGAAGCGAGAGGAGTCAAACAACGCACTGCTTTCCAATTTAAATTGCATTTTTACTTCAGTCTTTTATTTCTTCAAGTAACTTCAGGAGTTCATTACTTCTTAGCATGGGCCACAGGCAACAATCTGATAGCACTTAGAAATGTGGAATATTATTCACAGTTTAAGTATTGCTCTGGATTTAAATCAGTGGGCATGAATGTAAAAGTGGCGGTCCTGAAGAAAAAGATCAATCAAATCTAAGGAGAGCCAATGTTCAGAGCAACATAGAAACCATGGCTGTTTTGACCCAGAAATAAAGGAATCTGTCTTAAAAATGGGAAATTACAGTTCAGCTTTCTACTTCTATGACTGTGGACTTAACCCAGCTTGTAAGCCAGGCTGGGTGCGGTGAGCTCTGGAAGTAGAACAGATGTTGGTACATAATTATCTTTAAGGGCAGATAGTGTATGTTTGGAAATACATCGTATGTTCCTCAGTCAAATTAGAATGTGGTAGATGAATGCTAGCTGTGTTATGGATCTGATGATGTGTCAATGACCACTACTGAAAAAAATGCAGCACATTTTGGATATTGGAAGTGTTTCTTTGGGAGTAGGAAGAAATGTTTCTGAGCACCATACAAGGAGTGAGGTGTATTTGCTCTGGTTGTCACTACTGAAGCTCATTTGGTGTTGAGTAGGGGAGCAAGAGAAGCTATTGCATAAGCTGACACTTCTCTTCCTTGCAGGGAGCGAGGGAGAATGAGGGCCATAATGTGCTTTAGTTCCTGTTCCTCCTGTGCTCCTGGGTAGGTCTGATCAGCTTCATGCTTTGTGCTGCAACTGGGGGAGCAAAGGAGTGGAAGGATGTTCCTAATCTGCCTCTTCCAAAGGGGTGTTCACAACAGCCTAAGGAAGAACTATGGGAAGTGAAAGCAAATGAAATGAGAAAGGGAAAAGTGCCTTTTATTTGCTATTTCTATGCTAATAATGAAACACTAATTTAAACCAGGACCCTTTTTGGAAATGAGTCAGATATGAGCTATGGCCAGCTACTTTTAAACAGTATTTCTGCTTCTATGTTGCAAGGAGCTTTTACAGCTCCTGCCCCTAAGCTAGATCGTTAAGGCCTTGTTCTGGTGACCAAGCTTTTCTCTAACGCTCGTGCCTGTACGAATCTTAAGATCTCAGGGAAGCTTTCCTTTTTAAGAAGTCTAGTCCCCCGGTGATCTCGGGCTGGATTTGCACATTTAACTCCCATCAAATGCTAATAGGAATTCCTTGGTGAAATCCTCTCCCCTGTCCTTCTTCGAGCCTCGCTGGGAGAAAAGAGCCATTAGTGTGTTTAAAAGTAAATTTCAAGGTTTCCTTTTTTTGTGTGTTCCAATGGCCAAGGTTTATTCCTCTCGTCCTTTTTCTTTTATTGTGAGGCACCTTGAGTTATTTGCATGATAAGACACCCTGTAAATGGATTATATTGTAATGCATTGTGTAGGTTTAATGCTGACAACTGCTCGGTTTGAAAGTAAGATAGCAACTTAGATTTTTAGTTTCTGATGTGCCATGCAGAGAAATGCCTTTTGAGAAAGCGGGAGGCAAAGCAGGAGGGATGAGAAGGAGACAACCAGAGTTAAATTGTATGAATAAGGCAAGGGAAAGCTGGCATTGAAGAGAAACAGAATGCATTAACTTCTCAGCCTCTGCGCTGCAGAGAATCAATGGCACGAACTGGAGTGTCCCTTTCCTCTCTGCCCTAACAGTTAATGTAGTTTTTCCTCTCCTTTTTCCAAGGATAGCAAAGAAACGGCAATGCTTTCTGCTAACAATCATTCATATGTGATGAGTGTACCTTTGCAGTTGCTGTGCCCAGAATGTTATGTTGTTATATACTGCCTACTTATAAACTGGAACTGGTCCCTTAGAGAAGTCCTATATTTCATAAAAAGTGTTGGAATGAACAAAAATCTGTTTTCTTCTTCTGGGGGGGGAGGGAGGGAGGGAACTGGACTGTGTAATAAGTGCTGGTGTAGGAAGTTTGGTAGCCTAGCATAAAGCATAGAAAACATACACTACCCAGGAACAGTGTGCTTAAATCCTGGCAGGGAGCAGCTTGGCTTTTCTTTCCAAGGTAAACCAGCAGTTTTCATTGAGTAGGTATTTTAGATAATACCATAAAAATATAAATGTAGTGTGGATGCTGAAGTACTCATCATCTGAATTCCTGCACATGGATGCATTTAGTTTCACATACTCAACATATTCTTTGAAAGTGGCAGATGGACACTTTGTGCTCCATCTCTTTTGCAGTGGTTGCACTGACCTGTCCTTATTTTTTTTCATATGTTCCAAAACTTGAATAAAATATTATAGGTGAAAGATCTGTTCACTTGCATCTTGGATTAATTCTGCATGGTATCCAGCACTCGTGTGCTGATCCAAAGACTTGAACTGCTGATTGATTTTTGACTTTAAACTTCAGCTTGATAGGTATCAGTAAATAATTTAACAAACTGTTCTTTACCTCCAGTGGTTGAATGGTGGAAGTTAAAATGCAAAATCTATACCTTCCTTAAATTGAAATGAAATGCTGTTTGGAATCACTCTAGATTTCTGCTTTTTCTTTTTTTTAAACTCAAAGTAGTCATGAATAGAGTGTTTTAAAAGCACTTTGATCATTGCTGTGGTTATTAAAAAAAAGGGGGGGGGGAGGGAAGGGAGTATCTTCTCAAAAATGGGAATGGAAGCCTTTGAAATCATAAAGTGTAAGCAAACTTAGCCAGCATACTGTGACCTGTCAGGAAGGGACTGATCCTATTAAAGCTCCGCTGCATGTAGCCAAAATACTTTAAAGAGAACTCTATAGATTTCTGTGTTTACTGACGTCAGCATGGCACAAGAGAGCGATTGGCTGCTCTGTGTTTCTTAATAGAAAAAAGAACTGCCCAGAAAAGCCACCAAAGCATTCCTGATTTATGCCGCTTTATCGATGACGATGCAATTTCTGGGGCATGTTGTCACTTGGTTCAGCCCCCTGAATCTGCAGCGGTTCAGACAAAGGGAGTTTTTGATTTACCAGTCCATTCTTTTCTGTTAATATACACAGAGCTCCTTGTCTTTGCTATTTGAATCAGCTCCACAGTTCTGCGTGAAGAAATTGGGCACTGGCTGTCCTCTATAGATGAGTGATGTGTAAATCCGGATTAATTCTAGCAAACTGAGGGAAGTAACTTAAGGATACGTATTGCTTGAGTGCATGATCTTAGTGCTACTGCTCTGTTACACTGATAAAGAAAGCTGGCTGTATAGTAGCATAGCCAGCCCCAGATTCTGGGCAAGAAGCTTTTAATATTAGTTTAAATTAAAACAACTGGTGGCTTTGAATAGAGGAAGAGGTTCTTTGTAAAGTACAAACAAATTCTTCAGCTCTCTCTGTGAAGACGTCACTAACAACTCATTTAAGCACTTCTAATAAAAAGAGCATTTGTGTTCTAACAAGAAATTTTGCAATATGGTACAAAATGTTACTGATTGGGAAGATGTGGATCTCAGCTACTCCTGAATGACTCCAGATTTAATTCCACCCTCGTTAGTGCTATTTTTCTGGATTAGCTTATGGACGATAGAGCATGCTTTAGAAAAACTGGCATTGCTGAACATTTTTTTTGGCTAAAAAACTGTCCCAAGAAGCAGTACTGTTCCAACTATTTGCAAGAGAAAAAGTCTGAAGTAGGTGAAAGCAAAGCCATGCAACTGGTATTTCATTGCATGAAAGTATCTGAATGTGCAGCTTCCTTTCCTTTTGTGGGTTCACCTGTTTGCACAGCCCCTGTGCTACATGGGGTGAGTGTGGCTGAGATAAGCTGCGAAGCAGCAAGCACACTGCAAGGCAAACCAGCCTCCATCTGAAATCAGAAACTTGGATTTGTATACAGGAACACACAGGCTGATACAACACTACTGTTTTCTGAATGAAAAACAGTGATCAAAATTGATGATATTTCTTCCATTAAGTGACAGATAAAACTTTAATTAAGACAGCCTACTTGAAGCTCATGATGCTTCATGTGTGACTAATTCTGAATGGCAAAAGATTAATTTTAACAAACATCAATTAGCAAACTTTTGTCTGTATTGGAGAAGGCAGTTGTTGCATGTGTGTATGCGTATCTGCAGATAGGAGTATGTGTGCCTGTGACACGCTGGGGAAAGAGCTCAAAGGTTTTTACATATCCTGCAGCATTTGATACAAGATTATCTGGTGTCTATATGATGTGTGGCCCTACTGCTTTAGGCTACTGCCAGCCCCAAGAAGAGGTTACAGCTTGGCTCTGACTGCTTTCCTCTCCATCTAGGGCTGCTTGCACCTTTCCAAGTCCCAGCATTTCCTTGTGTCTCTCAGCCCTAAGATTGCACAGTCACTTGTCCCAGAGCCAGATCAGACCAAGGTCGGCTGTGTAATGTGCCCTCTAATTTTTAGGGACTAAGGTTACACTGCTGGTGTTACAGGAGAAGCACTAAGTGGCAGAATCAGCTGGATGTGGCTGCTTTGGAGAATTTTAGCTGTGGCTTGAGCATTTGGTTATATTTTAGCAATTGAGATGACCATTCTTTACAGATATTAAGAATGCAGAGCCTTGTGAATAGCGGAAAATTTAACATTTCATGGATGTAACAACTCATGCTCTTTTTCAGTAGTGCTAGCGTGTGTTGTAGGTTTTTTTTTTGCCTCTATTATCCTTTAACTCTGCTACAGAATGTACTTTCATCTTTTGGAACTGACCCTTTAATGTAGTGACTAGAACTTAATTTAGGATATTTTGTTCTAAAAAGTACAAGCTTTGTTTCATAGGAGTAACACTGGAGCCTTCATAGTATTTATTGTATTTTAGGGAGCAAAAATGCAGCATTTGAATTTTTTTCCTCACCGCTCAGTCTGTAAACTCTTCTTAGCCTTGCAGACCATGCTGAGTTCCTCCTAAGGTGTGCATTGCTAGTAATACAAATTCTGACTTCCCTTCCTTCCATTGAAGACTGTCTTGGCTCTTTCGTGCTAAAACAAGCAGAAAGTAATTAAAACTTAATTTTGCTTCGAAGGTATGTAGGGAAACATGTCTCTAAAGCACATGGGAAGAATCTTCTGAGAAGTGTTTTTTGAGGTTTTTTTTTCCAGTGTAATGCAGGACTTTAGATTTGGAATAAGGTTTTCTCCCCTGTATGGGCCGTAGTATGAAAGTTGTTGTCTGCCCTCATGTCTTGGAAGCATCCAAGCCATGTTTAAGTGGAACATCACACAGTCCCCTTCAGCTGGCCAAAGTAATTTCAATTTCAAATATCTTCATAAAGATGTGCAAGAGCAGAGGCTTGTCTTGTTGTTTTAGTGCCTAATTTTCTTGACTTGTAGCTACAGAGGATTTTTGCCTGTGTTACTGTAACTTTTTTCTGTACAGAATCAAAGTTTTCCATTCCTGCTACTGATTTTATTGCCTAATGCTGGGCAATACTCAGTTATCTTTATCTCATCTTGATCTATGCTTTTTATTTGAGTTGCAAAAGACCACAGCCACAATTCAGCCTAAGAAGATAAACTAAAGTAATTCAAGCACAGTGAATGGTTTTATTCTCTTGTGTTCATACTTTCATAACTTACTACTTGTCTGATCCGTTTTCAGCTGTAATGTACATATAATCAACCTTTTCAGAGTTCTCACAAGAAAAGCTTTTGTGGACTGTGCAGTAATCAGTATTAAAGGCCTTTAAAATGGTGGAAGTCAATGACACTGGCACATTGTCCAGATACATTGTTGTTGATGATGCGAACTGATATTGCTGTGAAAGACCAATTTCATCTCAAAGTTCTTTCGTCTGTGGTGATCACAACATTCTTCACATATTGTTCTTCAGAACTGTGTAAGTTGGTACACACCTGATATTTCATTGTAGCTGTGGATTTTTTCCTGCCCTTTCCCAGAACAGCTGCAAAATGGCTTAATGGCTTGGAAAACCATCGAGTGCTTTAGCCCATTAATGAAGCCTCTTCTGGCACCATTTTACATGGACTTATATGTATTATGAAGTTGGAATCAATGAAGAAAGCATCTTGCTGCATGAAGATGCTGATCATGAGCACCATTGTGTCACTATTGGAGTTTAAATCTTAAGAGAGTGACTATTAAAAAAAAAAAAAAGCAAAAACAGTGAAGCTACCAAATCTGATTTTTTTTCTAGGAGGGCACTGTCCTACTTCATGCCTAGTTAAAAACATAAGAGATTTCAAATCATTTAATGTTAAACTTGGGTATAGATGCTTCAGTGTGTGGAACTGCAGGGGAAATAATCATGTATTTGTCTCCTGGTTTTTAAATGTTTATTTTTGACTAATTTCAGGTGACTAATTTCATTTCAGAAATGAGGTCCTTCAACTTTTAGTCACCATTAGCATGTAGTTCTTAATGGTCTCTGCTGCTCAATAGCCTGTTGATTCAACTTGCAGTCAAAATGTGGATTTAATACTGATGTAGGGAACATCTGTGCATCACCCAAAAGTTGCCCCATGGAGGAAGAAAACACTAACTGGAGTCTCTGGCTCTGATTACTTTCCTCTTGCCCTCAGGGTGTCCAGCTGCTGAAAGACAAGTACTTATTAGTTTCACCACTACATGAAGCAGATTTGAAGACAGTTGATTTTTTTGGGCACCTTTCTGACTAGAATACCAACTGGAAGGGCTTACAAAAGGTGGCATTCAAAATGAATTGCATCTGATGCAGATTTCAACCTTGATGTTGTCCTAAAGCATATTTGGTTTGAAACACTACTACTTTTTAAACTAAGTCAGAGCTTGTTTGGTGCAGTGTTTTTTGTTAGATACCATAATAAGGTAGGAAAAACCAGACAGTTCTCAGGCAATGGAAACCTTCCTTATGTCTGAAATGCAGCAACAAACTTGGCTAAATGCAGATGAAAACAGTTGTCACATGTTAGATTTATTGGTCAGTTGCAGAAATGTTTGATACCCTTGAGAAGAAAATAAATTCAAGTATACTTTTCCAATCTTCTTATTTGTAGCTTGCTTAAAATAAATAGTAAACTTTTTTGTTTTTCTTTTCTCTATTCTCTTTGAGGAAAAAAAATTTGGATTTTTTTCATCGTTTTCCTTTTCCTTTCCTCTGCAGTCCCCATCCTTCTCCTTTTTTTTTTTCCCTTGGTTTTTGGATGAACTCTTCCAGATCTCTAATTCTGGATAAGTTACAGAAGGGAACAAAGGAAAATTGAAACTCTCTAAAGTGGTTGAGCTAGTTTCATTTTTCGTTCTGCTGTTACAAGTTTTCCAAACCAAACTGAAATTTTGGATATCATTCACTTATTCAACCAAAGTAACAAAAAGAAAAAATGGGAGAAAGTGGACGGGGAACAACAAAAACAAGTCCATCATTTGCAAAAAAAAACATGTAAACAGTGGAAAAAACCAACTTATTACTCTTTGAATGTTTAAAGTAGAAAACATCTGAGTTTTTACTTTTTTTTTTGTGTAGAAGTTCTTCCATTTTTTCAGCTACTCTGCGAAATCTGAAGACCTCAGCTGTTTTCATCACTAGTGTTGCTGTATTTCTACTTGTCTTGGATCTTGCTTTTACAAGATGCTATCGCTGCTGTGCTGTGTCTCTTCTGAATTAACTGGGCTTCTCGGCTGCATACTTTAAGTCTACATGAGTCAAACGTTCATTGGACTCATCAGTCATCAGCCCCATATATCACTAATGCCAACTATGATACTAAGATGACTCATGTCCTAATTATTTTGAATAACAAGTGTGCTCTTGTGATAGGACAATATGATTTTGCTTGCTACAGACTGGATCAACAGAAAGTGGCCGCATAATGCAGGCTTGCAAAACGATCAGGAAAATGCATGTTGGTACAAAATTGTTCACTTTTCCTTATTTTCATAAGGATTTTTTCCCAGTAGTTCCACTAAAAGCTGCTCCCCCTTCCCTCTGTACATAATAGGTTCTTCAGGTACTTGAAACTTTAAACCTGATAATAACATACACAGTTTTAAATTACTTTTATGCAATTGAATTATTTCAGGTGTGATGTGCTATGAAAACTAAGCAGGCAAAAAATCCACCAAAGAAGTTTTTTGATTATAGTTTCCTTTTTGATCATCCAAACCTATAATTCAATCGAACCTCAATTATACTACTTTGTGTCCATTTTCTATACCTGTTAATAAACATGAGGAGAAGAAATCTGAGGCAGACTTGATGAGGTGGCCATCCAGTTGGCGATCATCATACAAGAGAAACTTTAAAAAAAAAAAAAAGAATCATGGGGGGAATGTTTGGACTATAGAATAAAGTAGTTCAGTTGGAAGGGGCCTAGAAAGATCATCACTATCTGATCACTTCAGGGCTAACTGATAGTTAAAGCACATTATTAGTGCTGTACTGTAAATCACAGTGACTGGAGTGGGGACATATCCTGTTCAGAGCATGGCTTATGATGAGTGGTATGAAATGCTTTGGACTGCAACTGCTTTTGCTATCCTGGTTTAACACCTCAGTGACTCAACACCCTGAGAATTTGCCAAGAAATAGGTGGTGCTGATATCTGGTCTCCTCTGGTCAGTCTCATACAAATATCCATGCTAGCTACTTTAAAGTATCTCTACGCTGTTCATTCAGGGCTTCATATTTACAGCAATGAACATGGAAGCTGTAGCAGAAATGCTAAATTGTGGCCTGAAGCAGTGATTGAGCACCTGGTGGGAAGGCAGGGCCAACCCAGGGGAGCTCAGGTGCATGTAATGCAATGCACCTGTGTGACTGGATCCTGGAGCCAGGATCCATCCTTTTCCAGCCCTCATTTAAGGGCTGGCAGTGGAGGTGAGGGGATCTTGCTGGAGATCCTTGCATAAACGAGGCCTTCTAAAGGTAAGCAGTTTTTCTTCCTTTGTTTCAGTGTCCACAGTTGTTGCATTTGGGCTTGTTCTGATTTGCTGCAACCTAGGGTTGTGCTGCTCCCCTATTATTGCTGTACTTTCCATCACATTATAGTATTACAGCGATACAGAAGGCTGCCTCTCAACTGTGATTTTCAGATGTTATAAAAATGGCTGTGTTACAACAACCTCTATGAAATTCATTGGCCAAGAAGAACACCATGCAGTTGTTGCCTCCACCTCCAGATCTTGTAGCTATGTGTTAACGGGGGGGAGGGAGGATTGCTTGGTTGCAGTTTTGTAACTGGTTTCCCTAGTACTTGAAGAGCAGATGAGCAAAGTTCTTCTGAATTAGTTTATTTGGAAGTTCTATTTTTTGAGATGTGGAGTTGTCCAGGCTGTCCATGTTGTAGGTGGGTGACCATGAAATTTTTGACAAACAAAGCCTGAAGTCCTCATCAGTGGAAAAGCTGTTTCTGAGACAAAGTTGCATTTCTAAGCTCAAATGGAAAACAAGAAGGTAAAATGTAGAGGAGCACGTGGACCACACAAAATGCAAACAGCTAGCTGATCTTTGGCCTGATCCAAGCAAATGCTGTTGAAATCATTGAAAATATGCCAACTGTCTTCTGCGGGATTTACAGCAGGTTCTAAGTTGGCAACTGTCCTTTCTTGCAAACAAATCCTCACTACTTTTACATTTTAGACTTGTAGTTAATCAAGTTATTGAAACAGTAACAGAAATGTCTTTGGTGTGAATGTGTTTCTCTGTTTCTTTTCTCTGCAACTAATAATGTTGCCACAGAAATCACTCCCCAAAAAATTCAAAGGCCAGTATTTAGATAAGCAATATCAAAATGCTTCAGCATTAAGCTGTGATAAGTATTTCCTCCTGTTTGTTGTAAGAAAGAAGGTTTTACACAAGCCATGTAGTCTTAACTTTCACCAAGTTAAATAAAGGCTTAGTAAAGGATTTTGTGCCCTTTTAACCCCCAATAACCAGAGTGCATCCTGTGTGACCATTCATTACGTATGAAATGGCTGTAATTTATACCAAATGGGGTAGGTGAATTCAAACAGAAAGATACCGTCAATGATAAAAAGATAACACTTCTCTGTAACAGATGCTTCATTTTATGATGGAAATGGGGAAGCTGAATGCTGCAGGTGCTGGGCTGACACTAGGCCTGTGGAGAATCATTAGAGCCTCCTCAGAGATCTAGGTTTACTCTGTGTTTAATCAGCCACAGTCAGAAGAAATGGCTTCATTTCAGCTTGATGAGAGCCAGATTACAAAAGGAAGATAGATGGCCAATAAGGTTCATCACTATAAGCATATTGTCTTAATTTGAAGAAACAAGCTGGCATTCTGTGCTGAGGAAAAGTGAAGTGCAATATGGCTAATATCAAAAACTAGTTATTTCAAGTCTCTGCTCCCCACAGTGGAAAGTATTCTGGCTGAAGTTCGACTAAAATATTAAATAAAAAAAAATTACATATGCTACAAATGACTGCATTTACTCATGAGATACTTCTGCTTTGAGTTCCGAAATGCTGAAACCTATCAATGTAGATTTGCTTTGGCCACTTATGTATATCTACAACTATTATAAATATGTTTGTACAAATACACAAGTGGAAAGGTTTGAATTGACTATCGATGAAAAATTCTGAGCATAATATGAACATGCACTGTCTAAAAGGGTCACGGTGTAGCCATCTATCATGACTTCCCATGACAGCCAAGGGGACAACGAGGCTGTCAGCTGGGGGCTTGCTGTGACAGAGGATGAGACTTTGAAATAAATAAAATTACAAATTTAGGGACCTGGACCAGAGAATCTGGTCACACAAAAGACAAAACTAGAGATCTCTGCTGCACGAAATGCATGATTCATTGTTATTGCTTTGTGCTATTCCTTAGTGTTGGCTTTTGCCTCTTGTGCATAGACTGACTTTTTGTATAAACTTCAGTGCTCTCTGGAAGAAAAAACTCTCCTTCAAATTAGGAGAGCTCTCAGAATGAGAGTATTGGGGCCTAACGTGAGGATAGTAACAATATAATTATTACTGTTTATTTTACAGCAGAATCCAGATGGTTTTATTGAAGTTGGTATCAAGCAATCTACAAATAGATGCAACAGTGATTTTTCATTCTGTTTTGAATTGTGAATCCTTAGGATTTTTCTCTTCAATAGTAAATTTAAACATCCTGGCAATGGATACTTTTCTGAATTCTCACAGATCTCTTAAAGGAAGTCGTGTACCCTGGGGCTGCACAGACCACTTGGGCAGAGCTTGGGGAACAAAACTGCAGAGAATTTTAATCATAGTCGGGGAAAGCCAGGGGCTAAATTTGAGTTAAACTGAGAATGGTAGTAAGTGAATCCATGTCTCAAAAGAAGTGGTGGGATAAGTACTTGATCCACAAAACCTTGGAAATTAGTATTTCCAGTACCTTGCTTGGTTTTGGATCAGGCTCCGAGGAGTAAGAAAGCAGGAGACTTTATATGAGAAAGACATGGAAAGCTGAAAGCATTAAAAGGATGTGTTAGCAAATGCTATCGTGTGTACAATTTTGTAATTGTAATGAACATTGTAATGATTTTCTATGTGTGGAAGAATGAGAGTTTGGTGGATTGTTTTGATGGGTGAAACTATGGTTAATTTATGGAGTTTGGGAAGCTTTGAGAATAATACTGCCTGAGGGAGAAGTGGATAGTCAGGTTTAACTCAGGACAAAAATGAATGAGAGGAGGGAATGGTTATGGGTGGCTTGACTTGGAAATGCCTCTGGGTTAAAACAAGAATTTTGTGCCTCAGTGCAGTGGAAGAAGAGGAGGAACTGATAAATAATGTGAAACATAAGCGTGATACAGCCAGAAGAGCTGGCCTTTAAGTTGGTCTTGAACAGTATTTTTAAGAAAGTCCCAGAGGATATTGTGCTTTGTTTAAGGCAGGCTACAGCCTGGTGCAGTCACCATGGCAGAGGAAATGGGAAAAAGACGAGCAGAGTACTCAGAATGAGTGCTCCCAGTTAAATAACATGCTATGCAGGGTAGTAGTTTGCTTTTGGTTTTGTCCTGACACCAAGAAGACCACTGGTGTTTTTGGTTTTTCTTATGTGCGCTTCTATGAAAAAAGCTCTTTTTTTTTTTTTACCATCTTTCTTTGTTCTAACTTTACCCATCTTTGTATGTTAGGATGAAAGTGAAACAACTCCTACTGACTTTACAGGTCTGAAGGGAATTAGGAGTTTGACTCATCAAAATTATCTCTACTCCCACACTATTCTTTTTCCCGAAACACCGGAGAAACACGCACTTCTTCATCCCTTACACACTTTCTGATGTCTATTTGGAATAAAAGCAGAAAAGCAAGCGGCCACTTTCAAACAGCTCAGGCTACGCACATCTGTGTTTCTGCTGTACCTGCTGCCCAGCTAGCCCAAGACAGCTCGAGCTGCTGCCTTATTTTATGGCTGTACTGACACAATCCTGCAGTGAACCATGCGACCCCAGAAGTGTTTAGAAAGGTGCATTTGTGTAGGGGAGACTTTTTTTTTTTTTCCTCTGGAGTAAATCAGAGATTCCTAGATAATCTTGCATGAGCACGTTATTGACCAGTACCTTTCCATAGGCAAGAAAGGCTGTATTTTTCAGAAAATGATACACTGAAGCATTCACAAAGTGGAGACTTAAGAAGCTTAACAATTGCTAGGAATATTATCATCAGCTATCACGGTAACATTATCCAGCCATTCCCACCCACAGATACACATGCATGCACACTGGATCTCAGCTTAGAAGCCTTGCAAGTAAGGCACTGTAGGTGTGTGGTCCTCATTGTGTTTAAATGTTTGAGGATGAAGTGAGCAGGAACATCTTGCATGCACCAGCTGAAAGAGGGCTGGGAGAAGCAGGGGGTGGATTTCCCTGGACAGATGATAGTTTTCTATCCTTCTATGTGCTGCCAAACTACCTCAGCTGGGGGGTGGGGAGGGTGTGTGTGTAAACTTTTTTTTTTGTCTCTGAAGAGCAGTTTTTCTAGTGTTTTTGGAATGTATCAAATGCAGTACAATTAAACAGGAAAAAAAAAATTCCCCGGGCTCTTCATCCACCTCCTTTCCCCTGTCAAGATATTGCTTAATTTAAATGCTGCCAAAGTTAATAATGAAAGACAGCATCCTCCAGTGTGTCAAAGAACAGTGCCCAAGCAGAAAAGCATGAGTGGCTTTTGCACTCCTACCTTTACTCAATTCAACCCTGGAAAAACCACTAGGTCCAGTTCAGGGTTTATCAGGAGTTCAAATGGGCAAAAATAAGTGACCTGAAAAGAGCAAAATTGTTTAAGAGCTCAACACCTTAGCCAAGAATGCGATGGTGCCTACATGATAAGGTTATAAGTGCCATCATGTTTGTTAGCCCAGGTGTATGTCACCCACAGATGGCCCATAAAAATGAGCTGCCTCGTAACAGTGTCTGCTCCTTATCAGAACTGATGGAAAATTGAGTACAGTTCAGGTTTTGTGAATGTAACCACCAGGGTTTTTGGGGAGGAAGAAAGGAAGCTGGTGCTTGCTGAAGACCTTTAGATTGAGGGAGGTGACAGTGGTGAGGGCAGCCTCTGTTTTCTCCCTCCTTCCCCTTCCCACAAATGTGCAATGAGCAGATAAGCAGTGCCACGCGTGGTTTTTTTCCTAAATGCAACTTTTTTCTTTTTCTAAAAATAATGTGCATGTGAATCAAAAGGGGAAAAGAAAGTAATGCCTTAAGATACAGAGGAGCTTATTAATTAGTTTGAGGCACTCTCAGTACTCCTATAGATGGAAGGAGTGAAAGCATAAGAGATTGATGTGACGTTTTTGCCATTGCTGGGCCTGGGGAGCATCACTGGTGCGTGCAGTCCCTTTCCACCTGAACTGTCCTCTCTTGGTGTCATGACTCTAAAGCAGAGCTTGGGTCTGCAAGAAGTCACTTTAACTGTTAACTACCTTGTCCTTGTGCCCCTGCTACCAGTATATGGAGCAAGGGGAGTCTGGTGCTGGTAACTGAGCCCACTTCAGCAGTTACAGGAAGGACCTGTGGCAGTGCCTGTTCTACTGGAGTATTTTGGTTCTGGGAAAGGTTATTTCTTTTCTAGTTATGGCTGTAATCTCTGCTCTTCTCTCTGTGGAAGATACGCTTTCAAAAATAAAAAAGCAGGAAAATATCCTTAGGTATTCCTAAGTCGTTAATGAAAACAGACAGGTTGCATCTCTCTTGTGCAGCAGCACCAAGAACAGGTTAAACTTCTCTTTTCAATGCACTCAGTGTTCTTATGCTGAGGATGGTCTGAATTCCATCTGGCTGTAACCTCTCTCCCCTAAGTACCTACTGTTGTTTATCAGCTGCATGTTTTGGGCAGTTGGTAGTTTTTTTGTTTTGATAAGAGTATAGTAGCCTGGAGAACAGTGAGGGAGGAGAGAGAGAGTACTGAAAGAAGACTTTTGACTTCTGGAGCTAATTACTCAAATAAGATTAAATCATGCATAGCTTCTAGAAAGCAGTGAACGGGAATGCCTTGTTCAGTCACCCAAAGGCCACATACCTGCTTTCCTGCTGTTTGTCCCCTCATTTCTTTGCTAGGTACAGCGAAGAAAAAAGGCTGATAATTTATGACTCCTATTAATACAGGAGGCTGAATGCGTTGACAATATGTCAATAATTATTTCTGGCAAGACCTTAATGATATGGTAAGGGTCTCTGTAGGATGACTCATTTTACCAGAAGACAGATATGTGTGACCTGAGTTTTATGACAGATGTCAAATATATCGAAATGTGGTGTGAGGAAGATTGTCTTATTGGCAAAGTAATGAGAGGCTGGAGGAAAGATTAATGTTAAGGCTGAATGGTGAGGTCCATCTCACCTTCTCCTTTTTTGATAAGTGATACTTATCAAAGGGGTTATCTTCTATCTTGTGTGGGCTGAAAGTGGGAGAAGTTTGGGAGAGAAGTAACAATAACCAGTGTGACATCTTAAATTGGATGGAGTGATCAAAAAATCAAAAATACTTTGAAGGGGAGGGAATTTCTGGAGGGCTTTGATAAACGTGATGGTGCTGGGGGAATAGCCAGTTCACCAGACAGTATGGCTTAAATCTTTCAAGGTGACTGCTGTTGTGACAACTTAAGTGGGTCTTATTTTCAGCAGGTGCTAAGCCTCCCACCTCCTGAAAATCAAGCCCTCGTGTTTCACGCTGCCTGCTGCAGCATGGAGATTAGCTGCTGCCTTAGGAGGAGAAAACTGAGCAGCTTCTTGTCCTGCAGCGCTGAAACAGCCAGGACCTCTTGTTAGACTTGGTCCTTGTGCTGCTGGGATGCTGTTCTGGTGCACAGCGCTGGGGTCTCAGTGCCCTTCCAACCATCTGTGTCTAGCAAAAGAAATAGATCATCAGTAGGCTGATGGTTGGACCAAAATGACCTTAGTGGTTTCTTCCAACCTTAATGATTCTATGAAATATCAAATGCTGTACACAAAATTCAGGCCTACGTGAAAAACCACTTCTTTTGTACAGATTTATCCTCCTTCCGCTCCTTGCTCCTGCTAGAAAGATGGTGAGGAGTTGCCTACATGGGTAGCAAAGGAGAAGGCCCAATGGCAGCAGGGAGGATATCTAGACTAAGTCCACTCTGCTAATGCTCAAAGGAGAGAACAGTCTGTTCCCTAAAACAGCAGCGTTACACAGGAAGCCAGCTTTTAGAGAAAGCCTTTGTTGCAATGTGCAAATATTTTTCCTGGTTTGTGTAAGAAAGCCCCTTTTGATTGACACAGGTGCTTTGAAGTAATAACAAGGTCAAACCTGAAAAAAAATTTATATACTTTGAATAATTGAACTGTATTTTTAGCCCTCATTTTGTGATCTGTGTCATATATATATATATATATATATGTATGTGTGGCTCATTTCCCTGTTCACCAGAGACACTTTTGCCATATCCAGGTTTGCTACCTAGAGGAGAAGCACACAGGCACTTGGTGAGCCAGAGGTATCTCTTGACTTCTTTCAGCACAAAAAAGCTTTGTGGAGTTCTTCTTGCCTCATCTTTTTCTTGGAAAGGTCACGATTATAATTTCACCACAAATAGGACAATTTTCTTTCATTCAGCTTTAATAATGGCACAAATTTAACTATATTGTGCTAGCAGGCACTGATATATTAATTAAAATATAGTCTAATTATTTACCCTAGTTAGTTCATACAAATCTCAGTAGTGTAATCAGTGGACTCCCTTAAGGATTTTTGCTATCGTCAGCTGTAGAAATGGTTTGTCTTTTATACTCTACTCAGGAGAAGAGTTGGTTTAGAGGTTTTTTTACCCAGCCACTAACTTTGTGGCTGCCATGGTGCAGGTCCAGGTGGGGAGACTGTGCAGCCACAGCCACGTTGGGCAGTGCTAATGGGTGGGTTAAGCCTTCTTTCTGATTTTTTGGTAAATCTGTGCCTGTCATTCAAGGCGTGATCAACTGAGAGTTAATTGAACTTATAGTGATCTCTATGTCCAAAGCACTGCATGAATGTTAACCTTTCATATATGAGGATAACAGCAGCTATTGTATGAATTGAATGAGTGAACTGTGGCAGTGGGGTGAGGTGATTCTTCCAAACCTCAACTTTGAGGATATTCCTGACTTTGTGCTGATTTCTCTATGGTACATTTGGCCACACGTAGCCAGAGTGGTTTCTTAGAAGTGGTTCTCTGATGTTCTTCAGTGCGAACAGATGTGGAATGATGTTTACACAGGAAAAATATTCAGCTTATTTCTTAAGAAAGGAAAGAATGCCTCCTGGCAGAACTGAGATGGAGTGCTGAACGATAGGCATCTGAGCCTTTATTAAAAGGACAAGTGAAGCTGATGTCTGGGCTGCAATACAGCTTGGGATGCCCAGCTTGTATATACTTAGGACTTATTTGCTGCCAGGTGTTCATTTTAAACACAGGCAGTATGAAAGTTGCAGATGGCTTTATTGGAAATGAAGAAAAAACATTGACATCAAAGAGGTGGATGAGATGAGGCTGGGGAGGACTGAGACCGACCTGCAACCTGTGACTCTGTGAAACTCAGTAGCATCTTTTTTCCCTTTGGCATTCAGCCACGAGTGGGTAAAAAAATCCTTAGGTCTTATTTGCTTATTTGAAAATTATAATGCCAATACCTTCTCACTACACTTTTTCTTGTGTTTGAGAAGATCAAGCAGGCGCTGAGCAGACAAAACTGCATCACTTAAGCAACTGGGGGTAGACAGCAATACAACTCCATGCAGTTCCTCATCCATGCCTTTGGTATGTGTTTAAAAATGCGTTCTTCCTGCTGTTGAAAAGAGGGTGATCCTCTGTGGGGTATTGAGCACTGAACCTGAGTTGTGTGTTGGCTGTGTGAGCAGTGTGGGTAGCACCTGTAAACCAAATTCTCTGCAGGAGTTCTGTCCTTCCTTAATTATACACTTCCTGCAAACAGTCCCTAAAAAGATCAGTCAGGAATTAGCATACAGGCTGAAGAGTCAGGCTTCTCCAGTGAGATACTGCTAGACTACCTAAAAACCTGTCTTAAACAGCAGCCTTCAGTGCTCCTGGTAGCACAGCCTGAATTTCTTTGAAAATCAGGCACCCTTTAAGCACATTTTTATCATAATATATCCAAGATAGCGTTTATTACATTTCTTATCCCTGTTCTACTTCTGGTTTAACCATGTGTGAACCAAGCTAACGCGATTAGACACCTTGTTTTTCACCAGTCATTTCTCTTTGCAGTCTTCCATAAAGTGCTTCAAATGAATTTTAATATGTTGATGGTACTTACTGAAGAGATTCATATTCATAATAAATACCCCTTAGAAATAATCTTCAGCAAATCCCTTTGACAGAGGAGTCAGGGCTGCTAACGACAATAACTACTACAAAATGCAATTTGGTCAATTACTTTAATTAAATTTCATTCTGTAATGTCTTCTCATTTATATAGTAAACTAATAGGGGAAGAGTACATCATCCTTATTTGCCTCTGCTTAAATGTCCAAAACTGTTTCCTTACGTTTTGTTTTAACATTTGCAGCTCTCCCAGCCTCACAGAACATTTGAGATAATTACGGGTTTTACAAATAAAGCTTATTCTTCACCAAGAAAGGTTGAGACTTTCTTTTGAATATGCCTTCATAGAATAAAAGCCTTCACTTCGCAGATCCTAATCTGGTATTTACAGACTGGCTGAGTTTGGATGGTGCCAGCATTCCGGCATAAATGGTAGAAGTGTCTACATTTCATCGAATGCTTTTTTTAATTGTATTGTTTGAAATTGGAGTAAAAAGGAACACAGCTGTCTAGAGACTTTGGTAGCATACAGGTTATAATGAACTCATGAGAAATAACAGCGGCAGTCTTTTTAATGTGCTTTTTTTTGCACTGAATAAGGAATTTTACACTGTGGGCTACGTTCTCAGCTGGAGTAAATTGCCGAGTCTCTGGTTTCCTCACTGTATGACAGTAGTTCTGAGCTCCTCACTTAGAAAATGTGAACCCTGCTTTTCAGCAGTTCATAGAACAGCAGAGGATCTGGCCTGGGTTTGTTGTGGTGTAATAGTGTGTAAATATTAAGGTCATCTCTTATCTGGAAAAATGCATGAATTAAGCTAAAATCAGTAATTCTGATCCCACCCCGTATCAGTAAAATCAATAAAGCTGTTTCCATGAGCACTGTGAATATTCATGTGAACAATTGTAAGACATACGGGGCTGGGATGGGAGCATGTATGTCAATTTAGTGACAGTTTTAGGGACAGTGTTGAGCTGGGGATCCCTGCATCTGTTGGTGCCATAATTCTTCTGCCACAGTATTAGCTGCAAATAAGGCTTCAAAAGGGAGAAATAGCTCATCATTATTGTGTGGTAAAATGTGGAGGGATGGAAGGGAGCAGCCCTTCTTCCTAAGCAAATGTATTAGATGTTGAAATAGAAACTTCAGTTTTTTTCCCCATGGTTTCACTGAACTTCTGCAAACTGTTGCAGTTTCTTTGGGGGGAGGCTCTCAGGTTCTCCGAGGCTGCCATAAATTTTGTTGGGAAGATGAAACCCTACAGTGCAATTAACTCCAAAAGTGGTACAAAGCAACAGCACGCAGATACTGGGCTGCAGTGCTTAGCACTTAACTCTGAAATTCTGATAAGCCCTATCAACTCCGGGTTGTGTTTAATGTTCACTCCTGCTTATATACTGGAGATACAACCTAGCGGTCACAGTGTTAACACTCCCCAATATCTATTACAATTAGTTTTTGATTAAGAGGCCTTGCATGGCTTTTGAAGCCTTTTATGTTGTGTCAAATGGCTAGTGATGGAGTGAGATGCACAGACACCTCCCAGTAACAAAGCATCTTGTAAAAGGTTTCAAGTGAACTATTTTATCATCCTAATGGAAACCAGATGACTCTAACTCCCCCTTTAATTTCAACTATTTACTGAAGAGTCCTTGTTTTGAATTACTTAAAGATTTATTCCAAACCACTATCTCATGCATTAAGAATCACTAATAACAAAGCCATTCTGAGCAGAGCAAAGCTTTTAAAGAATGTGACTATGCCATTGCATTTATTCTTAAGTTTAAACCATGGTTTTTTTTTAATGGCTTTCACATTTTCTATCTCAGTTTATTTTCTTGGGGGTTTTATTTTTTTTATTTTGTTATTTTTCTCTCTTGAAATGCTGAGCACATTTCTGCCCAGACGTTTCTGTTCCATGCTGCACTTCCCTGCCCTGCTGCCATGGTGGTTGTGCTGGGATTTGGGTGGTGGGACCAAACCCCTGCACGTGTTCCCAGCCCCTTCTGTCTTTGTCAGTTCTCTGGAGAGCATTTATTTTGGATTTCCTCGGTGTGTTTAATAGAGGAAGAACTGAGAAATGAGGAAATAGGGAGGAAATCTTTTCTGCCAAGCTTGGTTATTTCTGCTGAGTGGTAGAATTTTTGGAAGACAAAAGTTGTCTCCTCGTTGGCTGATGGCTGCAATCATCATGCCTCTGCAGCTCTCCCCAAAAACACAGGGGGATGCCCACTGCCCAGTTCCTCTGCCCTTGCCCCACTGCTTGCTTCACAC
Organism: Phasianus colchicus; assembly: GCF_987193195.1. Lineage (NCBI taxonomy): Eukaryota > Metazoa > Chordata > Aves > Galliformes > Phasianidae > Phasianus > Phasianus colchicus. The sequence continues at coordinate 16,162,673 of NC_143447.1, read as the reverse complement.
TTATCCCTTCCTCCATACTACAGCACTCTGCACTGCTGCAGAGGAAACCCTGAGAGAAGTGAGATTAACGGGATTAGCAGTGCAGAGTCAGTCTCCTGGCCTGGGGTGTGGACCTCCCCATTCCTTTGGAGTCTTGCAGAGACACAGAAATTAATGCTCTTAATGAGCATGGCCACAAACTGGTTTTCATGGCTGAATGTGACACTGTTATTTACATCTGCCAGTATTGTACCGAGTTCTCCTGCTCCCTGCAGACACTACCATCTATGATGTTTCAGGCAACGCAGCTGTAATATTCTTTTGCCAAAGTGCCCTTTGACTCAGACTGTAAAGTGCTTCAATATATATATATTTTAGTGGCATTAAAAGGATTAAAGAATAGTATAGTTAATTAAATAAAGATAGATTTTTTTTTTAAGGTAAATTTATGAGAATAGATACATGTTAGGAAAAAAGAGGGTGAAGAAATACAGCTATCCAAGCATAAGAATAGGTTATATATTAAAATGTAGTCATTAAATGTCTTGTGGAAACTATAGCTGTATTGAACAAGAAATTTGGACAAGCAGAAAATGCTTTACTTCTAAAAACATTAAGCAGACTTTTCTTGCAATGGATATCAATAACTATTAACCTTTTGAGACCATGAATCTTTTGAGTCCCAGAAACAAGCAGCTAACAAATCAAACACCTACTCCAACTGGAGAGCTCTTCATCCTTCACAGAGGCTTCTACTGTGAGAATACAGATTTTAAAAATCTAGATCAGAGACCTTCTGTACCAGCATTGCATGTGAGTCCTGACCATGTAATGGAGGGGGGAAGAGAGTGAAGTGTGTCAGTGGGATCGAGCCTCAGGTGATTCCAAACAAGATGCAAAAATGTGGGGCAGAAACCACAAACTAAAACAATTACCTGCTTAAGAGGTAGATTTCTCAACATCAATAAGAAAACTTTAAATCAGTATTGGTAAAAATTAGGGAGAAAGAATCTTCTGCCAGTGTAACATGAGTTTTCCATTATTGTTCACATCTGTAGGCCCACAGAAGACTCCTGGTTTGCCAAATCCATTATCAGTAACCTCTCCTGTTACATCATGAACATTCCTCTTAATACATTTTCTTAGGCTTCCCTAATATGTTCTCTCCTATTGTTCTGTTCTGACTTTATCTTTTAGATGATTTGAGATGTTATTCCAGTTTTACTGCTGTGCTATCAGAATCAACATGATTTTTGTGCACTAGAAAAGGGTAATACTTGTCTGTAGTGTGAGTACCATGATGATTATTGTTGCAGTCTTTGTAAATTTTACTCCCTTCTAATCTGCAGTTCTATATGCTCTGTTCTATATTTGCTTAAATAATAATTGAAAGAAGCCAACTAATTGGTGTCCGTTGAATTTGGCACTATGAATACATTTCAGGAGAAATACGACTGTTCTCAGATCTGGCTGCCTTTATTTCCTAGCCTCTGTCACCAGGGATCCATTTACAGTCAACTCTGCTATCACTAACTGTGGACATAGGGATGAGACCTGACTGCTTGGTTCTGTATCCATAGTAAAACCTGTTACCCGCAGAACTTCAACACCTACCATTAATAATTCCGATGTTAATCAGGAAATAAAGGCAGAGCTGAAAAAGAAAGCTTCCTTTGAACTTACAAGCCAAACAGAATTGAGGAAAAATAAATGTTGCTTTTTAGAAAGTGGGAGACAAATGCTGAGACTTTACTTCTTAGGTGTTGGTAAAGCTTCTACAACTGGCACTTTAAATATAGTTTGCTTAGAATCTTTAGACAGCTCTCACGTTTGTTGATGGAATGTTAAATCCAAATATCCATATATTTTAATATTTTAATATGTTTCTAGTAATGAACAAAGAGAGCAGCTATCTTTTTTCTTTCCTTTCTTTTCTTTTTGCTTTATATATTTGGGGACAAAATCAGTCCTTTGAATATTTTATATTCTGTGGAGTTGTCAACAAGACAGCATCAGTCTGAGAATCAATTGCAGAATGAACAGCTGTGCAATACTTTTTTTTTTAGTGATTCAAATAAATTTACTCTCCATGAATTAAAAAATCTGTTTACAAGTAGAGGAAGAGAAAGAAGAATGAGAAATTAATGCCTTAAAATTAGGCTCTTCTAGATTTCGTTTTCAGATTCTTTTAAATATTCGTTCTTGCCCTTTTAAAAATTATTTCTATTAGCTATTTTCCTAAGCCTGCTCTAAACTGCCAGTTTTCCTCTGTGTTAATTATTAATATGACCTGTTTATGTACCAGTTATCCAGCTAACCATTAATGTCTGTTTACTCATTGATGACCTTTGCTACTACATGCCAGGCTCTTGGCCAGTAAATGTCAACATTTTTAATAACCTAAAAATACTCTTCATTGCTTAAGATTATCTACCTATTTTTTCTGTTATGATGTGGAAAAAAAGAAATTAAATACCAATTATAATTCACTTTCATAAAAGGCCATTTCAGCCAAGTGGCACAAAGTAAAAGAAAAAACCTGAATGTTCTTTGCTTCTAGTTGTGTTTTGAAATAAATTGCAACAGGGTAAAAAGTATAGTTGCATGATACTGGAATAATAAAATGCTTTTAAAAAAGAATTACCCCAAGTTAATCTCCAGGACTTTTTTCTTCAAATTTTCAGTATTAACCTGAACTCAAGTAGGATTTCTCTTTCAGGTATTTTTCTAAGGGGGACACAACTGATTTAAAGCTGAATATGGTGACACTAATTTTTACCCATGATTACAAACTTCATGTATTTTTAATTTTTGCTGATCAAAAGTGCCTAATTTAAAAAGACAAGCAGTAGCCCACGATGAAAAAGTATCTGAGGGCACTTCCCACTCAAATTGATGTGTAGGGTGGCCTCATCCAATCTGCCACTGAGATAAGTGGAGCAGGCAGCTTTCTTCTTCCTTGGTCTACTGATATCCGTTTGTAAGAGGAGCCTTGAAATATTATCTTTGTGATTACAATTTGCAGGCCTGAAATTGGCTTCTTATTGAAATATTTTCAAATATTAACATCATCTCAGCTATAAGTAATGGTAATGGCATTTACAAGGATTGAAGCTTTGATATGTATATATAGGTATATGTTCACATTTTCTTGTTCATTGGAGTTCTAACTTCAGTAAAAATTAGGTTTTTTTTTAGTTACAGCCTTGAACACTTGCTGTGACTGTCACTTCATGTTGAATTTATCATACAGAATGTAAGTAGTAAGGCTGAGGAACAATCTGTCATAAACTATTGTATCAATAATCTCTGAAGGAGTTTGTTTTGGTCCTGGGTGGGAGGTAAGCTTTCTAGATCCCTCCTGTTGGCTGCACAGACCATTTGGGCTTAGTAGTATTGTTTCAAAGAGATTTGGCTGAGCTGTAACACGTTTGTAACACGCTACTGTGCAGAATGGTTATACAGTACTTCAAGCATATAAATGCCTTTCAGGTTTTCTGTACTGAATGATAACTCACCTTGTCTTTCTCAGTGAGGTAGGTAATAAATAGAAATCTGGACTGTAACTGAGACATTCTGACTTAGTTAGATCTTCTGGTGTCCTGAAAAAGACAAGTAGACTCAATTACTATGCCAGCAACTACATAAAGATTGTCAAATTAAATCCAAAAACCTATGTTTAAATAACGGTATGACAAAACCTGAGAAAAGGCAAAAATATCAAGCTCTTCTGACATTTTGACCTGAAGTTACAGCACTGTGGGAAAAAAGAAAAATGCTCCTTAAAGCATGCATTATTATCTTGAAAGACTGAGGGGCAGGACTTGGTCAAATCCATCTTAGTTTAGAGACGTGGACAAGCAGTGCTGGAGTCATGAATCCATTCAGCAGTCCTGCCTTTTTATTGAGGTAGTCCCTGAGTTTATTTGATAAATATGTACGTGTATGACTAAAGGAGAAAAAGAAAAGAATATATTACGTTTTTTTTCCTAGAGTCTTTCAACCAGCACCTTAATTAAGCTGCCAAAAGCCATGTGAGTTGGCTAAGTGTAATACTGAATTAGCGTCACCCACCACTGATGTGGAGCTATCCCAAGGTTCAAGCACAACAGCTGTCTAATGGTGTATAGTGACACTACACAACAGGGTAGAAACTGAAGAAGTGTTCCGCATCCGATTGAAACTGCAGGGAGACCTGAGAGAGAATGTAATTATTTCTGTTGGAACTTCTTCAGAACATTGGTTTGGCACCCCAGTCTTGCAAAGTATGCTGTAGAAACTTTAATGAGCTGCAGTTGTGGAGGGTAGGCTTTCTTTTTGATATCGTTGAAAGACAACAACTCAGCACACCTTAGCGCGAGGCTAGGAAACAAATTCAGTGCTGACTCAGAGGATGGTGAGTAAACCGGAATCATCAGCACCATTCCTAAGCAGAAACCAGGTCTTGGAGGTCTCTCATCTAAGACTGACCTTGCTTGACACATCTTAGCTTGTGAGACAAAAGAGAAGGCTCAAATATGATATTCCTCTAGGAAGTGATGTTCTGCACTTAGGTACAAAGCAATGACGTATTTAATCAGGGCTTTCCCCCGGCTCGAGGTGCTTATTATTTACAGTGAGCTGTTAAAATTTCCTAGATAAATATGTATTCAGAGTCTTTCCAAGCTATATAATGTGCTCTGTAGATCAGAGCAAGTCTATTTAAAATTGTTTTTTTGGAAACACAAATTATAATTTGATAGACTGGAACAGCTCTATTGGTTTCATAGATAGCTGGGCATTTATTTTCCACTATAAAGATCATAATATTTACCCAATGGACCAGAACAGCTCTTTCTTAGCCTTTACTCCCTCTATTATGCCACAATTATTTAAATACAGTTTCTACATGCATTACTTATGTTCTACCTAGTGGATGGGGATCAATTGGGTGAGTGAGTAAAAGGGGCAGAGGTTGTCTTGCACATCCCATCATCTTCTTAAACACTGTTTAAAGATCTAGATATAATAGGAAGAGATTAAGAACTGATAGCTTCCATGACTATTTTTATTTATAATGTATCATTCAGTTCTCTATCTCGTTCAGTGGGAGAGTGGGTTATTCAGCCATGTGTTCTATGCATTGCAGGTGGGAGATATTTTAAATGCCTAAATGCTGACAAGGTGAGTGGTTAGGGCATGATTTCATTATATACACGTATATATAGTTATATATGAAAGCACAAGAATAATTTCCATGATTATTACGTTCTTGCTTTATTTGTGTATAACTGCAGAAGGCAGGAGTATAAATCCTTGCCACAGGGGTGTGCATTATCTTCTTATTTATTTGTGGAGAGCCAGCAGAGTGCTTGATACCATATGGGCCGCAGCAGAGGAAACACTTCTTCAGAAGTGCTTTTCCTAGTGGCACAACAGAGAGGCTACTACTGCGGACATTTCCTCATGTGTGGGCAAGGCTACTTTAGATTTTCAAAAACCTGGGAATTTTTACCCACTGAAGAAAACTAGTGACTATCACTGTCATCATAGGGCATTGCCTTGGTGCTGCAGGATGCTAAATGATGGCCATTTATGTGTGTTTTGCATGCCCTTTCATATAACTTAATGTCTGATTTCAAAGAGCTGTTTTATCTGGCATCATATTCCCTGATTTTGGACAAGGACTTCTTCCTCTTCCTTTAATTTCTTTTCTTAATTTATTTTTATAATAAAAAAAATACAGAGCACCAAATGTCACCACTGTAGAACCAAGAGCCATGCCTATCCAACCCATCTTATCTTGTAGTGAAAGATACAGTCTACCAGCTTGCTTCCTCTCTAACTTAGTTTTTTGGACTTTGTGTCTCCCTTAGCACAAGGTATGTCCTTACAGCTGTCCATTTGCAGCCATGAAAGCAAAGGTAAAGACCATTTTCAGTGTACACGTTTGCCCCAATTTAAGAGGGAAACCAAATATATTGCAGGCTGTGATTGTGTTTTTTGCTTACATGCGATGTTGGCTGAGCTGCAGGATGGTTATACTATCGGGTTTCTTGCTTTTTACATTGTAAACTTTGTCTAGCTCTGTGACTCCTTTCTTTCACAGCCCCTTTCTTCTTGCCCTGTCAGCAAGTTCCCTGTCCTCTCTCATGTTCTGCTTGTGCCTCCCCTTGTTCAGCTGGTCCAGTTCCAGCTCCACTGCAGGCCTCCAACAACACAAAGTATTTTCTTTCTTCCAGAAAGCTCATTCTGATTTATATCCCAGATGAGCTACTTAAAAAGCGTATGAACAGTGAAACCCAGTTTGGATTTTGGAGTTATACAAAGTTACAAGAATTGAAATTTCCTGAAGTTTGGGAACTGTCTAGTGTGGGGTCTGAGTCAAAGGAGTTCTCTGAGCTTGAGTTCCTAAGCAAAGGGTTTTTCCTCGTTGGAAAAGCAATGGATGAATGTCAGATGTTTAATCTGAATTGTAAAGAGTCTTTTTTTCCTCTGGATAGATATGGTACTGGTTACGTGATTGGTATATGAGCAATCTAACTGTAAGCTGCTGATAAAAGGCATTTCTGGCCTTAGCTACATATTCTTTGTATCTAACCTGCATTTACATTACTTTCCTGGCCAGATTAACCTGACCAAAAGCTACTGTCTTTTTTTTTTTAATCCCCCCAGTAGAAGTAGACAATACACCACAATGAGGTTGAAGTAGAGGGAAGGGGGAAAAAAAATGAATCCCAGCAGCCCCAGAACAATGGCAGTTTTCATTTATTATCTAGAAGTCATGTGAGTTTTAAAATCACCAACTGTCGTCAAGAGAAGAATGGAGGTAGGTGCTTGGCAAGGAAGATGCTGTCTGTGGTAGCATAATATTCAATTTACCACCAGGGCTAACTGATTTCTGAAGCAACAGGAGAATAAGTGAAGTAACTGATTTCTTGCCTCAAAGGTAATATGGTATCAGAATTACTTCAGCTATGCTCAGTTGTCTTCTTATTTCTTTTTATTTTTAAATAAACAAAACTTTCCTGATTGTATTTTAGTCCTTGAAAAACTAGAAGTTCTTAAATCTGTCTCAGGACTATATCATGAAAAAAAGTATTTCTTAGTGTATCGAGGGTGCAAAGAAAAAACCTAAAATACATACCCACCAAAAAGCACATTTTGCTGTCTGCCTGAGGTCACAAACAACCTGCAGCAAAATCTAAACTGCTCTTCTGGTATTATTGTATTCTGTCCTGAAAGCAGCATAATTTTCATGAACTTTTTGTTGGGGTCCTTGCAGAATGAGCTGAGGGCATCAGGTTTCCTTAACATGACCCTGCCCCATTCCTATGCCTATATATTGTCTATTTAGGGAAACATTCCGCTGCCCTTGCTCATGCTGAGCACTCCTGTAGATATAAATCATTATGCTGTGGAAGCAGGCACAATTCAGCGTGACTAACAGACCCTTCTGTGCTGATGAACATTAATGGATGTGGCATCATACATGTTCATAGAGCTGAAACCGGTGGGACAGCTGGAGTAAAGTGCTACTCACTGCGAGTAAATGTAGCATCTCCTGAGCTATGGATAAGTAACCTCTTTGGGATGAGGATCTGCCAAATTATAGAAAAGCACTTTACTAAGCTTGTTAGCTTAAAAAAAAGTCTTACACATTTATGCCAATAATCACACTTGAAAGGAACTGTAAGAATCTTAAGCCAACAAATATAGAGGTGCAGGAGTGTAATCTTACAATGTGAGATTGTCTCTCTTGACGTAATTGTCAAGCATAGTGAATAAGGGGTCGTTTTTAATGCTCAGAAAGTGGTTAAGTTTGACAAACTTATATATTTTCCAAAACAATTTATATTTATTAATGGCTACTACAAAATCCACTTGCCCATGGTCAGGTGAAACTTGAAGGTGCTGGCTTTCGTAAGTGCTGAGAGTCAACAATATTAAAGTAAATAGTGGAGGATATTCCAAGGTAGTATTAACACATTGATTTATTGATGATTGCACAATGGGAGGTTATCTTTTGTTAATTGACTCTGTAAATAAGCTCATAGGCGTCTCAAGCAAAGAAAAAAAATCTATTGCTACCAGAAAGTCTACAGAGTGTGATAGCTGCAACACTCCATAAAGTGTCTGCCACGCTGTAAAACTCCCTGTGTCTGCATAATGGCTGGGGGATATTCCTAGCAGCAGTTCTAGCAGGTGCACATGTATGTGTGGTAGTGACATTCAGAATGTTAGCATGGACTGATCTCTGTGTGAAGCAGTGTACCATGGATTGTGTAGAATAGGACAAACATAGTACAGGGAGTGACCATCATTTTTGTCATCTCAGACTTGAGGCCAAATCATTGCTGGTTTATTGAAGCTAAGCTACTTGATACCTTCCTATGGAATATTTTACAGGTGTTTAGATTGTCTTTTGATTACTGACCTTACCCTCCACCATGTTCTTTCTGTTTTGAGTTGAACATTGATCAAACTGGGTAGTACTGTTACCATGTCCTTCTTTTGTTATTGTTTGCTTTAATAAGTTTTTGGCCATAGCAGGAATACTGCTTACCAGTTGTTAAGTGTTTGTTCACTCCTTTCTAACCTTTTTGCTTGAAGGCAGTGGAGACAACTTCACAGCTTGCTTTTTCCCCCACTTTGGTTTCCATTTTCCTCTCAACAGAGTTTCTTTCCTCCTTCTTCCTCCCCCTCTGTTCTTGTTCCCTACGGTAATGCCATTCTCACCCCATTCTGACCCACTACTGACAAAGCCATAGTCAATCTGAATCCTACTGTGAGCAAACATAACTTCTACTTTTGCCTGACAAGAGCAGGTAGGCAAGTGGAACAGGAGTACTTTGGCCACAGAGCTACTGTGCAGGGACAACCCAGGAGTGCATTTTCAATCCTGATCGGTTAAAGTGCCATGAGCTTTCTTAGAAATTGGCTGCTTCGAGCCAGTGACCCTTATGAATCACCTGCACTGAGTCACGCTCCTTTCCCTGTCACATCAACAACCTCAGTGTACGAAAACCAAACAACCTGTGCCACTTCTCTAGAAAAGTACCCAGGCTGTGAGAACAATGGCTCTGCTGTTTCCTAATCTCAATAACAATTAAGATATCAGATTAATAGGATCTTTAAATGCCTTGATGAATTATCATGGAATGCTTTCTGTTTGCATTACTATAAAGCCTATCAGTACCTTTAATATTAAATAGCACAAGGGAATATGAAGTTGCAAAAAAACCCAAGCGTGAAGTCTTGCTCTAAAAAAAAACAAAACAAAAACAAAGCAAAAAACAAAAAGCAAAACAAACAACCCCTCCCCCTCCAAACAAACAAAAAATGTGTTATTTCTTGCATGTCTGCATTCTGAAATTTCTACTTGATGTCACCAAAGCTATCGGAGAGGACAGAAAATTCCCTTCCTTCATTAGATGTAGTTTCTTTTTTTTTTTTTCTAACCTCTCTCTTGTTCCTCAACACAGCATTGCATTCAGTGGTTCACTTAGTGACTGTAATCCCCTTGGTTAATAGGATTTTCGTGCAATTCCTATCCTTTAACTTGGCATTGGAAGCTGGTTTGCATTTTGTGTTAGGTAGGTAAAGTGCTATCTGCCTGGGAACAGCATGACAACCCATCCTCCCAGTATTCCAAGTAGTAATCCTTGGAATTATCCTGGATCAAGCAGAAGTGAAGTCCTCATGTAGAGGACTCAGATTTCTCTGCTGGGATCGCGTCTCATGCAAAGATTAAAGGCCACATCCACAAAGATATTTAGGCTCTGATAGGAGTGAGGTGCCTGAAATCTTTCATGGGACTGGCCCTGACTTTGTTTTGCACACCTGTCTGACAGCCAGGTGTCAGAATGCTGACTCCAAAACTGATGGGCAGTGCCCACTGATTCTCTTTAAAACAGCTGTTGATTTTTTTTTTTTGTTTTGTTTTTTTAAAAAAAGTTATTCTGGGAAGAAGCTCTGTCTAAAGAGAACCCCTTTTGAATCCTTTTTCTGGGAGAGAATAGTGAATTTCAGAGTTTTTTACAGCTTAGGAGATGAAGTTCTTATTTTTCTTTTCAATCACCTGATCTGTTGTGACTTATGTGTGCTTTGTGACACCAAAGTGCTTTTCCATTCTTCATTCCATCGCTTGGGGATCTATAAAAAGAGTGGCTGTATGAGGGATTTCTACGTAGACTGTTTTGTTCCTGTCACAACCCCAGGAGGATTAAAGTTGTGGAAGCATAGAGTTAGGCTCATACTTCCCTCTTTCCAAATGCCTGGCTCAGAGATAATGGCCTTTGTTTAGGAAACATTAGTATTTCCAAGGCAGGACTTGGGATGAGGTGCTTTCACATTGCCTCTCCCCCTCATATTTGGTGTGCTCTCTCTCATATGAATTCAGTAACTTCCCCGTAATCCAAGCCATTCTCTCCATTCTCTGGAAGCATCAGTGACTCTCGTTTACGTCTTTGCCACCTTTTCTAGGAATGTGCTCATTTCATTGATCCCCTATTTCAGAGCAGCAGTTGTCCCTGCCATTATCCTTGACCTAATCATAGCATTTAGGGATCTGCATGTCTCATGGTCACAGATGAGCACATGGATAGAAACTGCCTTGCAGACCTTACCCATATAGCTTGCTTTAGATCCATGAGAACAGCGCGCGAAATTCCTCTTAGGTCCAGTTTCTTCTGAGCTGCCAGGGCCAGGATAGTTGTACTTCATAATCTGCTGGAATGCTTCTTCGCTCGCTTGCTATAGCCAGTCCTGTGGAGGAGAGAGGGGGGGAAAGGATGTGCTGCAGCCCTAAGATCAGATGTCGGGCACAGGTGCTGGCAGTAGAGCAGCCTGTGGTATGAAATCGCAGGCTGGCCTCGTTCTGCAGACCTTCTGAAAACAGCCCGAGATTGTGTATCATGAGTTATGACTGTGATATAAAACTGAGAGCCTGAATGCATCTGTTAGTTAAAAATTGCTGTGAGAGCTTGGGAGACAGCTAGTGCAGTGTTTCAGTTAAATCTCAAATAGGGTGGCTCTATGCTATCTTCCTAATTAAATGCTCTCTTAGTTTTTTTTTGTTCTGCAAGCTAATTTTCACTTCCCTTCTTGCTCAAAAGCTGACATAGATTGGAGCTAGGGATAGAGACACCTATTCACCACATCAACTTTGGATTTGGATTCATATCTTGTCATCTTTTCCAAACATTGTAATGTTCTTCCACATGGAGCTGCCGCTTTCTGTCCCAGAGGCCGCATGTTTGGGGAAGAAAAGAAATCTCCTTTCACAGAGGCCAAGTTTCAGCTGACCAGGGACATATGTTGAATTAAAACCTGCATTATTTTTCTTAAATGGGCCAGGGCTGTATTATACATCCATACTTGCACTTCGCAAGCAAAGAAGGTACTTTGCAGATGTGGAGTATGTACAATCTTTTACACCTTCATTTTGAATTATGTAGTGTGTTTTTTCCTTGTGGTCTGGCTGCTCGTAGATGTTCTGCTGAATGTTATTTTGTCATCTGGTATCACAAGCGAAGTATCTGTTCCTGTTCTCATGTGAATGAATGCTAGACATCTTCTTGGCTTCCAGAGGGCAATGTCAAACCTACATGAGGAAGAGGTATAACAGCATTGGGTTGAGACACTCTTAAAAAGCCTCTTAAATGATCTGGGAAGGAGCATTCATAAGTGCTCCCCTTCCCTCAGAGACACTAATGAGTCACTTCTTAATCAAAACTGTCTATGCAGAGCACTGTCCTGCTGGCACAAGAGCAAGCTTCACCTCTGCAGACACTTAAAATAACTTTTCTGAGCATTCTTTCTTTTAGAGGACCTGAGTGACCTCGCTCTTCTTCAGATTAGGTTGTGATCACAGATCCTTTGTAGAGATGCAGGGGGATGTAATATTCCTTTCACCTCCTAACTTAAACTCTGTCTTGTGGTCTTAGTTCAGGCTGCTGAGGAGATTGCTACGTGTCCATCCCTCTTCCAGCATTGCCACTGTTCCAGTAATGGGGTGAAATGATCTTTCTACATAGTTTGAATATCTTTTTTATTTGCTTATGAAGCACTTTGGGTCATTCTGTGATGCAAGGTACTGTACAAATGGAAGTTGTTATTAAACCAATAAATAATAACAGTGCTAGCTCCTTTCTGTTAGATACAACAACACGTTAGGTTGCTACATGCACAACATGACATTTGCTATTTCTTTTACACTTTTGATGACTGAATTCATTTCAAAAGTGATTCTCATAGAAATGTTTATGTCGGCCCAGTGTTTTTGGCATAGGAGGGGCCTTTAGAGTTTAGAAGGGAAACTGCCTTCTTAATAACTCATAGCTGTTGTGGCTACTATGTAAATCTCTTTATCCAATCAATCAGACGTGAAATAAAATACACTGACCTGATGTTTGGCTAGCATGTAAATTCCAAGTCACATGAGGCCTGGGGAGTTATAGTGCAGAAGATGGAGTTTTCATTCCCCATTTGTAAGATGATATCTGCTGTGCTCATTAAGCGAAAATATTTTGGGGCCTGTGTCTTACAAGGTAAACTCGCTCTATTGTGCAGAAGAACATTCACTGAAATAGCTAACATGGATCATCTGATGACATTAGCTTTGTAAGTAATTTCCATGATGTCAAGGGTACACTGGAGATTAAAGGAGGATTAAGACCTACTTGCACAGTCAAAGCATCACAGTAAATTGACTTGACTTGGCAGGCTGCACCTCAAGTTGGCAAGTTTTCACTAACTAATCATATAAAATCCAGGTTTGTGGTGTTAGTTAGACTACACTTTCACAGAGGCCAGGAAACGTTAAGCTTTCAAGGTGGGAGGTTTGAGGAGCTAAAGGAGGAAAAGGGAGGGGAGAATGTCAAGGAGAGTTTTGCAATGTCAAGGTGCCAAGAGGTGCTAAGTAAAATAACGACCTGGTTTTACTAGAGAAGACTTTGTGTTTTTGAAGCAGCCTCATTGGATTCCTACCCAAAGGGCTTTTCCTGCAGCAAAGTTTATTTTTTCCCCTCCCTCTGTCACAGAATGCAATCTCCTCTTAAACGATCAGACCCTGCACAGGAACTTCACTGAATAAAGATGAGTTTATATTTTAAAAAGGAAACAGCTGGATTGCAAAAGCAAGGGAGGTAGGCAGCTCTTGTTTCATTAGCTAAGGGAAACTCAGGGCCCCAGAGGAGAACAACTGGGATAGCAGCCATGACAGAGGAAAAAAAAAAAAAGGAAACAGAAGATCATAAAGAACTAATAATGAAAAATTGAAAGTGAGGATAAGCCAAAAAAAACAGGCAATAAATAGATTCGTTTTTTTAATTTTATAAAGTTGGGGGGGAAACAGAAATGTAAAGTGAGCAGGCAAGAGGAGAACAGGGCAGAGCGTATGGATTTTCTGGAAATTGAATAATTCTGAAATTTCTCAAGAACCTGATGAAAAATGTTAAGTGTCTCATTGCTGATTTCCCGATCTTCAGACTGGTGCCCACTTCAATACAAAAACAAAGGAGGAGCGCTGTAATTACCCAGCAGTTTGTTTGCTGCTTCCTCTAGAAGAACAGAGTGAGTTTGGCTGTGCAGCAGAATCTCGGCTCCATCCTTGCTGATGAATTGGAGTCCTCTAAGAGCAGCTTATAAAAAATGTATCTGATGATTGTTTAGAAGGGTCCAATCAACTGTTTATCCGTACAGTAATCACTGGATGATGAGTTGGAGGTAACCTGGGTGTGGGACTGTGCCTAGCGGGAGTCTCTGAACAGTTTCAGATGAAGAAAGAGTGGAGACTGAAGGAAGAAGGGGCTAGGAAGAAAAGCAGATACTAGTCTGTCCTTCGTCTTGAAATCTGTTCACTGTGATAAAATATATAAACATGGTTAAGACTTCATAGTCCAAGACAGAACAGATTTTTTTTTCAGCTGCCCTTCAATTACATCCATAATAATCCTGCAGCTTTATATGGTTTACAGATGACACTTCGCCCAGCAGAAATGGTGCTATTCTTTAAATTGTGCTGTGCTCATTAGGTTTTAATAGGAGCAGTTGTTTAAAGGGTGGGTGGGGGCGAGAGGGAAATGCACTTGGTGATGCATAGTGGAATGTACATTAATCTTGTTAATGACAACACAGTTAATGGCTGGCAAAACATTACTTTTGAGTTAACCTTTCTCTTGTGCAGACTATACTTGAGAAATAGAGCCAGGACACGGAAGATACAAGGAAAGTGCATGAAGACAGGGATACAGGATTTCCTATGATTTTATGTTGTTCTTAATTAGGAAGCATATTGGCAGCAAATGCTAACATGTGTTGGGATGTTTAGCTGTAGCCAAATAAATGTTTTCTATTACAACTCTGAATTCTTTGCCTAGCCAGAGCCCATGCTGTTCTGTTCATGTCTTACAAAATCCCTTTATAAGTCATTTTGGGGGCCAATTTTCTGTTGGCTTGTACTGCAGAGTTACTTTGAACATATGCACTCAGACTCCAGAAGGGTCGTTGTCCTCATTTTTTTTTTTTAATTCAAAAAATTTTTTGAGTGATAAATGGGGAAGCCCTTCTTATGAAATGCTTCTGTAACTCTGCTAAACAATAGCTTATGGTGAGCATGCTCGTTTAAAAAAAAAAAAAAGCAGAGAATGGAAAGAACTAGTTTTCTCCATCACATGTTCACACATAGGCTGAATGAATAATCTATAATGAATCACTTATTTGACATTTAATCTTTTACTTCTGTTTATGAATGGTCTGCAAATACACTACTTGTTTTTTTTTTTTCCCCAATTATTTGTCCTTCCAAATTATTAGTTGAACAATTTCTGATCTGTCTTGTAGGTTACTTGAAAGCAGTTTGGTATATGTAATTTTTAACTCACTTTTATTTTAGTGATGTGAAGCCACATCTGGAATCTAATTTGAGTAGTGAAAGTCTTTTCTGGTGTGAATGGAAATGCAGCATTTTGCTTTTGCAGGCAGTCTGTTACCTTTAATTGTTATCTGTTTTTTTTTTCTTTTTCTTGATTTGGCCAGCTCTAGGTAGAAAATTGGATTGATTTCTCATACTTCTGTGTTTGAGTCTTGTATAGTTAGATTATTCTAGCAGGTTTGAAGTTTGCTGAAACTTATCAGCAATATGATGACATAGCATTACAAGGTATAGCTGCTCCCTGCACAAACTGTATAGACAAACCAAAAAGGGCATATTTTTATGAGAATTTAAGGCAATCTTTCCTCAGACCATTGTGTGAATAATTCAAGCTAACTAATCTCAAATCAAGTACATCAAAGTTAGTGTGAATGTATGTTTCCTCTGTTTATCAGTACAGCGTCCATCATGATTCTAACGCTTCACTGTTTTTTCTGATTAGAAAGTCATTTGCTTCCCTTAGATGTTCATAAAGGAAAAACAACACATGAGATTATCTGCCAAGACTGTTCTGCATGGATTCACTTCTTTGCTGCTGGAAGGGTAGAGAAGGTGCTCAGGGACTGCCCATTAACCAGTAAGAAAGACAATGAACAATTGTGCTAAAAATAACTCACAATCATAGAAATATAGCAGTTCTGTTTTGCTGCAAATATCAATTTAAGGTGAAAAGAAATATGTCACAGTATTTAATTACTTGTGAATGTGATTAGTTACTTAAAAGCTTAAGGACCATATTATATACAAATCCCATACTGTAAAAAGAAACTTGCTCTTAATTTTCTATTTGAATTGGACCCTATTAATCATTGAGAAAGTTTCAAAGTAGTTTGACTGAAGAACTCAGATAACATGAGGCTCTTGGGAGGTCATGCTCTCAGATTGGCATTCTTGACCCTCTTTTGTCTCAGTTTCCCATCTTCTGGCTTCACTCTGGCTGTAGTGACCTGACTGTATCTGGGCTAGGTTGCTCTGTTACTGGTGTGACATCCTGCATGGGCTCACGTTGCATTGGATTGGACTCGTCAACAAAGCATGAGGGAAAGAGAAGTGGCACCAAAAGTTCCACTGTGCTGTGGAGTCCAGTTTCTAAGAAAGGCAGAGGTTGCAGCAGAGCGGTTGTGAAACCTTGCAGAGTTTATAGTTAGATCTTTGGAGTCCAGTCTGTCATTTAAGGACTTGAGGCCTGATGTAGAGCAAAGAAATATCAATCTTAACCCTAGAGTTAATAGGAAGGAATATCAAAAGAGAGTTTATAGGCATGTATTAAAGTTGAAGTAAATGTATTTCATTCCTTTGATATGAATGTGTTTCTTCTTGATTTACCTGTGATTGAATGTCACCAGAACTAGATGTGTGTAGCAGGTGCTTACAGTGATCTGGAAGACTCACAGAGACTGGGAGACTGGTTAACATTTGACTGAGGGCATACAACTCACAAGCCTGCTTTATATTGAAGCTATATCATCCCATCTGATGTGCTGGGAGCTGGATCTCTATACTTCTTCCTGTGGCTCAAAGAAATATTTGAACCACTGAATGGTTATTCACACCTAACCCTTTTTAGGATCGCCCATTATTATTATTAACAACAATGAGCATTACCAAGGAGGAAAAAATAATATCGTTCTTTCCATAGAAAGCTAAAAAACATAATGGTGAATTAAAGTTCTAAATGATAGGACCGTTAACATAATGCCTTTTGTCTAGAATGAACTATAAAACACATATATATACAATGGAGAAAAACCTGTAAATGTGTAATGGACAAAAAAATATATATATAATAAAACTGTTGAAAGAATGCATTTTCTCAGCACCAAGGCTATCCATAAAAATTTTACAGTTTTCCACTATATAACATTATCCTTCATAAAAAATGATATTTTAAAGCAAAAAGGTTGGCAAAAGAAACAATTGGTAGTTAACGGAAGGACGGGATTACAGCACTGTGCCTTTGCTGTGAATGGTGGGATAGAAAATGAAAAACATTTGGGGCATTATATGAAGCCCAGCAGTCATGCTCCATATGGTTTGAAGAGTTGAGCAATGCTTGACATAGATTTTACGACTTCATTTTCTTAACATCGAATATTATCCCTTCAATCTAGGCCTCCCACCCCATTCCTTGTCTTAAATTTCTTCTGTTTTTCAGACAAAGAGAAATGTGTTTTATTAGTATGTATCATTTATATTGTATTTAATCACATTTGATTTAATATACTGTTTTGTTACCAGTGTGGCCTTTCTAAGGAATGCTCTGTAATCAAGGTATTGAGGCAGAGATAGTCTGGTCTCCAGATCCTCTGACAATTTCCTATTTGACTGAATGCACGTTATTTCATCTCTTTCTATTTCAGTTCCCCATTTGTAGAATAGTACTCCTGTACATCAAACGTGATTGTGATAAGTTTTAGGATAGATAACTAGAGTCATCTGTATGACAGGACAGGTCAATATTTCTGGATAATTGGATTTGGAGCACAGAACTTACTGACTCCCAAACCTGTGCTCAACCAGATCAGGAGATTAAAATTTATCTCTTGGTTCACATCATGACTTTCAAAAACAAATATTGCTCCCCTCTGTCATAAAATAGAGATTGATTAGTTACTCATCTTCAGTCTGCAATCTACTGCCAAGTGTGGTGCCGTCAGTAGAAGGAAGCTTGTAACCTTCCCCAGAAATTCACATGCATTATTCTAATATTTATTTGACATTTAAATCATTGGGTACAGCTGGGAACTGGGGCAAGTTGAACATTTGTAATGATGCGCATACTCATCAAAAAGAGAATCCCTTCTGTGAAGCAGACATTGTAGTAAAAAGGGTATTTGTGGCCCATCTTCAAAAAAAAAAAAAAAATCAGAAGATTCACAGGGATCTCAGCATTAGTTGACAATGCTCTAAGAGACACAGTTCATTGTTACTCCAGATGACTTAAACTTAAAAATTCAGATGTAGATCCAAACTTTTTGAAACTCTGAGTGTTTGTCATTTGTTACCACAATTCCCATGTTATCCAATGCAAACTGGTTCTTTCCAGAATCATCACTTTCCATTTTGTTTATTTTACTTCATTCTGAAAGGCACAAGTCCTCTAACCCTTCTCCTGCTGTATCTGAACGCATGCCTTTGCATGTGGCTCTCGCATGTAGTGTGCAGTGGTATTTTAGATGGCGTGTTTGGTTATAGGTGGATAGAGAATCACTGGTGGTATGTTTTACTCCATAGACTCAGTACACTGGAGAGCACTCAGCTGGTTAATATTTCATTTTTGATTTTTTTCTCTTTTCTTTCCAACCATCTATGTAAACTTTTAGACAGCCGGTCTGGTTTTAGGAGGTGATTTCCTTGCTGTGGATTAAGGATCCATTTGTGAGTCACTCTTGGGGCACTTCAGAAAAGTAGAATTCAGACCTGAAAGAATGTATTGTACACAGAATAATGTGCTTTCAAAATTAGCTCACGTACCAAATTATGTATTTACTTAATACACCTTAATGGCTTCTGAAGAAGCCATTAGGCTCTATTGCGTAAATACTATGTATACCAAAATATGTATTTAACCTAGATAGGGCAGTTCCCCATTGTTGATTTTTTCCCTCCTTCTTTACAAAGTTTTATCTTCATGGCCTTTTAAAACTCTATTATTCTTGAAGAATTTATCTTCCAGGAGATTGTTTCGGACAGTGGTAGCTGAGAGAGGGTAGGAGTTGTTGGGTTTTAGTGTTTGGAAAGGAGGAATAACTGTCAGAGTGCCTTATAGGACTTTCCCTCAAATATTCTTCAGCAAGCAAATCTCTTAAAGGGAAGAGGCCTTGTGCCTCAGACCTCCTAGGACCAGGGTACAGTCTGACACTGAAACTGGTTCAGAGCGATCTGAACTTGTACTGAGATTTCAAGTAAAGAACCCAAGTTGATCCCCCCGCCCCCCCCCCCCCGTGTATGTATCTGGAAAACTGGGATAATCCTTGACAGTGGTTTTGCAAGGATCACTTGATAAATGCTCACGATATACTTTGGAAATGGAATAGTAAAAGAATTACATGTGAGAGGACTACTAAACCATTTAGGACTGGCAGGGAAATAAGTACAAACAAGCTAAAACTGCTGTGTTTCACTGTTTAATTGCTACTTCCTGTAACTGGCACAGCAAGCAAACCATATATCTGCTAATGTCACAGGTGTATGCACAGCTAGCTCATAATGGAAAAATATATCTGTAAATAACTGCTCAGTTACAGCAAATGCCAAAAATTACAGTCTGTGTTATTCACAGGTGATGCCACCAATGCTAGTCATGTTCATCAATTTGCAAATAGTAAAAACCCATATCAAAACTCTAGGAAAAGATGTTATCTTGCCCAGAAAATGCAATAAGAAATAGCAACTAAAAATAGAAGTGTTGTATGAAGCCCTGTAACTTTGGCATATAATCATGAAGTGCAGAGTGAGGGAGAGAGTGGAAGGCATTCCACTGGGCAAGAGAAAGAAATGATAGGCACATGGAATGAGAACTATAACGGGAAGAAAAATAGTTTCCTCTTGTCTGTGTGACTTCAGTACAGTGACTGTAGTTAGGGTAGGTTCTGATATACCTCCAATAATTTCTTTTATTTAAAACAGGAAGGATGATAATGTAATAATAAAAATCATGGAAAAACTGTGCTGTGACTGGTAGGCCTGATAATGATGCAGTTTTTTATCACTGACTTGGATGCACGTATGAACAAAGAAGTTTACCAGAAATGATTTTGTGCAAATGTATTCAAGCAATGTTATCAACTGCAGACCAAAAAATGCAATTGGAGATGCATTGTTCTTTTTCAGTGACTTTTTGTTGACCACAGGAAAAACTGGTTTTGAAGTTCAGTACAGTAACACAGTCCAGAGGAGTGAAAAACTTGCAGAGCCTGTTTGAGTTGTAAGGGTGTGCTAATTGGTGACACAGAGACTTGCTGAGGGTTTTAAAATCACATTGAAACAATGAAGTTTTGTTGTGCTTTTCTCACATTCTCTTTAGGAAATCATACCCTATTTCCTCTACTTTTCATCCCCCAGATCTCCCTCCTATCTCTCTTACCCACTTCACCTTGCTTTCTCCCCTTGCACCCACAGTCCTTCATCACTTCTCTTGGCAGTGATGTCTCATCCCTTCCGTGATACCTCAGGCAGTGTATTTCTGTATATTCTTCCTGTTTCATTTATTCTTACACGGTTTAATAAAACTGTTTTTTTTTTTCTTCTGCTTAGCAGTTGACTTAACAAGTAACTTTTTTTGGGTGTCAAATGACTGCTTTAATGCAAGGGTGGAAAAACTGCTCAACAGCAGATAATGTCTTCTGTCTTATTTAACCTCTTGGCTGTCATCCTAATGGAGTTGCAGATGTATTTCCAGGTGACATAGAGTTTACAAATAGCAAGTTGAAAGGTTGTCTTGGAATATCAAACTTAAAGAAATTTCTTGAAGTTAGTTATTTATAATTCCCGAAGTTTGGCCACAACTATAAAAAACATGATTATGCCCTTTTTGTGCTTTGAGAAACAGCATTTTGATTTTCAGTGATGGGGGAATGGAGAAGAGAAACTGAACTATTCCACTATTTAGATTAGACGCTGTTTAAAGAATAGCTTTGGTACTTTGCAAAGTCTCTACCACAGTGACACACGTAACTCTATTAACCTGTAACTGCTCCCTTAAAGCCATACAGTTTGCACCTTTTTTTTTTTTTTTCCCCAGGTACTGAGAAATTATTCATTCCTGGTGTTCCGTCAGGCATGTCAAAGACAAACATTTCTGTGTGCATCTGTGATTAGGCCACCCATCCTGAAAGTAGCTGAGCTTTTCATGCTGAAATCTCCTCAGCTAAATTTCATGCTGTATTTTCTCAGGGTTACCTACAGATGCTATTTTTCTTGTTTTTATTAAAAAAATACAACCAACAGAGCTCAGCTGTACTTCTAACCAAAGAGTGGTTTAGGACCAATTGGACACTGTGAGATAAACTCATCACATCAGAGGGGAAATGCAGCTTTATCTTTACTACAGGGCCATGGCTTCTATTGTAAGGAATTTGTCTATGGGTCTTCTATCAGAATATTCCTTGATAAGCTTTGTGCATATCCAAATTTATACATTTAGAGATTTCTGCAATTCTGCTCACTCTAAGACTTAGAGGCTTTATCAGTGAGCTGTTTGCAGAAATATGCTAAGAAATTAGATGGCTTCAGATTTTATAATATAGACCTACACAGTTTAAGAGAAAACTGGGCATTGTTTGGAATTACTGTTCCTCAAAAATTCATAAAGATGTGGTGGAATGCTTAGACTGTATAACTTTAATCAAGTATTTATTCAGCTCTAATTTCAACAGATTTCTAAACAACGGGGGAAAAAAATACCATATAACAAAATATCAGTGTGCTTCCAGCCTTCCCCTGCTAAAGTTTTGATGGTGGTCAGTGGCAAATGTATTCTTCTCTTGTGGTTTTGTAATAACTACTTACACTTCTGTAACTACTTATACTTCTTTAAGAAGTTTTTCCCCTTATGTTGTTTGCTGCTGTCCCCTCTATGTTGTCTAATTTTCAACTGTAGATTGAAAGTAGTTACTTTTTCACACTGAATACTCCTGTTTTTGTATCCCATGTATTGGTTTAAGAAAACTGCAATAAGTACAACAGAACATCTGGAGCCATCTGTTCAGATGAGGGAATGTTTTGATCGTCTGGACGAAGTGGTAGCTGCCATTCTTTTGGCAAACAATAGGTTTATCAGTGCTTGAGCTCCTTCTGGATGGTCCAGAAGATTTTGTTTGCCTACTGACACGCCTGGTCTTCATCTCTTCTGGTCTACTTTTTGCCTCCACTCTCCATATCCACCATTGGAGATTTTCCTCCTTTGGCAAAACCAACCCCTGCCGGGAGCTCACTGCTTACAGTGCTTCCCTCAAATAGCATCTTTCCATAGGGGATGCACAAATTCTGTTGTTTGATATCCCATTGTCACTGCAGCCACAGGCACTTGCCTGCACATGTCCCCTATCAAGGGATGGAAATGTGTTTCCTCATGCCTGTGCTTGCAGCCACATACATGCTGCCTGCTGGAGCTCTGATTGCAGAAGATGGCAAATTGCTCATGCCTGCATCTTGATGCTCGTTGTGGGACTCTTGTGGTGGGGGATGTGAGCTGCCATCAGGTTGGGAAGTCCATTATTAAGTCTGTAACAAAAACATCACCTTAGGCTCCATTTGACGGTCAAACTATATTTCATAGTACACACAGAGCATCTTTTAGTGGGAGGAATGTAGGTGCCAAACCGCTCTGCAATTGGTGTGTCACAGTGAGGCCAGTTGGACAATTACTGGAAAACCTGCTTAGTGCCACTCTGTCATTTGATGCTACGTGCTTCTGTATCTGGCCCATAAGCACGTGCTGAAATTCCTGAGCATGTGCGTAAAGTTAAGTACTTAAATGCTTTGCTGAATAGGAATTGACTGAACATGTGCTTAAGTATCCTGCTGAATTACAGCATTAATCATTTTTACAGCTGACAAAATCACTGCCTCAGAAAAATATTCTCCAATTAGAATGAACAGGATTATTTCTTTCATTTGTGGGAAATAAGTGTGTTCCCAGTTGTACTGAATGTATTCTGTTTTCTGTGATATTGGAAATCATTTTCCATAAGACTTCATATTGCTCAGGAGAAAACTTGAGATTTTGGAGATCTGGTCCCTGGCTTTGGGTTATAATAAGAAAACATTGTAAGAAAAGATGTAATGGGCCAAAAATATGCACTTGCTTTTTTCATTGACTTCACCTAAGGGCAGAACTTGGGCCAGTGTGTATATTCATTAATCCTCTCTTGTGGGAGCTACTTCTTTCCATATCTGATTTTAATTTGTTTGTAGACGCTGAATACAGTTTTTCATATAGCACAGTGCTCCTTTTTCTTCCTTATTTCTTTCACAATCTTTTCATAACAGAGTTCAAAACCAGAAAGAAATAAAAACCCAAACCAGCTAAACAACTTCTTTGTACGAACAGCCAGTTAAATAGATAATAATGATAATTTCTCTGCTCTGCTAATGATGATAATATTGATATTTATAAATAACAAATAGCTGGTCCCTGGATGAATAGAGTATTTTGCACAGTGGAGTCTATATCTGTAAATGAAATGCTGCTTGGTAAAGGCAGGTAAGGGAAGCTAAGCAAAAAATTGCTTGCATCAAGGCACCCAGTAACAGCAGAGGAGAAATTTAGCCCAAGCCAGGAGCAGAACTCATCCCTGCAGTCAAAAAACTGCCAAACCTGTAATCTGAATATCCAGCCCAACAAAGACCAGACATCTACGGCTTTGGGTAGGTGAGCTGGTTGTCTAAAGCAAGCCCAGGCAGCCTGGGGTATTTCCAATGCTGTGTAGGCTGCTAAGCAATCCCTGGTGTTCAGCATGTTTTATTTTATTTGAAGTCTGCAGAAGGGACTTTGAGAGTTGTTATCTTCAGGAGATACATTTACAGCTGCTTTGCTTCCTATATTATGTTTACATTTTGAACCTGTGTGCTTGAATATTACCTGTTGGTAAATCTGACTCTGTAATTATTGATTCTGGGGCTTATGTTTGTTCACCAGACGAGGCTGGAGGAGAGGGAGAGCTGATCACAGAACACCATCTTCTCCAAGACCTTCAAAGGTGACTCACACAGAAGCAAATGGCCCAAATTCCCCTCCAGAGCGAGCAAAGTACTGTACTGTACCTGCAGTGACATTCTCTGGGCTTGTTTACTGAGGCCAATTTAGGATGTGACCTTTGAGTTTCATTGCAGTAAATGCCTTGAAGTGTAGATAGACACATTAGGTGTGTTGCATTTGCTTTCAGAGAATTTGCTGCCAGGATGAAATAGGGACCCAGTTGTGGATTGACCATCCAAAATATGTCTGAGTGCAAAAGCTTGGCATGGAGGTGGCTGGGGGAAGCTTAGGTGCCTGCTCTTGGCATTGCCCATGAATCTGACTTGGATTATGGCTCCAAAACAGCTCTTACTATGAACAAATCCAGGAGTGTCCCATCCCTAGACGCCATGTGAGTCCAGATTCACCACCCTAATCACAAGATCACAGTTTGTTATGCTTGTAGTCACTACCAGATCGAAACTAGACAATATTACCTTTTTAAACAAAACAATAAAGCAATAAAAGAACAATAAAACCAACATGCCAGATGTCTTTCCTATGTTAGATAACATAAAACTAAAGAACAGCCACATACATACACATTTTTCTGTTTATTGTTTTACTATCAGCTACAACTGCAAAATGTGATTGTTCATACCAGAAAAACCCCAACTCTTTTGAATCATGGTCGTTTGTAAATTTTATTTTCTTAGGCCTGTCCATATTTCCTGAACAGCAGGGAAAAAAAAACCTTTTAGTTTGCTCTAGCTGTTACTTAAATTTTTCAGCAGCAGCACCAACATGTGCATTCCCCCTCCCTATGTGCGTTTCTCTTGACATGTTTCATGTTACGGAGACTGTGTGAGACTTTGAGAGGTGTTATCTTTGATAGAGGAATTTATGGCCATTTTCCTATCTACCGTATGTTTACATTTTGAATCTGTGTTGAACATTTGTTATGCTCACTTGTTGTGTCTTGTCTTAAATTAGATCATAAACATTTTGAGGCAGGGACCATGTCTTCCTGTATATTGCTTGTTTATTTAGGCCCCACTGTTATGGAGGTGGAAGTGACTGAGGGTGATTGCAACAATAAAAATAATACCGCTAGAAATTCTGCTTTTATCAAATAACATGTAACTCTTGTTATCAGAACATTTAGGAGAGTAAGGAGCATAGAAGAGATTGTAAAATAGTAATCATCTTTGCAAATTCTTTGACCCTTACTGTAAAGAAAAGAAAAGAAAAGAAAGAAGATTTATGTTTTGATTTACAGAAGGCCCTGGCAAACCCATTTGCTTTCTTCCCATAGAACCAGCTGCCAATTGCCAAATATTACTCATAGACTTGCATGTGCATCTAACAACAATTTTCAATGATTACCCCTAATTGCCCTCTTTTAATATTCTGGTGAACAGAAAAATCTTCATTATAAGAACACACGGCTCGTAAATGAAAGGGATGAAAGCTCATGAAAGGACAGAGGCAGACCATACGTCATCCCACACCTAGGCACAACGGGATGCATTAAGGAAGCATTTATGGAGAGGCATTCCATCAAGTCAAGGTGTCAGAGGACATATGGTCTCTTTAGCCATTAACTCGGTGAATTTCCATACCTTTCCACCAGTCTGTATTAATCTCACTTTGTGACGGTCAGCCTTATTTGATATCGTTCAGGCTGTGCTTTTAAAATACCCAACATGCACATAGAAAATTCACGTAAGTAAATAAGCAAAAGTCATCTGTTTGAACTTGCTTTCTGTGAAACTGAAGTTAAAAAAAATAATAATAAAATTGGGTGCTAAAGAAGCATTTTCAGTAATTAAGAAAGAAATGTGGTCATGAATATTTATCAATATAGATATCTACTTGACCCTCCTTGTTGACTGGAAAAAAATGTTAGGGTATGTCTTTGGTACCAATTTGTTTGGCATGTGTAGGTGTACCCATCCATCTTAGCTATTAGTTGTGATCCCAATCATATCACTGGTAATTACTAATAAAATGCATGTGTATTGATGCCCGTGACAGATATTAGTGTAGGGAACGACAAAGCCAGCTTACATGTGAGGGGGTGGGAGTGACAACACTAAATCTTACTTTAAACTCCTGTGTTACAGAGTGCCACTTCCACCTTTGTTCTCCTCAGTTGCTTTTGGGGACCTATGGGAGAGGCAGAAGGAAGAGGGATCCCTACTTGTTTTTAAGGCTTTTTGGCACTCTATGTTGGACATCTGTAGGAAGTTTAAATTTAGGAAGAGAAGTCTGTGCTAATCCTGAAGTCAAAACTAAATTTCCCCCTCTTTGGATCTATTGTCATCTCAGAAGATATCATGCAGACACCTTCAGCATCAAAAAGATGTTAAAAAATAGCTCATACACGTATGATCAGACTAACTGGAAGTTACTGTTATTATCTTCTAAGATGGGCTCTGTTCTTATTTTTGGCATTTCTTAAGCTAAGCAATGATTACAGCCCAAAAAGCTCTGTGATTTCTGTGAGAGGAAACTTGGTTGTAATGACATTGTGTTTTTCTTACAAATAATTGAAATAATGCTAAAAAATCTGAGAAGCCGTAATGCTGGGGGGAAAAGGGAAGGAATTTGTGAAAGTGCTGGGTGGGAATAGGAAAGCTTTTAAGACAATCATTATAATAATACCATCATAATAACGCCTTTATCTTGAGAGGAAAAAAAAAAAAAAGAAAAAAAGTGATAATCAAGCAAGCAACTACCACCAAACCTGAGATTAAAACAATCTCTCTGAATTTTCAATTGTCATGAAGCACTGGTGTTTGCTGGGGAAAAAAAGATAGCAAAAATATGTGTCTTGGTTATATCATAACACCTCTTTTCACAGTACATTTCTCCTGTCCTGGAGCTTCACCCAGTCTCTCTGAGGAGTCTCGCTTCTTACTTGGACAGAGAGTTTTACATGTTGGACTCAGCAAAATATTGCAGTGCTTGGTAGTTTAAATTTGATGGTAGTTTCATGAACATCTAGAAGCATTGCTATAGTAGAGTGGGAAGATTCTCTGTATACGTCTATTCCGTTTTCCCATCAGAGAAAATGTTGGCACGTCACACAGCTGTATACTTCCCAGCCCTCTGGTGTGGTCTGTGTTTAATATATGTAAAATCCCTAAAATATTTGCACAAAGAATATTTCTATTCCCTGTGCTGATGTTGATCAGGAAGAAAAGCCCGGTGGACTGAAATTTGGAATGAAAAGTCGAATGAATGTAGACCCTTGACTTAGCCTAGATGCTACTGACACACTGGCCAGTGTTTTAGAATATATGCATTCAGAAGATCAAGCTATTAAAGAAAAATTCTCCATCCTGAGAAACAGGCTTATCACTGAATCAGGAATTGCCAGTAATGTCTCCTCTGGGATGTTCTTTTTTAAATTGCCTTTTGGGAGGCTTTTATGACTGCATCCGCATCACTGCTGTGATTCAGAGCAGCTATGTAGTTTTTAAGCAAATCCCCCAGACTGTCCCATTTACTGTGCAGTGGCTCAGTTCACAGAGTGGTTTTTTTAGCACACAAGCTAGTGTCTGTTTGGACAAAGCTAAACTGGAAGCTTTGATCCAGGCATGTGCCAAATGTGCTTCAACTCCTACTGCGGAAATAAGGGGCCAAACCAATGACTAGACCTCCAGACGACTTGGAATTGCACACTGGGACATTTCAGTTCAGGGATCTGGCCTAAATCAAGTTTAAGACAATCTTGTCCTTCCACCTCTTCTGCAGTGCAGATAAAAGAAGCCTCAACAGCAACTGCTCCAAGATATTGATTAACTCCTGTGGCTGCACTGCCTTGAAAGGTAGATGTAGCCTATGACATCTTGAAAGTATTCCAGGTTTACAAATGTTTTGCGTGTTATGTTAGTTGTTTTTTACTTCTCTGTTGCTTGGATATGGTGCAAATATTCTTAAATGAATTTGAAATGATCTGAGTTTGTGCTCATTTTTTTTTTCCTTGCAAAATCTAAGATCTTGTAGGGTGTTGTTTTTTTTTTTTCTCCCGAAAGATCATACTGAGCTGTGAAACCATTTGGGTGGTTTCAGGCTTTTTTGTTTGAAATTGCTATTTATTGAGTTATTTAAAAAGAGGATATACATTTCTATTCTCAAAAAGTTTGGCAGGAAATTGCAAGAACTGTAAGAAATCTTCCACAATGCTTTTGTCCTCAGATTTTCATATTGCCTTGTGATTCTAAGTAGTCACCTCCCGAGTCTACATTATGCCAGTGGGCACCAAAGCTTACTATCAAGCTTAAGCAAACTGTGATGTTTCTAGCTTTTGGTAGAACGTGGTTACTTTACAGGTTGTTTAAGTTTTGATTTTGAATTTAGGTATTCATCTCTTTTGTATGTTTTC
This sequence comes from Phasianus colchicus, assembly GCF_987193195.1. Taxonomy (NCBI): domain Eukaryota; kingdom Metazoa; phylum Chordata; class Aves; order Galliformes; family Phasianidae; genus Phasianus; species Phasianus colchicus. The sequence goes on along the minus strand of NC_143447.1, from coordinate 16,134,707 downwards.
CCTCACGTGCTTGGCCTCATTAACCCATCTGGTTGACCTGCATCATTCTCTTGTTGACAAAGATGGGTGTTATGAACCTTAAAATGTCATAAACACCTCTAAAATGTGACCCTACTTGCATGAAGTGGGGAAGGTTTGACAGCATTACACCAGTCATCTGATAAGCTCAGGTCAAAAGTCTCCCAATTGCTCGCCTTTTGTTTGGGTGTCAAAAAGGCAAAAGCTTTTCACGTTTTTAATAAGCAAATTAACGAAATAGTTACAGTACATTGCATATATTAACTCTTAGGTAGCTGGCTTTCTTCTGAGGCCATCTTTCCAAAGGTCAGAGGCCATAAATGCAGTTTCAATTTTCCAGGAAACAAAGAGGACAGTATATTTCAGTAATCTTTTCCTGCATGTAGTTAAGATTCTTTTTTTTTCATTTTGGCTTACTTTCTAGAGGCATAGTAACACTTGCCAGCTAAGCCAGATGTAGCATTTCAACCAAAAAAATGCACCGGATGCACGTTCCAAGTTTGCCAATGGCTATGCATGAGGCTGGAATGTCAGAGCAGGAGCAGCGGATTAGGAAGATTGTGTTCATGTTACTCAAAGCAGAAGGAGCCCAGAAAACGTCTCTGGAATTTCACTGTTTCAGCCACTTTGTCTTCATAGATATAGCATGGTTGTCTGGTAACGTTTTCATGCTCCTTTCCACTGCTCATAATTTTCTTACATTTCCAAAGAGCTGTACAGATATTAACTAATTAGTCTTCATAGATGTATGTTCTACAGTAGTTTATAAAGTTTAATTTTTCTTTATCTTATGAAGAGACTTTTGCTTATCTAAGGGGACACTAACCAACAACAAGCTAGCTTTCAGTCTTCTGCTTCCTCTTTTGTGTTCCATACAAATCTGTGCTGTCTCAATTTTTTTCAAGCAAATGTTAGATCCGTGTAAAACTAGCATAAGCAGTGTAGTATTGGCTGAGAATGATCATCTGTCTGCATCTTACTTTCCTGTGGGGTCTCTGACCTGGAAGAGGTTAAGTTCCATCTCATTTTCTATGACTGGGGTGCAGCTCTTCTAGTTTGCCTTTTATACTCATTTAAAAAGCGATGTGGTGGCTGCTATCTAACACATCCCATTTTTCATCCTTAACCTCAAAAGCATGCAGCATAAATGGGCAAGTGCCTTCAGGCTCCCTTTGCAGGACAAGAGGTAACTAAAAAGCCAAGGGAAGGTGCCTCCTGCTAGGAGCTTTAACAGAAGGACTTTCATTGGCTTCCAGACTACATAGGCACCTGAACTTCTATCTCCTAATCCTCTTCAGTCTTCATTTTAGCAGGTCTGTAGTTGATACATTTGCTTAAATGCTTGTTTCAGTCAGGCTGCGTTTGAATGGATGAGCAAACTCATGTCATTTGAAGTGTTTTTGATGTCTGAAAATGCTTCTGATAGCGTCTGATGCTTTAATTGTAGAATTGCAATATTGTACACTAAAAATATAGCCCAAGGTGTGTTTTACTGAAATTCATTGGATGCTGTGAATTTCTATGAGGTATGTTGCTGGAAGCAATCAAAGCTTCTGAAACAAATTGACTTCTCAGACCTGTGGTTAGGGTAGAAAATCACCTCTTCTATTAAGCAAGCACACTACTGATAAGAAGGGCTAAGTCAATAGAATATTGAAGGCAGAGGGGATAGATATTCATTCTTTCATGTAACTAAAAGCCTAGAAGCATCTTTAAACAGTGCTCATCATCTCATTTCATACAGGTTTCACTCTTGACATCCAACACAGCAGCAACAGACTGCTGCTTTTGCTGACTTGTACCTGCAATGTTATACAAAGCAGCCCCACTAAATGAGACGTGGCTGTAAACACTGACTAAAACAAGCTCTTCCTGCAAAGGGCCATGCAAAACAGGCTAGACAGAAGTCTATGTTTCGAGAAGGAACTACAGCTTGGGTCAGGCAAAAATACTTCATTTTCTAAGTTTCCAGCTATACCACCATGCACAAATATTCTGTAATTTCCTAATTAACAGATATCTAAGTTACATAAAAGACAGAAAAAATACAATTGTGAGGTTATTTTATCCCCTTTGCATTTGTTGGACTGCTTTCATTCTAAAATGAAAAAAAAAAAAAAAAAAAACCACACAGAAAACTGCCTTATTAACAAAAGCTATTAAAGTAATCTAAACATCACATTAAGCTTTGCTTGCGCAGCAGTAGACACAATAAGAAACACATATTACAGTCATTTAGATGCAAGATAATTTACTATTTTTAAGATCTCATAGCATCCTTGCTCCAAATTCTTTTATTCTGCTGTTTCTGAATATTTCATTCCTTCACTAGCTTTGTTTGCTGAAAAGCATAACCGCTTTTCAGCTGAAAAACCTCACCCAGAGCACATGTCAATGTTTTGCCATCAAACTGGGCAGTCATGTCAGTGGGGATCTTACAAGAGTTTAGTCTAAGCCTGGTTTGTTCAATATTCTCTAACCTCCAGGACTGTGCAATAGAGCATTCCCTTATCAGGTTTGCAGGTGACACCAACCTGCCAGGGCATGAGCACTTCTGGTGCAGGATTAGAATTCAAAATGACTTTGTTAAATTAGAGAAGTGACCTACAGTTCAATAGACAAGCGGAAAGTGCTACAATAAAAAGTAAAAAAAAAAAAAAAAAATCTGTAGGAAGGAATCAAGGAGTTAGAGCTACACCATAAACTGCATGCAAGTCAGTGCTACAAAGCTCTTGCATCCTGAGATGCAATGGGAACGCAGTGTGTATTTGCTCTCCTCTGGTAAGATTTTGGCTACAGCTCTGAGTCCAGCACTTCAAGACACAGATAAATCAGAGAGAGTCCAGAGGACTGCAGCCGAAATGATGAGAGATTTAGAAAACATGACCTATGAGGAAAGGTTGAAAGAACTTGGTTTGTTTAGTCTAGAAAGGAGAAGAGTGAGGAGGTACATGATAACAGACTTCAAATATTTAAATGGTTCTTATAAAGAGAAAGGAGATCAATTATTCATCTCCACTAAGAATTGGACAAGAAATCAGGAATGGGTTTAATTTGTAAGAGGGGGATTCAAGTTAGAAAGCTTTCTGACCACACTGTTGAATGTTAGCAGTTTCCACAGCCTCCCTGGGTTTGTAAGAATGGGCTGAACAAACCTTGCAAGAAATGGTTTAAATCTGCTTCTTCCTCAAAGCAGCTCTTAGGACAAACAACTTCTTAAAGCCTCTCCTGGCCTTATTCCTACAGCATGCAATACAGATCTGTAATGTACACATCTCTATGTAATTATGCAAGTGTTAAATTCCTATCAGAAAGCATACCCGTTCTTTACTTACTTCTCCAGGTATGTGATGTAGTTAGTGATAGTGAGGAAATATCTGGGCTCTGCTATTTGCTAAAAGAGAATTGCTCAAGAGTTTTAAGAAACATTTGTCTAAATGCAACCATGGAACATAAGAACTCATGCCTGACCTCATCTGACAGCTGCTATGGCCCTTATAAAGGGATTAACAACCAGGACATAAAACAAAGGTTATTGCCAGTCATTAAGGGGTGATAGCTCTCAGCACAATTAGGACACGTTACAAGTCTGCATGGGGTTATGCCTGAGTGGAGAGAAATAGGGTGATTTACCAAAGTGTGGGAAGAAGCCCTGATGCCATGATGAAGGGGATGCTTAGGCAAGGCTTGGGAACATCCTGAGAAAAACTAGAGCTTACTGATGCTGGGGCTGAGTAAGGAGGTGTTTCAGTAGCTTGAGTCCGCAAACTGGCATTTAGCAACTGTAACTCTTCAGAGACACATACAAGATACAAAATGATGATTATGCTACGTGATAGGTATAAAGAAATATAACTACTGTAATAGTATTGGCTAGTTTTCATGGCAGTTCAGAGATGAGGCCACGTGATTCAATTATAAAAGAATGAGTTGGCTTATCATACGCTAAGTTCTTTTTATTAGTTGATTAATTTTTCGCTTAAATTTCTAAAAAAGTCATTATTTCTTCATGTTTAAGCTTTCACTTCTCCTGCCTTATTTTGTAGTGATTTTCTTAATTACCTCCAATAATTTGTATCAGCCAGAAACTCAGAATGCTTTCCATGGCTTTAGCATCTTCTCTCCCCTCTGTCTATCAGTGTAGCCACATTGAGAGAACTCAGCCCTGTAGCGAATGGCGTTTTGAGTCACTGCTATAAACATCAATTAAATAAACCTCTCAATTCTTGTAATAGCTAGGGGAGCTCTCATAGTGCCCATGTTATGGGTAGAGAAATTAAGGCATTTTGGGATTTGTGGATACTCCCAGCTCCTAGGGCCCAGGTGCATACCCTGGCCACATCCCAAATCTGTGCTGGGGCAAAATCCAGGCTCTTTTCCCCACTGAGGACCTTGGTTTCCTTAGGAAGGAGACCTGAGTGCTCAGACAGGGAGGGGTGGAGCGTTGAGACATGCGGGTTGCACTGCAAAGCGTTATCCCCACAGTCTAGACATAACCAAGGTGGGTAATGAGTTTGAAGGAGGCTCCTGGTGCTTTTGTATTTAAGGTGGGAACAGATCAAAAAAAATTTCCAGGCTTCTGTGTCACACACTTCCTCCCATTATTTAACTATCAAGATGACCAAACCAGTTTTGCACATTGAATGAGTCCAATGCAAACAAGATTTTTCCCCCAATTTTCATCAGCTTCAAAATGTTTTATTTTTAGAGGTCTATAAAGGTGAACATACAATTCAAGTAAAACCACAGCGGTGACTGCATAGAATAATAGTCTTATTTCATTTTGGAGCAGAGCTTGGAAAATGTGGCTATAAGCTAGCCTAGTAAAAAAGTGCAGCACAGTCTCTCCCCCACTTTCTAGCTACTTTCAACAAAGATCACAAATAGGAAGGACTTTTCAAGCCTATCTACTCCCTGTGCAGTAGGAACAAGCCGGAAGATGACTTCTGAAACAGCATCTAAGTCACATGCATCTTGAGGTTGCCAGTTGTACGTTTTTCCTTTACAAATTTGAGCATATTTTAGCAATTAAATGCTGTATTTCTGGGATGAAATGTTGATTTGTCGGCCTGTGGACAATAGCAGTATTTGGTCAAGTCAGTGCAATTCAGTCAATGTGCAGGGATCTTGCCCTTCAACTTAAAAGGTTATTTCCTTATTCTAGTCCAACAGCCATTTTTTAGGCATTTTTGTATTAATAGTATTAATATATATATAGGGATATATATATATATATATATATCCCTATAATAGTATTAAAGGGAACATGTAAGGAGGAGACTTACAAAAGGCAAGTTCTTATCACGTTGCAAATAGGTACTTAGATCTCAGGAAAAGATGCTGAATTCTTTGTCCATGTCCAGAGGAAAAGAAAAGATTATAGAAAATATTCTGAATTTGCTAGAAATACTGTCCTAAGTGCAAATTGAGGTGAAACAATGCTGCAGAGCCTTACCAGAAACAGTCTGTCTGACAGCACACCTGCCCCTTCACGCTCCTTTTTAAGCTCCTTCCTCCCTTTTTTACCATCTTGTGCTTTAGTACTGCCCTATTGAATTGATAGTGAGTGGTCAAGAAAGGGACAGATCCAGTGATTCCAGAGATCCTTGTTCCACTGGCCTTTAGAAGTGCTGGGTTCGTCCTGTTGCCCGGTTTCAGAAGGGCAGAAGAGCACTTCAACACGTGATAACAGCTAAACGTGTGCTTAAGTGCTTTTCTGAATCGGGGCCCGTCTAAGGAAGCACTGCTAGCAAATGTTTCCAGCTACTTCAAATAATGGCTAACTTTTCCAGATATTAAATTTGCTCTAAAATATATAAGCAGAACTCCTTCCAGTGTTGAAAAGCCTCACTGGATTCTTCTCTTCAAACAATTGTTTGGAGGTTTGCTCTGTTATTGATATAAGGATTGATTCAAATTGCAAAAGAAAAAATGTGTTTATGCAAATATTAAGTGCTTGAAAACTACACCACAGCTGTTTAGCTTTTGGATGAGAGCCTTGGCTTGTTGTGCAAGATGCATCAGCATCTATGAGACATAGAAAACATCTTTTGTTCCATGGTTATTTTAGTGGAAATACATGCTCCAAAACATTCTCTTCCAGCACAAATTCGGATTTCTCTGCATTTAACATTGTAAAAGTATGAAAAGCTTATCGGCATATGTGCTCCTTGTCAAAATAAGTCTAGAACGAAGCAGTGGCACTGAGAAACAACAGTTTTGTGATAACGTATGCCCTTAAATTTTTCAGCATGGGTTTGTATCCTAACTGGGGGGGAAATCTACAGCCACAGTGAGTTCAGCCTGCCCATAAGAGATGGTTGTCTGGTGCAACAAGTACAACTGGATGTTTCTTTGTGTGTGCAAACATTATAGATAAGAAAGGGAAGCTTCTTATGTTACTTTTCGTCTTTTGTTGTGTTAGCTTCAGACCATGCATCATCTCTAATGAGCTTGATAAAGCATAGCAAGGAAAATGTGCCATAATTCATCATGATTTCCATTTCAAAAGTGACAGCCAACTTCAGAAAATAGTCCATTTTGTAACAAAAGAGAACCAACAAATGACAGTGGAAACAATATCCTCAAACGAAAACTTAGTTCCCTCAGATCCCACTCCTGTTATGGAAGAGTGGGCTTGGAATTGCTAACAGTACCTGCAGATTCTCTCTGGTTCATCTTGTACAGAGAATATTTAATTTTTTTCTAAGGTTTTCCACCTCAAAAAAATGAAAACAAACCCACAAACCCCAAAAAGCAAACAGGACGCCCAAATTTTATTGAGTAATAAGAGCTGGTATTTAGAGAAGAGCAGGAATAACATTTTAAATTGTTGGAAAATATAACATCAGATTTAATACTTTCCCATTAAAAAGCTATGGCCCATGCTACAATGGAAGGTATAAATAAACTGCTTTCAATAACCATAAAGGAGCAATCTGTATGTTTTGGGGAACTTCTGAAGAATTATTTCTTTGAGTGAGTAACCAAACTATATATATATCTTGTATATATATACATATATATATATATATACACACATACATATATATCCCCTTTTAGAAATCAGTCAACTCTTTCCTATAGAACTGAGTGCTGTAGCACTCAGTCCTCATCATTTATACGTCTTAACCTTAATCTTTAACTTAGTTTCATAGAGACCAGAGACTGTCATATAACAATTTAGGGATAAATGACTGCTACCAGAACTGGGTGTGAAGGTTTTAGATCATAGCAAAGATGACTTTTGCAAGTTAGAAGACAGATCATCAGCCTGTCCAGGATGGTCTCATGGGCTGCACTGTTGTATCCCAGTGTGGGGCAAAATTGCCAATGAACTGGGAGATGCTGCCTCTGAAAAAGTCAGGATGCTGCTCTCTTGGGATACCATTGCTAAGAAATTGAGAAGTCACATCCCACCTTATCTGGGCTCACAGGTCATATCTGTGTTTCCTTGTCTGAAACAGATAAGAGTAATCGTGGTCTCTGATGTTATCTCTGCTGAAGACAGAGCAGGCATCCATTTTCTGTGAATACTTTAAAATACCCAATTAAAATTAACTGTTTGGAAAACACTAGTTTTTTACTAGTTGATTGATGATCTAGAGTATCATTACAGAAATGGAAGAAACAGCAACTAGCAGTGTCAAAATGAATTTATGTGAACCTTCTAATGAAAATTTCTCCAAAAATTATACTCGGGATCATTCTTATGCAGTAGTTAATTAACACGTGGAACTCATTGCCACAAAATACAGTATCTTTGAGGCATGAGTTTAGCAGGATTAAAGGGATTTATTAAACACTTATATGGATAATGAGACCATCCGCAGTTACATTACACAGGATGAAACCATACATTAGGGATATAAACAATTATGCTTCAGGACACAAGCCAACTACTGACTAATAGAGTTAAGGAGGAAATTCATTCCATAATTATCCAGGATTTTATGCACCTTTTCTAAAAGTTTCAGTACTGGCTCTGTCATGAATGGGTTACTGCCTCACAGGAAATATTGGAATGCAGGAAAAATAATGAAATTATGGTTTTATTATAGATTCATTTATGTCTAAAGATATTGTCATATTGCCCCCCTGTCCTTAATAGTGATAACTACAGTCTTTTATGGAAAAAAATACTGGATATTGGGAGACAGTTAATCCAAAACTTACTGAAACTAATGAAACAGGTGTCTCGCCTCCTCCCATGCTTTAATTGAATATCTGCAGTTGTCTGTATCTTTTTAAAATGAGAATAAAGAACCAAGGGCACTACTTCAGGTGGTGCTACACCTTCTATTTGCATAACGGTGTTATAATGTGCTCACCACTAGTTTATGAAGTTTTATTTGCCTGCCCTGACACACAGCTGTTTTAATGGTCCTGTGACAATAAACTCACGCTATGTTTTCTAAAACACCAGTATGCATTAACCAGTAATACATTATATGAAAAGGGCTTTGCAATAATTTGGGTCTCTAAGAAGTAGTACTGATGCATCCAGCTAGGACTTCTACTGCTTGGTAGACCCGAGATGCCAGACTTTTCATGTACACACAGACCATCGCTGTGCAGCAGGTGCACTGGCCACAGTGAGGACTGTCAGATACTGCAAAACTTGTGGATATACTAAACAAAGACTGAAATTTCTTCTACAGTAAGAAATGTGGATGGAAAAATTGGTTACATACATGGTTACGTTGGTTACAAACCCAATACCATTGCTGCTTCTCAGTGGCTTTCTCCAGTGTCTTTGGAATGATGAACTCTAGGTCTTCTCTGTTTGTGTTATAGGGGATTGTAATGCCTCAGTGTATCAGTATGTATGGACAGAGGGCCGTGGAAAGGTTCTATAGCCACAAAAGTCTGTGCTGCACCTATATCTCTGGGGCCAGAGTCAAAATCACTGAAGTCAGTGGAGAGACTCCAGAGACCTGTTTTATCAAGCAGGAAACACAACTATGACTTGTATTAAAGACAAAAAGCAATAATAAATAGGAAAACAATGAGAGCAGCAGGTGTTCAGCATCTTTGAAAGGCAGAAAAGCAAACTTTTATGTGGTAGCAGCGATTCTCTGCAATGAAACTGAAGTCTGTCAACATCCAGATATGTTTCACACTGTATGTTTGGCATCACAACAGGTGGTTACTGCCAGATATACCAATGAAGAATATTCCAGATTTTTTAGCTATTGCACGAAGTCTTTCCGCTGAATGAATTGGCTGCATTTGGCAGCAGTCATTTGGTAAATAAAAAATGATCTAGAGTTCATAACTATTGTAGCCGTAAAAGGCTGGCTAAATAACACTGTTTTTCAGCAGTGACATTCTTCACCTAGAAGGGAAGTCCCAGAGAAAACAGAAAAGAAAGCAAGCTCTGACAGTCAATAAATCTGGACAATGTTGAATGAAATGGTTAAATAAGTAGGGAGTTGATTATTAAAAATGTCCTTTCACAACCAGTTTACATTTAAAGTAGAGGACTGAGAAATGAGGTAAAGCTTCTTCACAAAGATCAGTTTGGTAAAACCACTGTGTTAATGTCTCAGGGACTGCATGTGTATACCCAAGGGTTGATTTTTTTTTTTGTACTCTGCTTGGTCTTTAACCTTCTGATTTTCCACTGTGTTGCACAGCCCCAATGGACAACTTCAGGCTGTTTTTAACCTACAAATACAGCTTTGGCTAAGAACAAGGTTTTAAACTGCAATATAATTTGATTTTTTTTTAAACAAAGTTCCTTTTTCACTGGAAATTTGCTGACTGCTTGAAAACAGAAACTGTGTGAGGAAAGATCAGTCTGGATGATTTTCCCACTTCGATAAGAATCTACAAAGAAAAAAAAAAAATTGAAATCACGAGCACATTCCTTTCTGCCATTTTCTAGAGGAAAGCAGCCTAATGCCAGCACCAACACAAACAGCTCGGAGTGACTCAGTAGCTGTTGTGAGGAACCGCTTCCTGTTCCTCTCTTCTTACAAACCCCCAGTCTGCTCTTTCTGTTTTATCATTTTCCTCCTAACAGCTTCACCTGTGCATCACAACCGAAGTGAAGGCTCTGCTGTGGGCAGCTTTAGGTTATGTTTGCAGTGTATTTCTGCCCTCGGAGCATCTTTGGTGCTGCTTTTAACAAAGTGCTTACGTATATCAGGCTGAGCTAACAATTTTAATTTATTAGAACTTCTCTCCAAAGGTATTACTGATTGTTAAAAATAACAATCACAGTATCAATTAATGCCAATGATTTTCCAGCCCTATAAATCCAGGGAAGGAAAAGATAACACGACACACATCTCTTACCATTCTAAGGCCCAACTTTAAGGGAAACTCCAGTTTTTCTAGCCTGCAGCTTCCCCCTGTGCTCCAACAGATGGGGTTGCACTGGTGGAGCCTTATTGGTGTTTATTTCAGGCATTAAGTAACCTTGGGGAAGCCTTTTTCTTCCTTCTGCTGTCCTTTCGCCCGCTCACAAAGCAGGTTTCAGGTTTGGGCCTGCTGGTTGAGGGGAATGCTTAGCTCGCCTATTTAAAACACAACTGGATTTTGCTATTCAAATGTAGGAAACCTAATTACACATTGGTAAATTCTCTTCAGTCTACCAAACACAGAAAAAAAACAGTGACAGAAACTGAAAGGCCAAAAAAGAGAAAAGAGTCCCTAAGACCTAATGAATCCAAACTAAACACCTCTCCACAGAAATGTCAAACATTTCTCTTAGCACAAAACAAGGCTTAAAGAATTCCCTGCTTTTGTCTCTGGGCTAATTCCTTAAGCAGAGAGGGGGATTTTCTTCTGGGAGTGTTATTTCACAAAGAACTAAACAGCAAATAAACAAAAGACTCTCAAAGAGTGAGAGAGTATAAATAAAATTCATGACTCCTTAAAGAGTTTACACTGAAAGAATGTGGGGGATTATTTACAATTAAAGCATAGTCTGCGGAATACAGTTATTATTGCAAAAATGAATAAGAGGGTATTTCAGTTAGCTCACAATAAGAGTGCACCTGGGTCTTCTCCGCGTGATGAAGATGGAGAAAACTCCTTTGCCCTCAGAACCATCTCTTTGGTCATTTTTAACAAACTCTTTTTCCTACCCCAGGCTGGGTAATCCAAATGAAAAACTTGTTTATGAAGTTGCAGATTACGTGTGTTGTAGAGGCAGAAAGTGCCAGAAGGACAAAAAAACAGAGGGAGCAAACCAGGAAAGCTGAAAAAAAAAAATCAAACAAATACAAGTTTCCTTTGCTTCCCATGCAAAATATGCTTCAAATCCCCACCCCCTCAGCCAGCCGTGTGGAAATGAAGAAAAAATTGCTACAAAAAGAAGTGTTTTTATCCCTAAGGCCTGGTAAAAAATCAGTTTTTGGTACAGTGGAAAGAAACAGGAAAGGAAGAGAAAGTTTGAGGGAATCTCCCTTCTTCCTAGCCAGGTGGAACGTGAAACAATGGAGCGGGTTAATAATGGAGACAAGGTTAGCTGAGGGATAAGATGAACGTGGAACAAATACAAGATTTCACTTCCAATAAATTAGGCAGACACAAATGAATGGTTATTAAGATAAAGAAGCATAGGTTGAAGAAGTCACTTGATTATAAATTATAGAGCAATTAGTCCTCTTTTCAGTGTTTTTTTTTTTTTGTCCTAGGCATTTTGTATGCTACAGCAAGTGTGTCATAAAACAGTGCTGATAATGATGTTGTTGAAAGGCAAGGTACAGCAGCCAAAACCCATAGATATGTATGCGTGCATTAATAGGGTTGTGAATGATGTATGGGTGTGTGCATCCATAGGGGTGTATGCATTTCCACGTCCGTGCATCCGTGTGGGTGTACATGCGTGTCTGCCTACAGCATAAATATCACTAGGCACATCCATGTGCAGCCCTATTAATTCTTTAGAGAAGTGATATATTAATATAAATTAAAAAAGAAATCTATACGAGTGTCATGGAACGTAGTTTATCCATCTATCCGTCTATATTATGTCTCTCTGTCATGTTAAAAAGAAAGCCTTATAAGAAAGGTTAGGCCTCGGAGACTTATTTCATGTGCCTGAGTGACAGAGACAGAATTTAAAGCTTTGCTGAATTTGCAGCAAAGTTTTGATTGAGTCTTATCCTGCCATGCCTGTCTGGCAAAATATCTGAAACACTGGGCTGCACACGATTAAATGAACAGTATTTATTTTTAGCATCTGCTGCCCGTGACTCAAACTTTGCTACTAAGAAAATTCAGCTCTATGGAAAAGAATTTGAATTCCAGCTGGGCAGTTTTCAAAATAAGATGAAAAGTTAAGCAGGCAATTGGTGTGTATTTAGGGCTCAAAACACCTTGCCTTCTAAGAAGTCTTGAAGGAGTTAATCCCTTCTCAAGATAATCCACTAAAGAGCATCCTTCATTATGATGTTAAAAGCAAGGATCAGTGCAGGGGGAGTCTAACAATAGGACAGGGGTGCTTTTCAATCCCCATCACATTCTTCCCAGGTTAGAAACAGAAACTGCAGTTATTCCAGGCGAAAAGAGGAAGGGTTTCTCTCTTGGTGTTAAATATGCAGATTTAGAAAGGAAAAGGGGGGGGGGGGAAGCAATTGCTAATCCACTGCATTAACTAAACTCTCTTACTGGGTGTTTTTCTGCCAGTCTTTCTAACTTTTATGACAACATGGTGGATGTAGAAGAGTTGCATCAAAATAACTCACAAATCTGCCAGAGATTAAAAGGACTTTGGATAAGAGGTTTCTAAATAATTTCCTGGTAGTAACATGCGAGTAGAGAAAACCTGAAGCAAATTGGTTCAATTCCACCAAATGAAAGGACATCACATTGCTTTGCTCTGGGCAGGGATCTGACTTCTGATGAAACATAGACCAAGCTGCTTGGTGCTGATTTGTGTTAATTTTCCTAATATCTTTCCTTCTTTCTCACTTTCCCTTCCTTCCTCCCTTCCTCTCTCCCTTCCTTCCTATTCCTAATACTGAGTATTTTCTTTTTAATTAACTGAAAAAATAGAGAAGAGTGGAAATGCTTTTTCTAAGAGCTTGCAAATCTATTTGAATATTACTCACATAAACACACATGCACTCACACACTCTTTTGTATAGAAATGACCAAATTCAAGAAGTTTTGCTAAAAAAAATGTAAAAATATTCATAAAGTGAGAGGCTGTGTATGTATTTTTTAGGATGGTAAAGAGGATATTTCACCTTTAGAGACGTAGTTAGGAAACGGGGAAAAAAAGCTGTAACTTTGATAGCTGGCCATACAGCTGATTTAGGACGTGATCCAAGTTCTGTGGATCTCCAATAACCACAACTGGCGTTTGGATCATGTCCTCAGAGTACAATAACAAGTTTTTGCAGCATGCATAATTGATGGCTTTTAAGGAATCTCATGTTAAACACGTTTCATTGTGCCTTGGAAATGTCACCTTAAGGAATTCTAGCCCCCATGTCAGGGCCAAGACAGACAACAATAATACTTCAGTCATTATAATTAAATGCTGTAAGCACCATTATTTTCTTATTTATTGTAATTCTAGCTAAGAAGGACTCTGATTGAGACCTGGCAAGAAGTAGCTGAAAAAAATCTCTTCCAGAGGGGGAAGCTAAAAGAATACAAGACTCAGTTACAGATAGTAATTTTGGTTCTTTTGTACAATGTAATCAGCAGGCAGATGGTAGCTCCATCTCTGCTGAATTCTGCAGAAGCTGAAGACTTCTTGCCATGGGATCACTGCTTGACTGTCTGAGGTCCACTGTGCATTTAGTTTTCTCCATTGTCTCCATTCAGGATGTTCATCTCCATGCAAGGTGGCTCTATGCTTAGTTAATTTGAAAGAGATGATTGTAAGGGGAAATGTTGCACATGAGACCTTTTGTGGCTATTCCTTCTTGAGACTTCACCCCTGATCCACACCTAGCTGTAAATGTGTGAAGCTGTATTTTATGCACAGAAAATATTAACTCTGCAGATGCTGCAGATGTCTGTTAGCCCTCAGGATGTTACAAGGTGTTATGGATGTGGTGAACAGGAGAAGTAAAGTCTTGTTTGTTTACAGTGTAGGCAGAAAAAAATCCCTGTGTTACTACAACATGTCGTATACTCACATCCTCCCTTGATAATGAGTTTGGAAGGGATTTCAGCTAGCTGTGGCTCTGAGAGATTTTGCAGCATCCCAGGAAGAAATGAAACACTGGAATTTTACTACTTATTGGAGCAATGGGGAAGGAATTCTTTGAGTTCTCCATCTGACCTTCTCTAATTATGTATCTGTTGTCATAGATCATCATAGGCAACCATGGCCATCATTGTGCCATCCACACCTTAACTTTGGATTTACTAAGAAATGGCATCATCACTTCAAGTACTGTCATGTAAATTGATGCTCAAGGAAAGGAGATGCTCTGCTTACAAATCTTTAGGGAAGGTGATGAGCCCTGCAATTTGTAAACATCATATTAAAACTTTAACAATCCCAAATAACCCACTCTTAGAAGTTCCGGGATTATAACACAGATTTGCTCTGACTCTCTGACGAAAGTAGATAATTATGACACAATATATATCTATAAAAGTTGTAAAGAACCAAAGGCTCAGGTAAAGATGAGTTCTTTGATTAAAACCAAAATAAATAAACGAAAAGAAGGACACAACTTGAGCCCTTACGGGAGCACACTTTTGAAGCAGAATCCATTTCAGGCTAATCAGAATGGCTGATCCAATTCCTGCCCTTCAACTGCATTCAGTTGCTGGAATTAATTTATCAAGCTACGTTTAAGGATTAAAAGATGGCGCTTGACATTATAGAACAAACCAGAAAACCCCAAAAACCCAAACAAAAAAACCTGTCACAATTCAGCAGAATTTGCAAAATAAAAGAGGCTGTATGGGATAAAGGAAACCAGCCCAAAGTCCTCTTAGGTTGATGATCTCTTCAGGTCACGGTTCAAGTTATCTTGATTTTCAATTGTACACCCAAGTCTGTACTGCTTCTCCTTAGCAATTTTTTTTTTTTTTAAGACTTTAAGTTGCTGCCTAAATGCTCTTCTCCTTAATGAGAATGGAACAGCCTGGCTTTTATTAATGAATCTCATCTTTTGTGCATAGGTTTTAGTTTCACTTTAACATCTTGAAAAGTCATTAATTTATTGCTAATTTAAAAGAAAAAGAGAGAGCGATCCTGTTGGTACGAATGAATACTTTTCCTTTGGTTGAACCAATAATTCAAGCTCCTGATTATACCAATTAAAGACCAATTTGAGGAAAGGCCTCCAGCACTGAGCTGCAGCTGCCATTTAGCCACAAATTATGGGCCTTATATGTGGGTGGACATGAAACTCTTTCAGAGAGAAATAGATTGAGAAATAGGGAAACTATTGTAGGGATTTCAGCAGAAGGGGGACATTAATTGGATACATTGCTTGAAGTCAATCAGAGATTCAGCTACTCTGTGGGCCTTTTGACTTCAAGACCCCTCTCTTTTTGTTCATGTACCTTCAGCTAGATTAATCACAGTGACTAAACAAGCAGAGATATTTTTCATGGCTTTTTTTTTTTTTTTTTTTTTTGTGGCTGTGATGAGGGGCAGCCTATTCTACAGTGTAATGGCTGCTGAAGATGATGAAAATGAATGTGATGGTTTCAATGTTGAAATTAATCCCTTAGATATTTTGAGTTGAAGATATAAAAAAGTGAACGAAGGATGAAAGCTTAAATTTGTTAATTTGATGTTGGTGTCTCCATTGTATTTATGAGATACGTCAATGAATACTGTAATGAAATAATAAGTTTTCAGTATTGTTTTTCTGCTAATAGGGAAGGAAACACTCTCATTAAAAGGTTTCTCTAAATTTGGACCTGTGTTAATCAAAAAGGGGAAAACAACATGAGAAGCAGCAACAACCAGAACATTAATGAGCCAGTGACAAAATGTGCAGTTTCAGTGCTCATAATTTATAAGCATTGCGTGTTGGTTGCCATTAGATTGGTGTAGATTATCTGAGTTCTGTTGTTCTAGATTCCATTTTCCAGCCTACAGAGAAAAGTGGTGGCAGTGGTGGGGTTAGAACTGCGCTGTGCTTGGTCTCCAGTCCTGTGCTAGATTGTTTAGTTCTCTTAAAATGCTAGAAATAAGAAACAAAGGAAAAGTTCCACATGGAGTGGAACTTTCAGTGAAGAAATATAATTACAATTACATATGCCTGTTTGTGTACATATGAATATACATATTTAAACATGTTTACTTTTCAAGCTGCAGTGGTCTATAAGAAAACTCACTGTTCGTGATTTCTTGAAATCAGCATTAAGGTATAAATACGCACTGCTGGAGAGCCAGTAAATTTTCCTGTAGTTCAGCTTAGACATAAACACTATTTATGTGAACTACAGAATTATGGATCCACTATAAACACAGCTATTCAGTTTTTCCATAACACCAACATCCTTGAATTAGTCTCTCCTCTCCTCTCCTCTCCTCTCCTCTCCTCTCCTCTCCTCTCCTCTCCTCTCCTCTCCTCTCCTCTCCTCTCCTCTCCTCTCCTCTCCTCTCCTCTCCTCTCCTCTCCTCTCCTCTCCTCTCCTCTCCTCTCCTCTCCTCTCCTCTCCTCTCCTCTCCTCTCTTTTTTTTCTTTCATTTTGTTATACCTCAGGTTGATTACTCCAATTAAAACTCTAAAAGTGGTGATGTGATCAGGAAGTCAAAAATATATTTTTAAATTATTTCTTGAGAGCTGTGACAACGTCTTCTAAAGTCTCATGCAGTTCAGTTGACATTTGCAACATGAATGAATTGAGGGGGTTGATATAGTGTCAGCAAACAGATACTGATGAATACAACTTGCTTCTATATACTCATTTTTACGTTGTGAAATTTGTGGATGCTTATTTTGAATGAAATTAAAAGTTGAACTGTGTTTTGTGTTTTGGATTAATGGCAAATCAAATAATCTTCAGTACTTTCTCCAGCTTGAAATTTAAAAAAGTTAAAGAAAAAAAGGAAAGCCTTCTGTTCTAAATTTCCATATTTCAGTCAAACTTGCTAATTTTGTCCTGGTTAGGAAGTGGGATTAATAAAAGCTGCTTTTGATCCACCCAACAGAGGAAGTTGGGGAAATGCTGCAGGAGAGTTTTGTCCTCCTGAAGGAAGAATTTGCTTTGTACCAATATGCTGCCTCAGCTGCTTAATGTTTGGAGGCCTGTACCATGCAGATGTTACTCTGCTGATGTTACAGTTGTTCTGGTGATTATTCAGTATGGAAACCATCAGGAGTTTCCATCCTCACCAGGGACAACATTCAAGGTTTTCTCTTTCTAATCTCTGTTCTTAGGTCTTTATATTCTATAAGGATTTTCCTTCTGCTCCATAGCAGTACATGAGGATTTTCTCCTCAATACTTGCTCCTCAGCACCAGATTTTAGAAGAAATGGCATAATTGATTTTTTTTTTTTTTTTTTACCTTTGTCAATGTTGCCTCCTCGGTACCCTGTGCTCCCCAGATTGGACAGAAGTTGTAAAATCAAAACAACCTTGAGTTCAACAGGTGTACCAGAGGGTCTGCCACCCAAAGCATCCTGCTCTCAGCTTTTCTCCTGAAATCTGTTCAGCAGGGAAAGGCATTTGGTGTTGCATTAGCCACACGTGAGGGAAGCAAAGTCAGCACACCTCACTGCAGAGGGGTAACTTCCCATCACTGCACCCAAAGGAGCCCTGCCTCAGAAACAGTGTTTTCTCTCCAAGAAATTGCACAGTACCCATGGTTAAGGAACAACTTTTGAAGCATCTTATTCTATACTAATTAATCTCTAAGCCTTAACATTTATCTCTCCAGTACACAGCATACGTATCACTGTGAGCTTCAGTTCTGAAGTCTGATAAAACTAATAAACCAAAACTGCCAGAGGTGGCACATTAAACTGGTAAAATGGTTTTCATCTTAATTGGATATGAGCAGTGTTATCTCTAATAACCCCAGGATACTTCTAATTGGAGTTTTCTTTTTCCTTCTTTTTTTTCCCTTTCTTTTCCTTTCTTTCTTTCGCTCTCCTTTTTAACACCAATGTCACTGACCAGTGTTAACATTTGAGGACCCCCTCGTTCAAATCCCCCCGTTGGACCAAGATGTTTTCTACACCAGAAGTTAGCAGGATTTCAGTGCAAGGAGGAAGGCATATTTGTATTCCATTAACAAAGGTGTTTTTACGTCCGCTATCATTGGAGATTTTAATAAGATAGAGTTATTGATGTTAGCTAATAATGTTTCGAAAGTTGGTTGTGTTCACTGCCCCGAGATTCACCTCAGGCCAGCAACTTCTCAATTTTCAGATGTTATTGCAAGACAATGGCTGTCATTGTTTAGGCTCAGATTGTAATTTCAGCGTAAATCTTGCCTCAGTTCTTTAGTGGGATAAAATCATTCGCGTCGCTTCCTGCTAATTTTTTAGGCTCCTGTGAGAAGAATGTATATTAATTGGAAATATTCAACTACCATGTATTATTAAGAGGCAGCTGAGCTTTCTGCAGCTGATATCCCTTTGTTTTATTTTGCTCGGGTTACTCAGAAATCCTTACGTGCATGAGGACAGATCCACACCACTGAAGCTCTCCTTTCACAGGGGAGAAGTGCTGCAGTGCTAGCAGCACGCTGTGCAGGGGAGGCTGCATAATGGGAGGAAACAATTTCTGGAACCTTTTCTTCACTATTTTTCAGGATTCTCTTTTTGCTCCGGTTTTCCCACATGCAGCCCTGAATTAGCTACTTCACTATGTCAATTTAATATTAAGTTTTTGTTACGCAAAATCAACTTCAGTTTGTCTTTATGCTACACTTGTCTGGCAATACAGGTATGCTATTGGCTCCAAAAGAAATAAGATGATAAAGAATTGAAAGAGCTGAAAGGACAGGAGGTCTAAGAAAATAGAATGGTATAAATAGCATAAACTACCTCATTTTTTCAACAGGGATTAAAACTTGAAGCTTGCATATGTTTTAAATGTGAGAAATTTTACTCCTGAGACATATTCAGGAAGATATAATTCATTTTCCTGCAGAACACACATGCACACACACTCGCACACAACTGCACACATCATGAAGTCAGTGCTGTTTCCTCCATCACATGTGTTTCTAAGCAAACGTTATCCAATTCACAATGGTTAAACTTTTTCTGTGTAATTAAAAGTATCCATTGAAAATATTTTAGGAATGAAACGAACACTCGTTTTTTTTTCAGTGTGAAAAAATCCATAAAAAAGCAATTGCAATAATTGCAATAAAATAAAATTAGCACAAGGATCTGCTCGGTAATTTATATTTACCTTTCAGGCAATTAAATCAGCAATACCTGGCGTGTGGATTAGGAAGGATCAAAGGCCTTTCACAAAAGGAGCCTTTTATAGTATCAAAGCTCCTGTGACATCATGTTTGCCTTTTATGCTGAATTAGATAATTGCAAATAATTGTAACTCTGAAAGACATTTGGTTTTATGGGAGATTATTTTTTTTTCCTTTGCAGCATGCAACCCTTTGACCCGTCATTGTAGGACTAAAATCTTTGTTAGAAAGACAAAGAATATTACTTTCTCAGCTAACAACATGTATGATTGCTTTTGTCAAAAGAAAGAGAACAGAAATCTCGTGATATGTTGAACCCTTAGATTTTGTAGTAGTTGTTGTTAGGAGTTAAAGAACTGTATTTATTTTTCTTGAATCTTTTTTTCTACACCTTTGCATCCTCATGTTGCCTTTGACCTCCTGCTAGCAGACTAGTCTAGTGCTTTTGTGCTTGCAGCGCTCGCTTACAGGACCCAGGCAGTAGAGGAGAGCCAAAGTACAATAGGGCTGATATAAATCTTCAGAGTGTGAGGTGGAAAATCTAGCAATACATTTCAGCAGCAAATCTCTGCACCTACCAGCCAAAACATGGAGAGGCAGCAAGATCTGGCACACAAGCCCTACCCCCATTGGCCCAGTAGAACTTGTTGCATGGGATTTCTGCAGGGTTCCCAGTCAGTTTAAGGACACTTTATATGACTCTCATGACATTTTTCACTTCTGGACAAATATAAATAGTAGCATGATTTAACCTTCTGCCTTGCAGTAAAAGTAAAGAAAATATCCAGGCCATAGAAGTATGTGGAAGTTTTACCATCTGGCTGAGTTTGCCGAGCCCAGAATTTCTATCAAAACATAGTGGAAAA
The DNA here is from genome assembly GCF_987193195.1 of Phasianus colchicus. Taxonomy (NCBI): domain Eukaryota; kingdom Metazoa; phylum Chordata; class Aves; order Galliformes; family Phasianidae; genus Phasianus; species Phasianus colchicus. The sequence goes on along the minus strand of NC_143447.1, from coordinate 16,114,492 downwards.
AAGGGCAATAAGGAAGCCTGGGAGCTTGATGAATACAAATTCTGTTTCTGTGGTTTATCAGGCTAATGAATGTCTCCTGGTTTTGCTGCCACCTGTCCTCATGCTAGGAAGCAGCTGACATTGCCCTGCTTTCCATGGGTGTGATGGAAGCCTGGCATGGAGTACTGCCAGGTTGGGGGAAAGCTTGCGGACTGTCTGTCCTAGTGATGTAGGATGCATGGAAACCAAGTACTATTTTTGAACTGCAGAAATGCATATCAAATTTGGTTTTCAATGAATAAAATGAGAAACAGGGGAGGGACAGATAACTGTGAGCATCTCCAGGCTGTGGTTACCTTTCAATACTGGCTATCATTCACCCATACTAGGGTTCAGTATTAATGTGTGCTGGGACCACAGCAGGTCTCCTGATGTTGTGTCCTTGGCTGCTGTGCATGCTTAGTTTGGGTGGCTGTGGCTGAAATTACCATGCTACTTTCAAGCAGCTGAACAAATTGTGGTAATTATTGTATATTTGATATTAAAGAAGCAACAGATAGTATTAACAAAAACACAAGACCCTTCTTAACAGATGCCACTTCCAGCAAACACTCGTGGGAGTTTTAATAGACCCTCTAGGTACATATTGCAAGGCAGTGTGGACCCAAACGACCTCCAGAGACTCTTTCCAATGAAATTATTGTATATTTTTCTGTTGGCAACAAAATGAGACATTCCTGAGCACTTGTAATTTTGAGGGTTCACTGTGACATAAGGGGAGGCTCTGTGCTCCAACTGTATTGATATGGCTCATCCCCAACCTCTGTTTTTCTGCTGCTTCTCTGCCTGTGTGCTGTTGTGTCAGGGCAGTGATCTTTCAAGGTCTTTCAGTTGCCAAATGGTAGTGAAGTGGAAGTATGTGTGCTAGAGAAGGCACTGTTTTGTAGGATGCACCTTGTACCTCCATGGTATTTCTGATCAGTGTGGGGATTCTCATTGGCAGCTTAAGATTTGGAGTGTTCAAAACACTATGGATGGGTCCATTGCTTGTTTAATCACTTCTTGTGACCAATTTTCTAAGAAAACTGCCCTTTTCATTTTCTCTTTGTCAGAAAAAAGTTAAATGTATATATATGCATTTTGTGTTTGACATCAGGAAGATGTCAATTATATTTTATGTAGCTGTAGTGAAAGACTGCTGAAAAAATCCACTTTATTTACAAGCTGTTTGTATTTCTGTGTAAGCACAGAATTTAGAGTGTTGCTCCTGCAGCTTCTGCTCCAATTGCAATGTATAGAAATATATATCTCCATACTGGAAATCAGTACTGGTCTATTTACCCTGACAACCTGCTTCTATTAATGTTCTTTTCACTGGAACTTGTCAAGCTTTAAAATATTGTGATAATTTTCCAATCTTATACCATTGGGTGCAGTAGAATTTCTCCTGGGCTGCAATTAGCCAACAGCTTATATTAATTTTAATTAATTAACTTAGGTTGATAGTAATGCCATGTAATAAAACATTTTGCTCAGTGTGAAACTTGTCCGTCACATTTGTTTGTGACCTAAGTTAGTAATTATGTGTGCTTAAGTCAGTGGTAAATGGAAATAAAATGATGCGTCAAAGCTAAAATGAGGTAATTTGTGTCAACTCAGTTGGTTGATAGTGTTATAAAGGTAAAAGACACCGGAGAGCTGGTTAGAAACTGGTCATTATTTTGTAATCCAAGGAATCTCTCATGATGCACATTCAGTACTAATCAAGACACCATTTTCTTGTGTGAGAAGGCTGTCTTGGAGCACAATAAATCTAACTAAAACTCCAACTAATGCACAGGGTTCAGTAAGAAGGTTGACATTTGAATTAAGATGAAATTGCTGTAGTTTGGGTCCTCTTCAGCCTTTAAAATCTAAGTGATCAGTAAAAGTGAACATCAAGCTTGTGACTAATTGTTGGATGATTGAATTAATTACAAAAATGAATTGTTCAGGGAGTGAGTCTCAGTAAAATTCCTTACAGTGCAGCATGGAACCAGAGAACATGTTTGCTTGCACAGTACTTAGAAAACATGCTGCCATCCATTCCAGGTGTGCATTAGAGAATGGGGTCGTGGCCTCCACAAACGTAGCATCTCACCCTGCTAATAATTTTGGGTACTGGTTTTTTTTTTTCCTTCAGAATCTGAATTTTAATTATAAGCTAACATCCTGTCTGCTTCACTTCACTTGGAAACTTGTGTTTTTCAACATTGCTTCTGGTACCAGAGCAAAAGTAATTCGTTGCCTTTATTTTTGCAAGTTAGACCAAACTAATTAATTAGTTAAATGACAAGCCCAGCAGTAGTACAGTGTTGCTATATGAGTTTCTTCCACTGGAGTTTCTTGGAAAGAAAATGAACTCATTTTCTTATTCAAACTTATATCTGATTGTCATGTTCCTTCCCTTACATAAGTCTTGTTGGAGCAGATGTCAACACATAAAAGTGTCCTTGATCACAGAGCAGTGCAATTCAATATAGCAAGTATTAATTCCCTTCATGTTAAAAAAAGCTGCTAGTAAAAATCGGATATACTGACATGGAAATTTTATGTCCGGTCCCAGTGGGAGCAGGGGAAGCAAATAATAGCAAATAATAGAACAATCTTAAAGTGTTAGAATCACAGAAAGATGCATTTTTTTATTCCTTGTCAAGTCAAAATTTTTGGTTTGAATTAGTGCTTAAAGTTTTCCTTGAGCTGAAACTGTGTGGCTCTCCAAGTCTTTGCATTGTTTAATATATCCCAGACAAACATGCTATTTGGAAAAAACCCCACAAACTCTGAAACATTTAATCTAGAAAATATATGGATATATTTATATTCAATCTCCTTTCTCATGATAAAATATTTCCTGAATTTCTTTCCTTAAAGAAAGTGTCACTGGCCATACCACTTTTACATTTCAATAATTAAAGCAAACTGATATATTCTTTTTCAGACCAAACAAATTCAAAATGATTTCTTGTCCCCTGATCACAAAATGGAGAAATAGTATTTGAGGTTCATATACATATGTATATATTCACCTCTGTATCCCGTATTTCTTATTGGAAAATCATTCACATGGGAAAACCTTGCTGGACTCTGCTTCTCGCAGATTGGGAAACACACATAAAATTGTGCTGCGGAATGGAAACCTGCAGCGTGGGATCTCCTGAGTAGGTCTTACCAGAAGAGCTATGACTGATTATTATGCTAATATTAACTTCCAATTGTTAATGAACCTTTCATCTTGAAGGATCCCCAAACACTTTACAGACCGCAGAGATCTCTCCTGCTCCCACTGAAATGCAGCCAGCCCTTCTGGCCATTCTTTGGGTCTTGGTGTTACTCAATAGTAGAAAATAACCTCTGCTCGCTGCTACACCAGGAATGTTTAGAAATGCAAAAAGTAATTACGGAGCTGGACTGCAGCCAAGGCAGCCAAGGTTCTTACACTCTTGTTCCCGTGAGCAAAACGTCCCATGGCATCGTGAAGTGGCCACAAGTCAGAACGCAGGGCTGGGGTTGTATCAGAAGCATCATTGGTATCTGTGCTCTGAGGCTGTCCCACTGGAAACGAGCTGGTTACCCGTTAGCACTGAGCATGGTTTTGATAACCTAGTGCCTGGATGGCCACCACGCTGTTTGCAATGGATTCAGCTTAAATTGGGCACATATAGGTAACACTTATTTAAAGCAAGTCCTTCAGTTTTGGAGGTCAGTGGTGTTTTCCTGTGCTGTTATGAAATTTGCAGTTTTTTTTGCATGCATGCTGGGAATTTACCTCAAATATGCATGTATTTTCATCTACCAAATATTTCAAACTCTGCATAAAACACAGTTGCATTCCTCCCATTCCTAATGGCTTGTTTTATGAAAAAAAATGGCAAACAAACCGATGCTGGGAATTTAAAAAAAAAGATTCAGCTTCTAATCACCTAAAGGAGACAATTAAAGAGCGGAGATTTCTTAGCAAGGTACATTCCCCCTGATCGATACTCATTTAAATTAACTTGTGTTTACTGTAAGTGTTCTTGCTGCATGAATTATGCTTCTGCTATAAAGGCAGCAATGTTTTTAGTGACAAAAGGAAATGCTGCCTTTTAGGTACTTTTATTTGGAGTTTGAAGTCCATTAAATTGACTTTATATATTCAAAAATAAATCCATTGGTTTCTATGAATGCCTATAGTTAATGAGCACGCGGAAGTGAGTTTGGAATTAAAGAGGCATTATCACTTTGTTTTAAAGGCCTTAAATTTAAGCTGTGTTAACGAAAAGATGGGAAGGAAATGTCTGCATTTTAACTGATCCTCTGGAGTGCTGGAAACTCTGATGTGGTAACATAGTGCCAGATACCTTCAGCATCTCAGGGGCTACGTTCAGGCTCTGCGCAGGACCAAACGCTGCTGGTACAAGGCAGAAGGGCTGATGTATGGCCCACAGTGATGGGCTGTGTTATCTCTTTTGGGCATTGCCTTGGTAGAGTACTTAAATACCAGAGTAGAGTACTTAATTTTCACCAGAAGAGGAGATCTTGTAGACTATTTCCACAACTAAAGTTTATCAGCAGGTAGTTGTGGAGCTCCTATTGGAAATTTGACCTGAGTGAGGCCTTTGGGAATGGGATTCAGGATGTTATTTCGGTCCTTAGTCACAAGAACCCACAGCCAAATGGGGAGCTATTAATGGCAAACACCAAGAGCAAGCAGTAAACAAAACTACGGTAAGTAGTTGCAAAGTCACTAATTTCAGAGCAACATCAAGAAGATGGCAAAAGATGAGAGCCATTGTCTCATGAGCTGCAGTCTCTCTGCATTTGCTGCCCTGCAGGATACCCTTCTGATCCCAGCCCTGTGTCCTGGCAGTGCATAGCTGCCCTGAAGCCCAACAGCTTTCTGGCTCATTTTAAGTCCTCTTGGAATCTCCCCCATCCTTCAGCAACCTGGGGCAGGCTGACCTCTAAGCCACATAAGCTGAGCATAAGTCAAAGAAGAAGCCCAGAATTTCCCCTTCCTGAATTGCACCACTGCCAACAAACTTTAATGTTTAATTGGATGACCAGGTTTCAAAAAGCACATTCTTTAACCCGGCCAGTGACTCTGCCTGCCCCAGTCCCTGCCCACCAGCAGCCTCACTCCAGTTATCAAAGTGTCATTAGCAGAGACAGCTGCCTGTAAACAACAGGAATGTCAACACAACTGTCTCGGTCAACAGGAATTTAACTTTAATCGGTTCATTACTTAAAGATACATCATCCCCTTTCTGCACTGTTATCTGCATCACTTTCAGACAAAGGCGGAGAACAAATTGGCAGCAGGAAGGGGGACCCCAGCGCTGCCCCTCAGTCCAGCAGCTCTCTCCCTGATTTCCAGTTCCCCCCGTCCATGTATATATATTTGCTGGATTGCGGGTGAGGGGGGTCAGGAGTTCCTTGTTTAGCTGGAAACAGATACTACATATTTATAAATGTAAACTTGGCGAGCCGCCAGGCTCCTGCATTTAAGTGATTAACAAATGTTTCCCTTCAAGTGGACACCTCTTGCTCTAAATATATTTGACAAGAATGTAAAGAGTCGACTGGAGGGTAGAAAGGGCATACCGCAAGCATTTTCAGCGCAGGCTGCCAGGAGGAGGAGGAGGAGGAGGAGGAGGAGGAGGAGGCCGAGGCTCCGGCCGGCGTTTGCCGGGTGCCAGCTGAGTTCGCGGCGCGGGCGGGCAGGCTGCCAGCACGCCGCAGCCTCCCTGCTGTTTAACGACAATGGATTTACTGCTTCTCTGCATATTGGTGTTATTTTGTGTAAACAAGGTTAACGCTCCTTTTAAATTAAATACACCACCTGGTGACTCAATGCCTGACCTTGGCAGCCAGCTTTCACCTGGGCTCCAAAAAGGGTGGGCGCCATTCCCACCTGTGGGCTTCCCCTGTTCCATAAAGTAAAATCATAGAATCGTAGAATCCTTTGAGTTGGAAAGAACCCTTAGAGGCCATCTGGTCCAACTTCCCTACAATGAACAGGAACAGATACAGCTTGATCAGGCGCTCAGAGCCCCATCCAGCCTGACCCTGAATGTCTGCAATGACAGGTCCACCTCTCTGGACAACCTGTTCCAGTGCCTCACCACCCTTACCATAAAAAACTTCTTCTTTATATCCAAACTAAATGTCCCTCTTCTAGTTTGAAACCATTTCCCCTTGTTCTATCACAGCAGGCCTGCTAAGGAGTCCGTCCCCTTCTTATAGCCTCGCTTAGGTGGGTTTGTAGGTAGGACTGTGCAGTGCAGTGTACTTCTGGGACCAATCCCACCTCAATACACAGGATGTCCTGGAATAGGAAGGTATTACTTATGAAAGGAGGGTTATTCTTGCTTAACCTTGTGCTCAGTGCCTGTCATTTCCCTCCTGCTTTCCCCTAGATAGTTCTCTTAATCAAAATGCATCTGATCTTCCTGGACTTCTCTTTTGTTCCTGACTAGAAAGGAAGTTTCTGACCCTGGTCATCTCTTCCCCTTCTAGGAGGGATGGGCAGACCCACAGAGCTTTCCCTCTTCCCTTCCCCAGTGGTAATCTGGAAAATTAAAGCATTCTTATGTTTGCCAAACATATCTAACCCTTTTTTCTTTTAAAACATCATCTGTCAGAAACGTTCAACTAAAGTTTTTCAAGAATAGCTGATTCTGCCACCTTAGATATCTACAGGTGTCTCTATATTAAGGCTGAAGTAGTTCCTGCTCGTTTGTTAAGAAAATTTAGAAAAATCTTTAAGGGGAAAAAATCTGACTTTTACATATTAGAATTAAGAATGTAAAGCTCAATAGTAGCTATGTGGTAAAGAAAAACCTTTGAAGACCTCAATAAACAGGTTCTGTGAAAGACTGGAGGGGGGCTGCTAGGTCCTCTGTGGAATCTCTGCTTAGAGGCAGTTCTTGGGTACATCCACACAGGTTTCCTGGCAGAATTTCTCTCTTTTTCCATTGAAGTAGCTCATCTCTGTGACTGTGTTAGCCTCTTCCTTTCAGCTGTCCAGTTTAAATGGAGATACCTGCCTTTTTCTTTTAAGAGTAACTATCTACCTATCTGTGCCGATCTGTGGATAGATCAGTCCATACTCACTCTTCCCATAGATCTTTGGAGAGATCCTGTCAGAATTTTGCTCAGTGTTGGACCTCGGTGTTATTCTTTGGCAGTGAAATCGCTCAACCATTTGATTTGTTCATTTATTTAAAAAGTATTCATTTTTATTAATTTTATATCTGCTGCTTTCAGTCTGATTGGCTCTCCCGTAGTTCTTGTGTTATGAGAAAAGTGGAGTTGAGAGTGTCCTATTTTTTTCCCTGGCAACTTTAATAAACTTAAACATAAATAAACAAACATTTAAATATCCAGAAAAGAGTGCTCAGTTGTATAATGAAAATAGCGATGATGGGAAGTCACCTGAGAGATTTTATTCTGACTAATAGTGACATTTTTTAAAAAAGAAAATCAGACAGATAGATACAAAATATGTAAAATAATACACTATAAATACACGTTCCAAATACCACTTTTCATCACAATTTTTGGAACGAATTCCCTTTTTCAGCAGCTGAGACACAGCACATTTTCTGTTTTACATAAATTGCTGCACATTTAGAAGTGGATGATTCAAGTTTTAGTGCATGGGTGTTGCCCAGCTTGTAGGCATCATGCCTGTTACTACTCAAAAGGCTTATTCAGTGCTGGGGAAAATGATAGAGCTGTAAGTGAGGAGCAAAAAAGTAGAGTTTTTTCAGAGGGCTGCTACATCAGTTGTACAGATAAGGCAGTCTAATTAAACTATAACTGCAAAGATCCCAGATTCCCAAGGCTCTTCTCTTACTCTTAGCTGAAGTTTGGATTCAGTATTCCAAGAAATGTGGTCTCTGTGTATCAAGGCTTGTTCTCCTTTGCTCTGCAAAGAGACCCTGTTATGTATATGCAGGAACAACAGTTCTGCTTGGACCACACAGTGACTGACACTCCTGTCAGATTTCTCTTGGACTTCTCCCTCTGTAGTCTTACAGAGCAGAATTCAGCTGATAAACTAAATTTAGGCATCTGTAAGTCATATACTGTAGGCATGATAAGTGGTGCTGCTGAATTTGGGATATCTTGCTCTTTATTAAATCTCAGAGAAGTAAACAAGTGAGGAAAAAAAAAAAGTTATTTAAATTAGCAACAGTACTGGCACACAAACAAATGGGATAAACTGACCGTGAATAAAGTTAAGTTAGAAATTAGAAGAAGATTTCTAGTCAATGGAGAACTGACACTCTTGAATAGCCTTCTAATAGATGTGGTTAAAGCAAATAATGAAACTAGTTTCAAGTTGGAGTTCAATGCATTTATAAATGGGATTATACAATATAGTTGCATAGCAGAGAACTGAGTTAACTGACCTTGGAAGTTCTTTTCAGTCTCATTATTCCTCCTAATAATTGTGTGGCACTAACCTTGAGCAAAATCTTTTTTTCACTTTTCAGTTCTAACTTACCCCAACTTCAAAAACTTTGGCTGAAATTTTGGGTTTCTGGCATGGAAAAACCCTTTTTTTTCTTCTGCAAAAATTCTTTAGAGTGAAATGGTCCTGGAATGTTGCAGAAAAAGTTGTTCTGCTCATGCATTATAGAGCAGTTTCATGGAAAAAAATTAGGGCTTCCATCTTGGGAGGATGGGAATGAAACTTGGCAGGGTGGGTCTCTGTGCAATTTGCTGCCTATGGAAAATTTCCCCCAGTTTTCATCCAGTTTCTGAGCTTCTAGAAAAAAATAAGAAGTTCGTACATGATCTGCAGAAACTTGCTGGAGTTCAGTAGCCAAATTTCCAGGTATCTCATGCACCAAATACGTGCCAGCTTTTGTATCTCAGTCAGAGAGGGGAGCGTGAGCCTCTTTGTGTCTGGGATACGAGGGTTGGAGCTGGACTTCAGTTAAAAGTTACTCCTCTTTGCTTAGAGCTGCTGTGATGCCAGAATTGAGAGCAGAGATAATTTTCTTGCTGCTTAATTCTTCCCAGCTGGAGCTAATGCACTGTGGAGGACAATGAGGAATGCACACCCATAATTTTGACATTTCCCAAATTTCATTGTGGAGCCATCAAGAGTGAGCCAGGAAGGGACCCCAGGAGATTATCTAGTTCTTTCCTGTGCTAGGTCACAAGAAGAAATGGTTTAGACAAGGTTTGCCTATGCTTTTTAACTGCTGCTAGTGCCATAGGGTCCCTATGTGGTCTATTCTAGTGCTCGATGTTATTTACTTTCCTAAATCTTGTTAGCAAAAATGCACACGTAGAAGAATTTAATATTTTTTACATCTAGTTTTATATTTTTGAAAACTGCTGCCATTTTTTTTCCTTCATCTCTTATCAAAACTTGAGCAAAATCAAGTCCTAAAAATGTTGGCCGCACTTCCTGGACCTCTCACCTCTGCTGTTGTTGTCCAGGGGTCCCTTTCTATTTGGTACAAACCTTTCTTAAATTACAGTGCACAGCTGTTACCATGCCCGTGTTGAGTAGAACTGAGGGGAAGCATCAAGTGTTCTACAGATGGCACGGCGTCCCAATAGGATGTTTACATTTATTTATTTTTTTCAATGTCCCAACATTGTTGACTGAAACTGAATCCACCACCAACTGTATCTCTGCACAGAAATGCAGAAATTTTTCTTCAGAATCTGATACTTTACAATTACCCCTCTTGAACTGCATTTTTAAGATCTTTCCTTCAGTTAACCAAGACCACTTTGTCTTTAATGCTGCTCTCCGCTTTCTGCAGATCCCACTGCTTTGATATCCTCTCCTGGTTGGAGAACTGTGTTATCTCTTCCATTAAAAAAAGTTATTTGTGAAGTTTTGGGGACTTGACTTGGCAAGCTTTATGAACACAATATAAAATTGTGAAAGATTTGTTGAGATTTGTAAACAAGCTAATAAATACAGTCACTCATGTCTCTGATGTTGGAAAGTTACAAACTCTCTCACACACACAGACACGTACACACAATGCTTCTTGGCAAAAGGATGGCAGAATGACTTTTAAACATATACACAGAGCATGTTGGAGTCAGGGCAGCACTGCTCTTATTCAGCTTTCCTAACTCCTGTGCTGCTCTGCAGTGGAATAACGCCAGTTAGAAAGGCTTGGGAAAACAAGAAAACTTGAATAAAATATAGTGGGTCTGTTGGGATTTGTCAGCATGTATTGTGTTTCAGTTTCACTCTCCCTTCCTCTTCCCTTGCTTTTTCTTGCCTTGTATTTCTTGATGTGTGCGTATCTGTGTGTGTGTCTGTGCCAGCTAGATGCCAGCAGAAACCAAATAAAAAAAATTGTTAATTTGATCGTTCTTTCACTGCCTGTGTTCCACTCTGAAGTTCCTATTGTTTCTGATAATTCTGTTGCCTTGAGGGTTGGATTTTTGCCAACCGGGTGCCAAAAAGCCAGGGAAAATAAATAGATACGTACTAGGGATTGTGGAGATTAAAATACCTACTGTTCTGAATTACCCAGGGGTAATTTGGAAATACCGGTTTGTTAAAGGTGCCTGATCCACTTTTATCATACACAGAACTACTGATGAATGAGCCAAAGGAGAGGGAATTTCTAAATCCTCGATCAACATTTTATTTATCTTTTTCACCTCTTTTTGGAAAAGATAGATATAGTGAAAAAACATATGTCACAAGAGAAGAAAAATCACAAGTAGTGTAAACAGCTACCTCTGTTCCTGCAAACCGAGTGGTTAGCTTTCTTTATAAAAAAGAAAAAAGACAAATCTTTTCCCTTGAAGTTGGACTGTACAGTCTCACATTGTACGTACTCATTAGCAGGTTGACCACATGTCTCAATGAGATCAGTCTATCCTCGAATAAGTACTTCTTCTTTCTTCCATATCCCTGGGCAAAACCAGTGTTCTGGAACTAAGATTTTGTACTTAACTATGAGATAGTTGAGTGGATTTCGCTTTAATAAGATTAAACAGAGCATGCATTTATCTGATCCAGGTAACATGAAGCTAAGGAGACAAAAGAAATAACTACAGGGAGGAAGATGTGTTGAAGAAAACAAGTAAGCAGTCTGGAGGTTAGCCTTTTGGTACTATTGTGGCATATTCATCTCTGTCTCAAATATGCTGATTATTTGTGAAAAAGATGCGTTTGTGGATGCTATCTTCCAAGGACAATAAAATACAGAGAATATTGCTTAGAAGCACAATGAAAGACTACAGTACTACATCTATTGCTTCATTATAAAGCAAACTTTGTTTGTCTTGACAACAATTACAGTAATCAAGTTTAAGTAATTTGCAAGAGTTCCCATCTTTCAGCAACTGCTTTTTTTTTTAATCAGCAGATGAATGAAATCACACAGATTATTTTGCCCAGGCTTTCAATATAAACAGGTGTGTTGGACTAAAATTAAAATATGTTTGACAACAAAAGAAGTAGGCTTCTCGGAAAGGAGGTTATTCCCTCTACATGAAGGAAAGCTATGGGAACCTCACTTGCTGGAGTTGCTGCAGCACTACAGAGTGAGGCATGCAGCATCATTTGAGCTGGGCAGGAGATGGGCTTCATGAGTGATTGAAATTTTAATTTCTTACTTCTATCACTGCTTTCTCTGCTTTATCACCAAGACAAACCGGCCTCGTGAAGAGTAATGGCTAACCTAATCAGATGCTCCTTTGTATTTCTTACTAGGGCCACAGGTTCCCAAGGATTATATGGTAACATCAGAATCGCAGAACAATGGGCAAGTTTAAGATCAGATGCTTCCTCTATTGTTTCCAAAGCAAACAGTTCCAGGAAGCATGCTGTTCCCCACATTAGAGCTCTGTATAAAGACCTTATTACACTAAGTATACTACGGGAGAAACAGAAGCAGATCAATATGTGGCTAAGTGTTTTAGCCTTACTTTTATTATGTTTGACAGCGATGACAACATCGTATGTATGTCCCATATAAGATGACTAACGTGTGTACACGCATGAACCTCTGGCACAAACAGGTTTTCCCATAACTTTTAGAGAAGAGCAAACTCTCCAAGGACAGATCAGAATATGGATTAAACCCAAAGAAACAAACAAAAGGAGAAACTAAAGAAAAATAATAGTCAAACTAAACAAGCCACTTTCAAGTCTTATGAGAAGCTGCAGTGACACTAAAGTTTGGAAATGTCTTTCACAAGTGGTTTCAATCTAGAACAATTTCCAGGAAATGCTCGCCTAGAGTTCTGCTACAAAATGTGATATCAGGGTGTTTTCCTGTGTTCCTTACTCAAAATGGGGTGAAGAACACTGTGAGGCAATGTGAAAAAGTGGAGAAATGAGACAAGAACTTTTTAAGTGAGTTGACAGTTTTCCCTTGGGTGAAGATTCCCTCCAACACACCAGAAGTGAACCAACCAACACGAGCCATTTTTTTCTGCAGATAGCTCAGTCACTGTAGTAGGCCAGCAGCCAGATGAGTGGTTTTAAAGAAGAGTTATGGTAGTTATAAAGAGGGAAAAAATTTGCAAACACTGATAATAATACTCCTACACAGGAAGGTTTGAGCCAGTCACACTACTCCCCCCCTTTTCCAGTGAGATTCAGAGTTACATAGGAACAGGAGATTGTTTTGGCTGGGATTAGATAGCACAGATGGTACCAAAATGTGTAACACCTACCACAAGTTCTTTAGTTTCGTATCATCTGCACAACAGTTCTTCTTGGCCTTTTAACAGTTCATTGAATGGAGGAAGAGGAGAAAAAGACACAGGACAATTGCTGGAAATGTGCAGCAAGTGCTGTTTTATTTTGCCTTTTGGGGAACCCATATAGGAGCATGTAGATATGTTCATATAAAATCTTGCATATATCTTCTGTGAGATGGTGTGAAACTTCACTTGGCTCTTCTCTTTCAAGAATCCCCAAAACTTGGCAAGTAAATCTCACAACACATTTGAGAATTAAATCAGTAATCATTTTGCACATACGTGCAACGAGCTACAGGAATTTTAACCAATTTTCCCAGAATCACCAGAGGAGTTTGGAGCATAGGCAGCTCTTATCTCCATGGAGCTTCTTAGGAATCCCATGGACTTTGCTTTTCTGCCCTGACATAAATAGCATCAGTCTTTAGTTTTCTTCTCTGAGTCTGTGGGTCTTCTACATGATCTATGATAAAACACTCTTTTCCTGTCCTAATTTTTTCAAACGTGTGCTTTTGCATCAATTCATTAACAGCTTCTGATTCCAGGAATATTTTACTGCCAATTCTGGAACCTTGCTTTATTCAATCCCTCTAGTCGTTACCTGCCCCTACAGAAGACTCTCATTTTCTGTTTAATAGGTTTTCCAGGGGTTGAGAAGAAGGAGAGTAGAAAATGTACCTCTTTTTTTTAGCGAGAAATACAGAAATTCCTAAACACAGGCATCTGAGGTGCCAATGTGATGGACGTGCTAGAAATAATGAGTCTTGCAGGTTGAGGTTGTCTAGGTTGCCCGTGTAATTTGATTGCAGTACGTACCCAACACTCCTAGATAGTTTTGAAGGATTCTCTTGATGTTATTTGATTTAACAATTAAGCTGAAAGCATGGAGCTGAAAGCATGGAGCTTTCCCTGAGAATTAACTAGAAAGAGCTGATGGCCTAAATCCTCTATCTTTGGAATACTCAGGTGCACAATTTAAAAGCACTGAGATTTTTTTCCCTAACTAATGAGAGACCTTTAGGTACACAGAGTAAAGGAAGGATCCAGGTCTCCAGATTAAATGGAGAGCTCTCTGCCTTAGGACTTCTAAGATGGCTAATGCTCAGGGAAGGATTCCTCCCGCCACATTTGCAGCGAGCTCCTGTTGAGATGCACAATGAGTAACACGAATGTCATTGCGTTGAGTTCAGCAGCTCCACTGCAGAAGGACACAGGCTGCTGGCTCATTCTCACACGTACTTCTGAAGACTTTACATTTAGAATAACGATGAAACTTTAGTCAGAGAATTCGGTCTGAAAATGTACCTGTGCAAAAGAGATTCACAGCATTCAATGTGTCAGGAATGGAGAGCGGAACAGGGAGGCAGATGCGAGGTGTAATTCAAAGTCATTATACAACTTGCTGCAAATATTGTTTTCATAAAGCCGGCCTACTCATATTCTCAGATAACCCATCCTATTATTCCGGCAGCTACAGGACTCCTGAATCACACCTACTTGAACCTGAGGGATTAGAGGTTTTGCTCTTTAAATAGTAGGAGCTGGGCTGGCCACATTTTTCAGGCCTCTTTGGAGAAGGAGAACTGAATTTTTTTTCTTCTCGCTAAACAAAAAAATCATTCAGGGCCCAAAATAGACATAAGCGAGCCTCCTCCTTTTGTAATTGTGTTTTTGAAAATCAGACACGTAAAATCTTTTGTAGCCATGGGCTCGAAACTCTCTTTTGTGGAAACACTGGTGCACTGTAATTGGTTGAGTACCGCTATCCAGCCTGAGAGGGTGACCTTTCACACTCTGCCCTAAAAGAACACTATAGAAAGAGAGGTGGCGTAATCTGGGTTAAAGGCTTCTTACTAACATGTTGAGAGCTTGTTTCACACACACACAAACAGTTGCACGAAAGCCCCAGCCTGATGATAACTTAGCACTTTAGCATGGTGCTCTTGAGACAGCTCTCTTCTGAGAGAATAAAGAAGGGCCCCTTAGTTGAAATGCAGGACTGGAGCTCTTCATAACCACCGGGCAACTGTTACGAGGGAAAAAGAAAGTTAAAAGAGATGGAGAACAAAAGGGGCTATCCTTGTTACAAGGCTCTGGTTCTGAACCTGAAAAACTCCTCTCCGTTAATCTTTTTATTATTTTACTCTGTATAGCCCCAGGTTTTGACAGCAAAATCTCTTGTCTTTCTGGGCAAGCATATGCAGCGTGCTTTAAAAAATTCTTGTGGATCTGCTTCTTTCATGAGCTCTTTGTACGTGGGGAAAGAGGAAGAAAGAAGGTGAACATTTCTTATTTGGTGAGGAAATGAAGAGAAGGATGGGATATTTCCAAAGCTAGAGAATTATAGCCAAGATGTAGATAACCAGTATCAAGGCTCTAAAAACTACTGTGTTATTCTATTTAGCACATAGGAAAAGGTGAAGTTGTGGTTACTCAGGTGGTGTGCAGACTTGAGGCCGTTATGTTTGATTTCAGAAGGACTGAAGCCAGCTTTTCCATGTCACCACTGCGGGTAAATGTCCTGGGTGCCTCCAGTGCCATGAGATCCCTAAGCCTGCAGAGCCTTCCTGGGGACAGCCCTGGGCTGATGGGAATGGCTGCTTGCGTCTTAGCAGTCCCCTCACATCTTCTTTAATGCTTACTTCATCAGTGATGAATATTTGTAACGTGTTTTATGTAAATAGAAGCATACAAAGAACATTTAACCCTCCCATTTTCCTAAGTTTAATGTGTTAGTTGAAGCTGTTTTTGCCTGTCCTGTTTTGCTGTTTATTTCTTGGCGGTTTTCCAATTATTCACCATCCTATGGTTCAGCTTTCTCCTGCGTTATCATTTCCATTTTATTTACTTGTTTATATTTCGGTATGCCCTGGATTTCTTTCTTACAATTTCCCACATATTCAACAAAGTTAGTCTACTATTCCAAATTATCCCTATATTACTATTGTATTTATAGTTAATTTTAATATATTCTTACATGTTCTCAGTGATTTGAGTTAGAAAAAATAAAGGCAATTTAGAAATTACTGCAGTTTCCTACCTACCTATATCCCATATGAATTGCACAAGATAAAATGAGATTATAAATTTCTAAATTTATCACAATATTAGAGACTTTCTCATGAAGGATTTTCTTCTGGTTAAGAGTTAATAGGACCAGGGAGCTCCAAAGCTGATGCTGAACGTCTAGTTTGACTCTAGACCTTGTGGACCATAATAATCCTCCTTAAGTTCACGATATTGTGCATCAGGAAGTGCAAAGTGCCTGAGCTCTTACTTTCTCTTGTGTTTCTGTTAGCTAAATGCTCCATGTGCTCTGCAGCATAGTTCAGCTTTTTCAGCCTCGTTCACTTTTCTGATGCTGGTGACTTGTGTTTCTGGTCTTTTAAATTCCTGTTTTGATACTTTTTACTTCAAAATCCTCTGGAACTGGCAAGTAAATTTAGTCATAGAGCTATAATGATGATTACAACTTTGTTCCATAATGGAAGGCCTCAGTGCTTGTCATTCAGGCTGGTGAACCTACCCTGAAGAGGACCAATAAGCTTCTCTGTTTCTAAAAGAAGCAAATTCAACACTACTGAAGTTCAGTTTGTTGTGAGTTAAAACTTGACATTTTTGCCTTTAGAGAGCAAGGCTCAAGTTCCACTAATTTACAGGAAAGAATATGTTTGATGAGTTCATCATAGCCTATGGTGGGGATATTTTGTCAGAGTGCAAAATCGCTGCACAAAATGTTATGATTGACAGCTGGTAGGAAAGGTTGCAGCTGCTTGTGATGGAGAGCCATTGGCAGCCACCAGTGGGAATTTGCCCACAACATCCCTTGGAACCATGCAGAGCATTGGCTAGTTTTCCACATCCCCCACTTTTGGGAACACCTAATTCTTTGCCTCACACCTACAGTTCGGGAAATAAATTGCTTTACTCCTGACAGAGTAGCTTACATATAGGAGCAATTTGGTATCCAAAATGTATTTATAGATACATCCGAACAAATTGTTTGAAGGAGAACTCTTCAGAGAAATGTGGTCATTAAATATAAAGGAAAAAAAAAAAAGGAAAGACAAACTGCAAATTTTATTTCTAAACCCTTCCGCCAGGAAAGGTTATGGAATTTAGGAAATGAGCTGCAGCTGACATGTCTGACAAATAACTCTCATGGAATCTATAAAGTGAGTTTATTTGTGCCATCTTTTACAGGAAGGGCTGTAGGGGAGTTTTGTAGCATTGCCACTGGGGCTGCTGAAACACCCGGCTGGTGATCAACATTTTGGATGCTCATGAATAACCGGAATATGAGCACCTTAAGCACAAATTCAACAAAGGTTTTTTCAAGTTCATCATCACATATGAGATTGCATCATTCATAGTGGCATTTATAGCCATCAGTACTATACAACCCATGGTAACAGATGACATTGCATGCTGAAAGAGGCCGTGAAAGGTCTTTCATACTGTTTCCTGCTCCTAATGACAGCTTTTACTGCCAGTTAGGACAGAATCCAAACACATGAAGTAATGATGGCTGTAGGTGTTGATTTGGATATGAAAAGTATAACCTAGCTTATGCAGCAATGATTAACAGAGACAATTTTTTCAGTGCATCCGTTGTTTGCACAATGCTAGAGAAAACAACAGATAAAGGGGCAGAGAGAGTGGGGATGAGATAGGAAATTTGTCCTGTTAGCAAACAACTTGATGTGCAGGTATGTTTTGTGTTGGTTGTGCTCGGACACCCACAGACATTTGGACATCATCCCCTTGAAGTCTATCCCAATTTACTGTAGAGGAATACAAATGTCTGCAGGACCTACTAATACGTTTCTAGGCTGGATGTAAGTGACAAATCTCTCTCTTCCTATACTTGTTTTTGTTTGTGTGAGTATATTCTGCATATGTAATTTCATGTTTAGCCAAAACTTCCATGTCTATAGAAAACTCATGAATATTTTATAGCTTTTGTTCATGAATTAATTCATGAGTTTTATAAATAGTGATAATTTGAAAAAATAATATGTCAGAAAGGCAATATCACTTTACTTACGAATGACCCCTTTCTCTTTTTCTTTTCCCTGGCTTGGGTATGTTTTCCCAAACAGCCTGTGAGGGAATTCACTGCTTTATTCACTTTTACCACACCTTGGACATTAGCAGTACAAAAGTGAAGATACAGATATACACAACCATGATGCATGGTAACTTCTTTTCCAGCCTACATCTAACTGGAGGCCTTTATCTGCACTGAAACATGATATCTGCAGGGCAAACCTCTTGGTCAGTGCTGGTGGGGTCCCACATGGCCTGCGAGTCTGCTGCTGCCCAAGACAGTGCTGATGGCTCGTGGCCGGGCGGGCTCGCATTCCTGCCTGGATATAATGAGTGCATGTGTGAGTGTGCGTGTGCATGTGTGCAATAAGTAATACAGGGTAATCCCCTTCCGATGACAGAAGCTTCAAGTGGTTACAAGCAGCAGAGCTGCTTTCAGCTGCCTGAGGTAACTGTCTGTAAAGTGCAAGGTAAAGAAATAATTAATTACTTTTACTGGGTAAAATGGGGGAGATGATATACGACGGCGTGCCTTTATTGCCAGCACTTTGATTCGACACGAGGCAGGGTTTTTGGTGAAAGAAGTGCTGAGGTATAGAGCACTGTTCTGCAGTGAAAGGTTGAATTTGAGCAAACACGCAGAGCCGTTTTACCCATATCAGATGTTCACAACTGCAACGCACGGAGGGGGAGGGAACAAAGTGAAAGATGGAAACAGAAAGAAAAAACATCCCCAAAATTGTGAACATGCACTCTTGCTGAGTAACCACATTCATAGCGGAGTGGGAGTGATTTGCTCTGACAACACAAGGCTGCTAATTTTGCTGAATTAACAGCACTTCCAGTAGTGGGAAGAGGGGAGGGAAAAACATTGATTCGTTATGGACATTCTCAGGATTATTAATTACAAGGTGTATAGGAGGTGTGTGGTCTACAGTACGACAGAAAGTTTGGTTGTGTGCCGCTGCTATGTTGCTTAAACAGCTAAATGTCTGGAGCAACACAGTTAAAAGAACAGGAAACATTTATATTTTAAAATAAAAGTAGGCTTACGCCTGTCAGTTAAAGGAAACAAGCTAGAAGATCAATTTGGATTCTTTCTTCACTCTAAAGTGGAGGGCATTTCACTAAGGGTCTTTAAATTAATGTAAACTCTTTTCATTCCTTGCCTTTGGAATGACAGAAGTCTGAGATTATTCTCTATTGAAAAGATTAATATTTTCAATACAAACTTAGAAATCCACTTGGACAGCCTCGAGCTTCCAGCTGTTGTTTATGCTAATAGTCAGAAAATCCCAGTGCCATTCTCTTAAAACAAAATTAATAAAAAAACAGCCCATTGAGTTAATTTTGTGGAATTATGTTAATAAGCACAATTTGCACTGTGCACGTTTACTTTGTGGTTTGTGGCGAGTTTGTAGAGGTTTTGTGAGCAAACCCAAATGTGGTGACAGCAAAACCTTTCCAAAGCACAGGCTTTTATGCTCTAAGCACAGAATTTCCTTTCGTGGTCATGTGTGACGTTTTTTGGATAATAAATGTCTGTAATAAGGTTTCCTTAGGTTGGCTCAGAGGGCCCGTGCCTCTGTTTTTAATGGCTGCATTCGGAGGAGTTTGGGTTACGTGTATTTTCTTAGGATTCAAGCACTTCCAACAGACAGCATTTAGTTACATAGAGGTTGGTACAGAGAACCATGGCTTGCTCACCACTTCTGACCAGAGGTATTAAAAATATATACCTCTGCATCATCTTGGCTGGCCGTAAGGACACAGCTTAACCCAGCCGAGGCACCCAAGTGAGTTAGCTGGTGAGGAGCCAGCCTCAGGTCTGTCCCACACGCAGAGCCATTCTGGGCTGATAGCAGATGGCCCTGGGACACTGGGAGAAGTTCTGGGCATCCAGACAGAGCGTGGGAGAAGCTGGAGTCAGGTGGCAGTGAGGTGGGAATGCTCTGGTCTGACAGCATGTGGAGTGCAGAAGTTTTCTGACTTCATGCTTCATAATTTCATTCTCCTCAAACACAAACTGGGGAGAGAAGAAATATCCCCCCTCTGACGGTCTGGGTCATCTAAAGTGGGACTCTTTTCATGGTGGAAGGGAATACATTTGCTGTGGAAACTGGTTCTATTCCTACATAGTAAAAAAAGCAGATTATTTAAATAAAATAAAGCTGAAAGAGGTACCAACATGTTGCCAATTGCAAACCTACCGACAAACCCCAACAAAAAGCCTCACAACGGAAAAGAAACGCCTTTTGTAAGGCGCTCTTTGTAGCAAATCGCTAAAAGTTGATTCCTGTAATGAATTAAAATATTCCAAAAGCTTAAAGCTTCTATCGCAGTTGACCTTTAAGGCATGTAGCAGCAAAGAAGTTAATACACTTTGCACATGTTGCAGAGCAACAGGTGGTAGAAAAACCCATGCGGGCTCCTCGCATTCCTTAGTTTTCAAACTGGTGGCCCCTGGTATTCTGGGATTTACACTACCTCCCCCAGGCTCTGACTGACAAGCTAATCGGTGTGCTGGGAAGCCCTAAGCTATTGATTCCACTGTAACAGAACACCTCCCAGTCAATGAAACTGCAATGAAATGCTTCAACAACGAAGAAAGGGAGGCATTAGGCTGTTGAGCAACTGGAAGAAATTTGCTTGTAGGTAGTGCGGCAGAAATGAAAAGGCTCTCGGGGGCACAAGCTTGAAAAGCCAGGTTATTAAAAAAGCCACAAAGCTGGAGTCTGGCTGAGTGGAGAAAAATAGTTATGGCTCAGTTAGGCGTATCTAAAAGGAGGAGGGAGGGGAATGCAGCTTTCAAAATTGCGTTAATCCCCCATGTACTTAATTTCTTTTCTTTTATAGCAGCTTGTAGTATAGCAACAAGTATTCAAGCAGTTAATAATTTTAAACAGTTTAACTTTCCGTAGGCAATATATCTTTAGCTTTAATTAGAATTTTATTTTAGTAGGGGGAAAATATTAAAATGACATTCTGATCATCCTCTAAGATGGAAAATATATGATAATATGAATATTTTATTAGACAAACTATTATTAAACAGCTGCTGCAAAATCTTAGCCACTGATTAGGAAGGGTTGCTGGAAATTCAGGTCGCTATCTCCTAAGAATGGCCAACAGCCTCCCCTCACAGTAATGACCACTGACCCACCAACAGCAAGCACAAAGGAGTCCCAGATATCTCCAAACAGAATCCCAATATCCTCAAAGCAGAATTGCATATCTGCAGTGCCAGCCATGGGGATAGCTTCTGTTTGGGGTAAAAAACCATCATTTCTGTTCCTTTGAATTCTCTTATAATAGTAAAAAGCATTTCTTTTTTTTTTTTTTGTTTGTTTGTTTGTTTTGTTTTACCACCCAATAAGGAGCTTGCTTAGACAAGCAGCTGGAATCTCTTGCCAGCACAAAATCACAAAATGCCTCTGTGTGCTGTATGGACATGGCTCAAGTGCTGTCTCCATCCCACACTGGATGAAGAGATGCTTGATGCTGCAGGATAGCTGAAGGGGTGGCACCTCAGCCACTTTGATTTGGCTGGGAGTTGGGGGCAAGCTGTCAGAGCAAAGGCTGGAATTTGCATCTGCCATTAATTGAGGAGCCTGGGTTTGCTGACCTTCAGGCAACACACAGGCTCTATCTATTTACTCAGTCTTTTCCTGAGTAAGCTGTCAGGTTTTATTTTGGGAAGTCCTCTCCCTCCAGAGTGGGACACTGAGTGCAATAAAAAATGTACAGGCCTTGATTGCACATGAGGCAAAACTGTATGTGCTTAGGCAGCCAGATTATTTTTCAGTGCCAATAAAATGGCTGACATTGTGCATAAACCCAGCAGAAGTGGCCTTTCTGGAAATTTCTCATCCCATCAATTATTGCCTGTTGTAGGTTCAGGAATTTTGCCTCAACCAATCAACAGAGGTGGCTGTTCTGCAGATTTTTTTTGGTGGTGGTGGTGGCAGTGCCATCTGTCTGAGTCTATATGTGATTATAAATGCCTATAGGGACTGTCTTGTTGTTCTGGAGTGCTCTGTGCACAGAGGGGAAGGAGAAGCTAAAGTCTAGGCTCAACTTGCTGAGCTTTGTTCATCTCTCAGGCTTATATAGCCCTGCTCAGCCACCTTTGCTCATGTGAGCCAGTGTGGTGGAGCTAACCTCATAACCAGAGTAGGAAAAAACCCTTCTTTTATTAAATGTATTGTCTGATGAAAAGAGGCATATACACAAATAATGGATTATTCCTAAAGCTGACCTCTATCTGTTTGCCTTAATTCTCTTCTCATCCTTGGATAGAATTCCTCTGAGGTTGATGGACATACATCGAAAACTTGGATTTGTGTCAGCAATGTTAATTAATCTGAATCCAGAAATATGCAGCTCAACACAGTGGAGTCCTGTTTTACACTTGGACAGCCTGGGCCAAACTCTCATGGACTTTCCACTCATTGAAATGAAATGCTTCTGCCATGAGATGCATATGAGCAATACACAGCTTAGCTGAATAGTAGGCCAACAGCTGTAGACCTAACTAATAAATTTTCTGAATGCCATGTTATCAATGTTTGGGATGTTCTTCTAAACCCACATACTCCTACAAGGAGTTGATTTCTTTTTTCCAATCATTCATTTGTTTTGGTCTGAGAGATGTTTAAATTTTTAGAGACTTCTGTGGTTATCTGATGACGTGAAAAGAACACTAAGGAACATAGTGTGTCCATTTTTAATGTGAGAATTTAGTAAATTTTTACAGCACTTTTATTTTATGATGGGAACATTACCTATTAGAAAAAGCAATTCTGAACTCTTTTATTTCACCAATTAGAAATGACTGTTTTACAAGTAGCTTCCAGTTTAAATATTTCAGTCTCATTTTCCTTTAAGAGTCTGTAAATCTTGCTTTTCCTAATGTTTAAGAAATTGAGCATTAAAAGCTTTGAGTCTTTTTTCAGTGTATAAGCTATGAGCTTGTATGGGCCTTGTATGAACAAAAGGTATGCTTGTTGCTGATATGAAGTCTGTTTTCTTCCTCTTATTTTGCCTTTCTATGAACATATCTTACAGATTATCACTAACAGGAGAACTAGAGGGTAGAGGCTTAGAGACAGGGAGTTCTTTTCCACTGTTCACATGGAGAAATTAAAAAAACAAAAATTCTCAAAGATGATCTAAGTCAGAAAGTTTATAAATAACCAAGGATGGCTGAAACACCTTGGAGAAGATAATCAGTTCTGTTTATTCTAGATGATTGTTAATAACCCTGTAATTATTGACTACTATTAGTGAAAATGTAAAAACAACTAATAGTTGCTTGAAAAGGGGAGAAGGTAAAAACCTCTGGGATTTAATGCAAATGGGCTTCAATCAATGGGCTTTTAAGCTTCCTCTAGGTTTTAGATCAACAGCAAAGTCAGGGCTGGCATGGCTTGTAGTGGCTGTTAATGCAACACATGCCTATCATTTGCTGTTGACAGGCATTAATAAAAAACTAATCTGAGGAAATTATGAAAAACCTACATATTATGGAATCTGGTTTATGTTTTGGCATGTGGCAAGCATTGGTCTAATACAAAGGAAACCATCGTGTATAAACTTTACAGGCATTGTTTCCACAGTAGGGGCAATTATTTTTCTTTTTTTTTCTTTCTTTTTTTTTTTTTTTTACTTTGTATGATCTTTTAATTGCCTCAAGGCCCGTACAGGTTTGCTTTGTGGTACCAAGGGTGTTAGTTTCAAGCTTTCTTTTACAGAAGCAAGAACCTTAAACAGCTGTTACTGACTCCTGTCAGCAATAGGAAAGTTCAGCTCTGCGACATCCCTTCTTGAGCTGACTCTGCTCCTCTTCCTCCCAAGCACTGGCTCCTCTGTCGTGTTTCCTGCATTTCCTAAAACTTGAAACCTTCTTAGATTCCTTTAGATAACTCTTTTTTTTTTTTTTTGCCCCTTTTTGGAGGTGCATCACCGGCAGAATTACACATACCACATGCCACTGCCCTGTATTCAACTTTGCCTTTCTCTTTTCATCTGCAAATTGCTCCACTGGTGTTGATGACACAAACACACTTTGTGCACTGATACCTTCTCCTAAGTTTATCTGGAGCTGCTGGGAATTCATTGGATTTCCTTTCCTCCCCACACAGTGTTAAAACTTGCTAGTTTCATCCCATCCACTAGGCAGCATGTGTTATGTCTTAAGACACTGCAAAGTTCAGTTATAATTTGAGGTGTGATCAATTCTTTTTTTTTTTCCTTTCTCTTTTATCTTCGTTTATCTCTGTCACAAAATTATTTTTATTTATTTATGGGAATGTGTGTTTGTAAGATCCTTGGTAAAGTCTTACCATACTGATACATTTTTGTCAGTCTGGAGTATTGTACTAAGAAACTCTGAAATATCTAAAATGAATGCATGAGGGAATTGAAAGAGAAAAAAAAAAGAAAAGGAAGAAGAAAAAAGACACAGAAGACAATCAATAGGATAAGGGTGAGAAAAGGGGTGAAGCAATTCTATAGATAGCCAGGCTGGAATGTGAGCACTAAGAGGAGTCTTTGGATAAATTCAAGCCAGATTTGGCCTGCAGCTCTTAGCTGGCAATTCCAGTAGAAGAGCAGGCCTCTACCCTGTGGTAAAGAGGTACAGAAAAATGCCACTTTGAATTAGTTTCAAAATGTTGCTGTGATGCAGATGAATGGCTTCTAGATGCCGAAGTGCAGTGCACCAACATAATAGCATATTGTTAAGTCACAGTGCCATTAAAGGATATAGTTATTAATCAAATTAAGTCAAAACACAAAGCGAGTACAAATTAGTATCAGATGACATGTCTCACTGTGAGCAGCAAAGGAGGAATGGAGGGAACCTGCCATTTTAAAAGAAAACAATCTTTCAGAAACCTAAAACAGAAGGTGAGGGAGTATCCTGCTACACAGGAACTGGCAGCTGGTATGTGCTATCTGGACAGTATTTGTCTTTACATTCAGATGACAGTCCTTGAGTGCTGCGGTGTAATTGGTGTCTCAGAAGCTTGGGCTAAACTCTGAATAGTGTTTGTTTTTGGAGATGTGGAAAATGTTTACCAGGAAAGACAATTGCACTTGAAATTTAAGGGGCTTAATATTTTTATATCTTTTTTTTCTGTCTTGATACACATCGTGTCAGTGTAATTTTTTTTTTTAATCTCCAGAAGAAATATTAATTCTCGTTGAAAGATGGATTGGGAGTGGGAGGGGTTTAAATTGTCATTTCATTAAATTCTGCAGAAACCCATCATTTGTGGGTTACAAAACTGGTCCAAATATTGTGATTTGTGCATGTTTGCCTCGACAACCTTCCACAACAAGACACAATTCTCCAGTTCATCCCACACGAGCACATGGTTACCCATCAATACAGGGACACATATGTATCCCTGTGTACTGCAGTTTTAGCTTCAGCTGTCTATATTCTTCCAGGTATGGCTAAACTTGATGAGTAGTTTCTTGAAAACAGTGATACTTGTGATACTCACAGTGCCTAGAGCTAATGTAACCACATTTAGTGGTGTTGAAGGATTTGGATTCTCCATTATGATGTGCATCCTTGCAGTAAATGTACTTTCTTTATGGATCATCAGAAACATAAAAATGGATGCAGAGTCTGCTGTGCTGGTGGAATAGAGGCCATTTCCCTCTCTACTTTGACATTCCTTTGTCTGCTCAGGCATTAGATGCATGGCCAGCATGAGATAATCTAATTTAAAAATGACTGTGAATTTTGTTTACAAATAGTTTTTTTTTTTGTGTGTGTGTGTAAGTGTTGGTTTGATTTGGAACAAGACTGGTAGGTGGCTTTGTGAGTTACCTGTCAACGTTCAAGTGTGTTTACTTCATTAATGGTTTCTGAGTGTGAAAGTTTGTTTCACTTCTGCTCTCACTTCCGGAGCCTATGGTTTCCTCATCATCGTGACACTCCCAAGCCTGCTGCTAACATACTGCTGCAGAGGAGAATATCATCGCATGGGATTACAACCTTAAACAAAAGTCACAACGGCAAGGCAGTCAATCTCAGGTGAATTGCTTAAACAGTGCATGTTTGTATTAGCTCAAATGTTAATATAGGCTGCTCTCTGCCATTATGTGTTTGTTATGGGTGACAACACCTGGAGAATATATCTGTCAGGACTGGACAAAGAGCAAACATTGCTCTGACTCAGTTCCTCACTAATAAATGCACTGAGATGTCACATAGTTTGTTATAAGTCTTCTTGCAAGGTATTACTCTATAAGATGAAAGAGAGACCTACAGAAACTGAAAATAGGGATACAGAAATCCAGGAGGGGTATTTGTAGATGACGATAACAAATATTCACTGACTTCAGTAGGATTGATTGAGTCACTAATGGGTAGCAAATCATCTCCTTTCTTAATCGTGGCCTTTTGGTGATAACAAGTTTATAGAGCATCTCAAGGGTACATGCATATGTATCATGATGAATAGAAACAAAGAAAGAGGATGGCATTTCAGGGAGATTCTGCTCGAAATCTTGGAAAGACACAGTCCTAACAGGCTGAGCTCTAGTAATCTTTGACTACATGCTTTATGCTCTTGAAAGGTCACATCATCATTTGCTTACGCTGTGGCTAAAATATGGCATGATGAGCAGGTCTGTAAAGCATTTTCACGGGTGTTATGTTGTGTGACAGCAAAGATTTGGAAATCTGAAGGAACAAAGGGCAGAAAGCTTCTACCATCTTAACGCAGGTCTCAGCATGTAGAGAGGCTGCTCTGCTGCTGGCTGCAAAACAAACTAAAAACAACACATGTGCTTCAATCTTCACTCAATTGGAATGGGCTTAAGAAACACCTTCAATTATTTGTTCATTTGAGGCCTGAGTGGGATGGGAATATAGCAATCATTATAGGGTGTTAAATCAGCCTTTGTGTAATTGGGCACAGCTTCCCTGAAGCAAGTACAGTTGCACCTGTTTGAACCAGGGCTTCATCTGGTCTGCTGAAGGTGAGCTGGAGACCCACCAACACCTTTCAGATGGATCTACCATAAGTCAACAAATGATGATAACAACCTTCAACTGCAACAGCAAATGCTCTTCATTCCAGGAGAAGTGTTTGTAGCCACAGGGGAATAAACCTGTTTTTTGAGAAAGAATGGGCTTTCCATAAGTAGCTGAGATTAGTTCTGAATGTTTGCTCCATCATCGAACAAAGTAATGCAGCCATCTCTTTCTGCTCTATCTATAGAGATAAGAGGAAATATAGGAAGCTTATACAAATTAAGGGCTATGTATGTATGGTCACATATAAAGGTGATAATAGATTCAAAGAGCTGTTCCTGACTGTATCTACATTAAGAAATTCTGATAATAAAACTTAGTTAAAAACAGTTATCAAGATACAATCAGCTTTACACGTTGAATATTCCAACCCCAAAAAGGAAACAAAACAGAATCAAAGCTTCTAATCAGTTTATGATCCAGAGATCTTGCCAGCCAAACTCATTGGAAGAAGTAATGTAAACAGAAAGATGCAAGCAAAGTCAGTTAAGTGGAATTTAAGCTGTCAAGCTACAGTGTAGAACTCCATTACCATATCTCCTCGTGTTTTTTTTTAATAGTATTCTCTGAAAAGCACTAGATGTAATAA
The DNA here is from genome assembly GCF_987193195.1 of Phasianus colchicus. Lineage (NCBI taxonomy): Eukaryota > Metazoa > Chordata > Aves > Galliformes > Phasianidae > Phasianus > Phasianus colchicus. The sequence continues at coordinate 16,087,088 of NC_143447.1, read as the reverse complement.
AGTCAATTTAAAATTTGTTCTACCAATCTTTTGCATCTGTAATTTTCCCATTAAATGTAAATGCCCATGAGGCATGCTATTTGCATTACATTGCATTTGCAGTCTTTAAAACAAACTATAAATCCCCTCCTTGTTTCATGTGATTGATGCTGTGTGTATAAATACCACCATAAACCTCAAAGGGGGCTAACAGTGACAGTAAATTAAAGTTTTCAAGTCTGGCAGCATCTCAGCACTTCAGCCCTTGATCTTAAGCAGCGTTGTTAACCCCCGCCTCATTGCCCTCCTGAACTCACCTTTTTTTTTTTTTTTCCTTCTTTTTTTCCCCCCCCTTTTTCCCTATTCTATTCCTACTCTGATTTCCTTGGGAAACACCTTCTCATCCATACAAGCTGGACCAAGTCAGGAATATGCTGTTAATTAACAAGAGGCTGCAGCTGCTTGCCAGATAGGATGGGGCCTTAACTTAGCTGCCTTGGAATATCTGAGTTCAAGACTCTCAGGGCATATTGGCTTGGAAGGCAATACTTAGCTATGACTCCCATGATTATCCAGCAGCTTTCCAATGGCTAACTGGCTTTTGGGGTACATTTTTTTTTTTTTTTCCCCACCTCCTTTCTTCTCTCCTCCATGATTGCCTTTTTTTGGTTCATTTTTAGGCCACATACAAAAGGAAAGAGATGAAGAAATAAGAGAAACATTCTCCAAGGTTGAAGAAATGTATTCTTCAGTTTCCCAGTTAACAGGTAATCCTGCTCTGCCTTATTAAGTCTTGCTGTAAAACCCATCTTGATTTGATCTTGTTGAGTCTTGATGTCTATCATTGTTTAAGTAGAAAGGGACACTATTTATGCCAAAAGCATCTAAAAGACTGTTGTGGCTAAAGGCAGCCTTTTCACAGGTGAAGGTGTGACAGAGGCCATAAGGTAATACCTGCTCACTCCCACTAAGGGTCTGGCTCTCTTTGCATTAAAACCAAGAATAGTAGCTCAGCACTAAATCCTGTAGTGAGAATTTTTTGTACTTGGAAAGGAAAACTCACTTATGAGAAAATATGTGGTGCAACTACCATACAAAATGTACTTAAATCTATGAGGAGGAGGGAATTATTTTCTGGTCGAGAAAGTGTTCGTAGATGTGATTTCTAAAGATCGTGTTCAGTGGTGGAAAGGAGTGGTAAGGAAAAGGAAAATGAAAACAGAGTGGTGATGGGGCTAATTAATCAATTCACGCTACTATTCTCCACCTGAGACTCTCTGAGAACGTGGGAGTGGGTGATATGGCCAAGGTAGGTGCTGCTTGGGATTTGCAGGCTTGTAGCGAGGGAAGTCTGCAGAGCTTTTCCTATGCTTTCTTCTCCCACCCTATGTGTTCAGGGTTTTTTTTTCTGCTTACAAACGATATTTTAACTTGGTATTTTCTCTAAGTCTCTTTATGCTATAACTTCTAGAAGTTGGTGATATCCAAAGTCCTATCAGGCCTCTTTGTGACATGGAGTGCATTATAATGTAAAATGCTTTTACTGTAACCTTTCTGAAGAGTGTAACTTTTTGGTAAAACTTAGGAATGTGAGATATATATTTTCAAGAGAAAATGGCTGATATATGCAAAAGGAGTGAAAACAAACTGGAAGTGTTATGGTAAAAATGGTAACCTGAAATAAAACAAGCAATGTTGTTAAGTCTAGATTCCCTTCGAAGTAAACTTAACAATGACTGAAGGTGTAAGGCGTTAGCATTCTTTCCTGAGCATGAGTATGTTATGTTCATCTTTGAACATCAATAATTGTATTCAACAATCTGCAACAAACTGTGCAGAATGATGACTCAACAGGTAATTGCTGATGGTTGTTCAATTTCCCTTCCTATAAAACAGTTTCCTATTTTGGAAAGTAATTACTTGAGCATCTGAAGTAGCCAAAGGAAACCAGAGCATTACAATTCTTTTGACAAAGAGGTTCAGAGGTGTCAGGATCATGTACAGGCAAGCAGAGGTTTATCTGTGTCTTTTGACTGATATTGGGTGATGTTTTCCTGAACCTTGTGAGGTCTGAGCTTATGATGTTCTTCCAAAACTGTACAGTTGGACTGTATTCTGCTGTCTGATGCATTTGATAGAGGTCTAGGGATGCAGTCCCTAATCTTATGAAGAAGTCACTAAATGGCTCTTTTAATGCTTTAAAAGTTCACTCAAAAGCAGAAGTTCAATGTGTGTCTTGCAAATAACCTGGGACTTCCCTTCTCCTAGCAACGAATCCCTTGAGAGCTAAGTTTACTGCAGTCAGATTCAAATTTACAAAGTAAAAGGAATAAAAAGCAATTCCGATAGTACTAATATATATACACACAAACATCTATATATTTTAAATACACTTAAATTTCATTAGCAATGATTGTTTAGAGAAATATCATTACATTCCTGGGCTTGGGAGCCTTCTCCAGGGTTGTGAACAATCAAAGATTTATTTGAGCTTTCTGCACACTGGGAAATGAAGACACAGAATCTCATTATCATGTCTATTAAAAGGCAGAATCTGGGGTACATCTAAGAAAAGATGTATTACTTTTTAAACTGCACTGCAAACTGTGAAGTACTACAGGGACTTGAACTATTTAAAAATACTCTGGGCTTATGAGTAAGAAAAAATAGGGTCTCTTTCCCAAACAGTATAAAAATATCACACCATTAAGTTCTGCTGTTATTACAGTCTTGGAAATACGATTGTATCTACTTTTCCTTCAAGCTGGTTGATCCCTGGATTTGAAGTTGGGGTCGAGGGACCGTGGAGGGCTACCAGAGTGAGTTACTTAGGGGACAATGCTGTGGGGGGTATGAACAATGACCAGTTAAATTCTAGTTAACCCCAATTATAAACCTTCACCTTTGTTAATTAGATTAATTAATCAGCAGGCACTCTACTTACAGTGTGTTGGAGGCATACCATCCAACATTTTCACCATTTATTAAAAGTTAAAATCTTTTATGTCATCAGTCTATTGCATGAAAATGGCCATGCAATGTATTGCAATAAAGGTAAAATCAGGTTAAGTTTACCTATAAATTAGAGGGTAGCATTTATTATAACCATCCTTCTTAGAAGTGAAAAATTTGCCTTGCAAGCACTTTCTGTAGTTATTAAAGATCTCCAAGCTATGAATCTGAGAACTTAATTAAAAGCTGCAGAGACATATTCAAGGAAGGGAAGAGTTGAACATCAGTACTGGCAAATTTCTAATGTTTTCTACGTCTTGTTCCTCCTCTGATTAGTGCTTGAAATTCTGCGTGCAATGGGACAGTGTCTTAATGTGCTGACCTCTGGAGAGCTGAGTCCAGTTGAGGTCTGGTTACGGCACAGGTGGTGGGAAATGGGTTTGCTCCTGAAGCTGAAAGGTTGGTTACATCTTCTGGGGCCCTGGTGGTCGCAGCTCCATGAGGAATTCCACAAGGTGGGAAAGCAAAGCGCAACCTCAAAATGGACCTGGTTGGCCTGTGTTGGCCTGAGGAATCCTTTTCATGGTTGTCAGAACAACTCACCACTTGTCATGCTAGCAGAAACCATAGAAGTAGTTTGCATAAACAGGGACAAGTTTTGCTTTCAGTCCCGCATGTGTAATAAATTTACACTAACCCCTCTGAGTACAAGGGAGATAATTCCTAATTTATATTTGTGAGAAAGATCTGTTTTGTCCATGGAATACTTTCAACAGAATGAGTCAAAGCAATTTATATGTGCTCACAAGCTCCAGAACAGCCCTGTGAAGCAGTGAATATATAAAATATAGAAATATATCTCCACTTTACAGCTGTATGAACTGAAGCACGGGAGCTCAGCTCCTGTCAAGGCAATGGTTTAGACTCTCATTTGGACGAGAGATCTGCAGTGACAATATTCAAAGGGGTCTACAAGAAAAGTAGTTGTCAAAACTCAGCTCCTTCTGAACATTTTATAACGTTTCTTTAAAAAGTAGTTAAAAAACGTTGCAGAAAGCAACGTGAATCATGACAATGGTTTTACACTCCAGCAATGTGGCAAGGCTTTTCTATGCCTGCAAAGCTGGAGCTTCTCCTAACTGCGGTTCCTTTTGTTTGTGTCATGATTTGATGATTTCGAGAGAAGATCTTTTCTTGGCTAACCATGTGGATAAAATACTGCAGACATCTTTCTGAGATTTGTTCAAGAAGCCACGTTTTGGCTTTGGAAAAGAGTTTTAAATGTGAAATGTTTGGGGGATCTGTGTCTGAAAATGTGTGTTTATGTAAGAGGTAGCTGCATAGCATTTCTGGCACTATATTTCTATACTTTAAAGCATGTTGCATGGTTGGGAGGGCTGTGCTTAAGGAACTTGAAGGGGAGCAAACCATGTTCAGAACATGGAAGAGACAAGGGGCAGCTGAGCAGGAATAAATGCAGGAAGGGCATCTTAGAAGTGTCACTGAAAGTAAGTAGGAAATGGGTTTAGTCTTAATTAAGACCTACGGGTTTGTTGCAGTTGTGCTGTATTGAGTATCCAGAACATTGCCCTCTTGTTCATAGGTGAAGAAGTGATATTGTTGTGTTAGACTCTCCTTGAAAACCAAACAATCTCATGAGGCAAGCAGGCAAAAATTCCAGATTATGGAAATTAATTAAAGCACACAATACTGCCTTTCTCAGTGTTCAGACTCAACTAATTAGGGATTATATTATTCAAGAACAGCAGATCAGTTGGGATTGTTTTCTGTAAAAATCCGCAGTGAAATATATAGTTACCTGTTGAAAAGAGAGAAATCATGCCCAAGTACAAAGGATGGATTGAGGCACGATGCTGCGCATTGACAAAATAAATTATGAAAACAATAATCATGTTTATCCAATCTCTTTGTGCAAAACTGTTATTTTGATTCCAGTGCCAGCTGTCTGAAACTTTAATTTAAGTGCTTGCTTGAGGCAAGACATTTGGGATACTAGTTTAGAATGTTTTATAGCCTAAGCAATATGTTTTACTAACCTCAAATACTATGATGATTTTTAATGGTAACTATGATATGTTCAAGGGGGTTCCAGGCTGATCTTTGATTTTTAGCAGAACTTAATGAACCCCAATATTTCTTTGACTTCATTAGCTGCCAATTCCCCAGGAGCTGCGGGAGACTTTTCCAGAAGACGAGCACTTTAGATTTGAATGGGAGAATACCAAGTAACTTATTGAGCTACCTTTATTCTAGTGTCAAAGAAGTGTGTGTGTGTGATAGTCATCTGAGGAAACAGTTAAAAAAAATAAATCTGTCTATGTTTGAGTAATATGAACAGGCTCCTAGTCTTTGTGCCTCAGTTTCCAGCAGCATGACATGGTTAACAGCACTTGCTGGGTCCAGAAACCCTTCAGTCACAGTTTCTCAGGTGCTAAATACATCCAGGAAGGTTTGGTTTGAATAGAGATTTAAAAGGATTTTTCTTCTGTTCATTGGATTTTCTGAATCATTGAAGTGGATGGAAATATTTTCAGTGGTTTTGTCGGCTTCTTTTTCTGAAATGTTGGATAAAAAGCATGAATGTATACCTTTTAACCAAAGGGATTACAAACAAGTGTTAGAAAGATTTCTTCAGGCTATAGATGTTATTTTTTTCCTGCTAGGTTTACTTGTTTTGAATGAAATATATCATCCTTGTCAATGAGTTTTCTGGCACTTTAACACACAGTCTAACCCAGAAATTAATGGCTTATTGAAATAACAGCTTTGAAAGGGATATATATATATATATATTTTTTTATTTTTTTTTTCAAAGAATGAGGATTTCATTTGGTACATGCTGGAACACTGATTCAGTCATGCTTTACCATGGAAAAATGACTATTTGCACTCAGGTATACATTATAGTATAGTATGTAGTGTTTATTTTTTTTTCAAACTGTCACATCACTTCACTCGACCAAAGATAATATTTCATTGAAAATAATCTATCCCATATTTTAAGCTTTTTTTTTTTTTTTTTTTTTTAAATAATATCTCTGAAATTTGAATTCAATTTGAAAAAAACCACTCTCTTAGATCATTTTAAATACATTCCTATTCTGGAGTAAGTATTCATAAAGGAAAAATTTCTTGGTTCAAATACATTAACTGTAAGTGTAGCCTTCGTGGACCCATTAAATCCCAAATGAACCCTGGGTTCCCCAGCTGATGGCTTCTGGGCCATTTGCACTATTCTGGGATAATCTGTGTGGCCCTCGACTTTCACTCTTCCTTCAGTTTTCTCAACAGCTCCCCACAGCTCAGATCTGTGCTTGTTGTTCTTTTCAGTTAGCACTCAGTTCTCTGCTCCTCGCCAGGTACCTTTTCTCTGTTTAACTGCAGTTCTTGGTTGTCTCTTTAAGTTTTTCTTTACTGTTTTCCCTCTATTACTGTTTGTGAAGCCAGTGATGTACTGCACACATGCACACACAATTTGGTGAGTTATTTACTCGTTACGTATTGTTTTTACTGGTGGACGTCTTACCAGAAAGGAATTAAATCACAAAATTTACAATGCAGGTTATGTGACTGCAATGGAATAATTCTAAGTTATTTCATGTAATTTTTTAATTGTTATTATTTTTTTAATATTTGTTTTTTTTTCCCTTCCATGATTATAAACAGTGAACATGAAATTAGCTCATATAATGTGATGATTTTGATTTAGAGAAAGTTGGGAAGGTGTATTTATAGTACTTTATTTGTTTATTTTTACTACTGGTGACAAAAAATAAAGAACTGAATGAAAGGTTATTTCATTCAGCCCATTTGTTTTCTCTGATGCAGACTGAATGGTTCTAAGTCATCCTGGCCTCCACTGATTTTGGCATCTGTCAGACAACATCTGTCATTTTTAATCCAATAGCATGAGTTTCCATTACAACAAATCCTTTTCCTATTCAAATTTATGTTGGAAATAATAATTTGGATCTTGTAAATTTTCACTACGAATGGGATGAACCAGTTCTGCCCACATTAGTGAACAGTCTGTTTTCTTGTAAGTGCAACAAAGAAGAAGTTTATTATATTTCCGTCTGAAGTTATCAGAAGAAATGTGCTTTTGAATATTAACTGTCAGTGAGCTAGCATAGTTTTTAGAGCTATTGCTCCTGATTTGGGTGAGGAATTAATCTACAAGGTCACCAGAAGAGCACTGAAGTTTTATCTAGAGTTGGTCCACTTCTAAGGCAAGGATAGTACATAGCTTGCAAAGATAATGGAGAAGTGTTTGCAGAATGTTTTCAACGTGCAGAGTGATATACAAGTAGGAAGCATTGTATCTTTTTCTAAAGAGTGATTTTGATAAATTGCATCAAATTCCAATGCTTCATAGATCATTCCCAGTCTAAGTTCTATGTCCAAACATGCAGTCCTATGTACTAACGTATGATTCTTGCCTCAAATAATTGACTATTTACTTCAAGTCCGAGGAAAGAAATTTGGCGTACAAGTAGAAGACAGATTGGAGAAGATGAGAATAAAGATAATAAGATCACACACTTATATATGTACCAGTGACAAGACAGCTTGAGAGTTAGAGGTTTTCTGAAATGGAGGTGTGTATCTGTTTGTACACGTCTCATCACCCAAAATATTACCTATCCCACCTGCTCTCTGAAACAAGAGAAGCTAATATCCTGGTGAATTAATGTAGTCTAATCCCCTCGCTGGGAAAAATTGAATATGGTAAAAATTTGTAGAAGAAGCAAATGTCGTTGTAGTTGAATTCAGGGAAAGCACTCATGAAAGGGATATGGATTAAAAAAAAAAGTGATTTAATCTCACGTTAGTAGCAAGTGGTGAAGACTAGCATAGAAAGGCTATGCTTTGAAATGACAAATGAGATGGAAAATTCTGGTTTGATGTGCTGCACAGGAGTTTAAACTCAGATGTATTCACTAGCTTAGACTAAAAATATGTCTAATTCCCAGTGTGTTGTCTCCCAGAGAAGTTAATGTGAGGAGTGCTAGAGATGTGACCCCTACAAGGCTAATTTTTGCCCTGCCAGAGGCATTCAGCAGCATCTGAAGCTCTGCTGAGAGGACTGCAGCACGACAGACCTGCTCCCCAGGACATGATTCAAACCTTTTTTATGAGCTCTTCTGTATTCTTGGTTTCCTCAGCTTTTCATAGGAATGAGTAGTATAGTTTAGTCATTTGTGAGGGGGGGAAAAAAAAATGAACTATGAATCAGCTCTCTGGGAGAGTTCCTTCCCTACTGGTAACCACTCAGTCCCTCAGTCAGGATCTTGCTGCTTCTTTTTCTCATCCCATACTATTTAGTGTATTGTCACTGAGCCACATAAGACTCAGAGATCATGTTTAGAGATAGCATGAAATCTGAAAAAGCAGAATTTCCAAATAGAATGAATCCATCAGTTTGATACTAATCCCTGCAGGAGACATGGGAATTAATTTCTCTGTCTACATTGCATGTTGGAGGGACTCCTTGTAATGTTTGGTTTATTTTTAAATGCAACTATAAGCATAAAGGCTTCCTATTGTATTTAAAAAAAAAAAAAAAAAATCCATCATAATGTAAATCACATAAATTGTGAGGTGAAAGGAAAATGATGGGGTCTAGGCTCGGATGGTGCAAGTTCATGGCATTTGTTGGATGGTTGTATTTGGCGTTAAACTGATGAATCTTGTTGGAAGCCACGAAGCAGGGAAAAAACCCTGGAACATAGTATCATTGTATTTATTCACTAGAAAAGCTCCATTTGTGAACCCCTGGATAAGCATAGGGGAAGTGTTGTAATTTTAGAAGATACCTCTTATTGAAATCTGTTGATTCAGCAGTATGCAAGAGCAGAAATTCCATTGCGTTTTTATCTAGTTTTCACTATGTGCTGAATTGGACTTTGAACATTAAGTGAGTGCCGGTTGGGAAAGCCTTGCAGCACAGACATTATTAATAATGCTTAAATCCAAAAACAGTTTTTTCTATTGCATCTCAGTTACTGGATTTAATTAGCATCCAGTAGCCGGGAAGAGAACAGCAGTGACAACTGACATAAAGTCAGGTACAGAAGTACCGGGAAATCCATGCAGTCCAATTGTGATATGAGATATAAGACGACCCATGAGCATTAGAGTTACATCCATCAGTATGGTATGGTTGTTCATTAGCCAATAAGATGCCTTCTTTTCATCCTACTCCTCTAGAATCAGCAACTTTGCCTTTGCAATTTGTTTCTTTGAGCAATGAAAATAGATGAGTTGATTGTTGCAAAAAATCATATATCTTAATATGCATTTTATTCTCTCTGCTATATATTTCTGCTGAGAATCTGTAACAGATCATAAAGAACGTATCTTAAATAAAAACAGCGTATCTTAAAGGCACCCTGTGAGTGCAATTAGAAACATTTCCCATCATACAGCAAAGATAATGTTTCCTAAATGCTCTTAATTTCATACATCTGTTATGCTCTGTCATGAATTTTTTTCTCCTCCCAAGACAATTTTTGAAGGTTTCTGCCAATGTAATTCAATTTAAAGCTTTTAATGTCAGCTCAATGGGTCATGCCACATTCTCCACATTTGTATTAGCTTCTCCTCTTAGGAAAGGCAGCAATACGATGAATACTTGTAATCAGTAGCCAATGTTCATGAGAAATAGCCACAGCATTTTTCTGTTATTTGCTGTCCATATGTTGCAAACGTTCTTTTCTTGTCTTTAATATATACACAGCCATGTAGACATGCATTGAACATACATCTACAGAATATGTTTACATGGTGTTTTCTTGGGCCACAAGTTATTTGTACTGTTTTTAAAACTGCAAAGCATCTTCCTTAGTCACTTCTTTTCAAAATATGTCTAGCAATTCTTGCGCTGTTTAGTAAACAATTGCCATGCATTAATTTTTGACTTTGTTTTAAAACTATCTTCAAAAGTGCTGATTTCACATTACTTTTCATTTCAAGAGCTACCATTCCACTTGGTACTGATCCTGAAGAGCAGGTTCAGAGGCTTCTCTGACACCTCTCAGATGAGTTTTATTTTCATTAACGCTAAAAATAAGTTCTCAGTTCTCCTATTTCTGCTACCAACAAGGTACTGCAGTAGTAGAGACCTCTAGCAGTGGGAGTATGTGGAGGAATGAGTTAGGAGAACTGATTCATGGGGCCACAGTCCGTGTCTCAACCTTTGCTTTAATCACCAGTGGAGCTGGGAAGTTGCCTCCACTTTTTGTTGCCTCAACAATTCGCAGATTGAGAAGTTGTGGAAATATTTTGTTTGTGTGTTTTCAATGGAAATAATATAGTTTGAGTAGTTGAAATAGTTGAAATAAAATTGTGTGGTTTTTCTTTGCTGGGATGGCTCCAACCACTCTTCATGTGACAATAAAATCTCACCAATAAATTGCGTCTTAGGATTTTTAAATGGGAAGGCTGGAGGTTCCATTTGTCCCAAAGATGCACTCCTGCCATTTTGCCTACATCTCCCACGGTGCCCTGCAGCCATGTGATGCCCATGGGGAGCCGTGATGTGACTCAGTGGGATGTTTGCACTGTGCTAGGGAGCAACGTGGGGCAGCTGGCCTTCCTATAATCCATAGGCAGTCACTTTGTGAGACCAGTTTAAGTGCTCTGGGTTAATTTAAAAGGCTAAATGTTCTGAGTGCCAGCTTGTAATGAAATACATTGATGTTTATGACAACAAATCTTTTCTGTTCCCCCTACTATCAGTATGTCCTTTAGACCACACATGCTTTGATTTTTGTCATGATAACAAAGTGATTTTTCTAAAGGGAATTCCAACACAGATTTTGTTATAAAACTGCTTCACCACCACCCTTTCAGATATGAAGAGGCTCAAACACATCAAGATTTGATAGCAAAATAAACGTAGAATCTGTTTTCCCAACAGAATTTGTGGCCAGGGAAATAAAACCAAAGGACTTTTACCCTCAAACATCAGAAAAAAAATCTCAGAAAAAGCAAATACCATCACCAGAGCCTGACCCTGCAGCCCAGGAGACCCCTTTGCCTCATGGCTGCACACCAGCACTGCTACAATTGATCAGGAAAGCAGCTTTAAAAACTCAGTCTAAGGCTTTCCTGATTACCTTAAAATAATCAGTGAGCCGCTTGAAACCAATACAGCCACAAAGCAGAGCTCCCAGCCTGCTCTCTGCACGCTGACAGGCACAGCCTAATGACCCTAGAGAGCAGCCAGCCCTTCTGATGCAGCATCATCTGCTCTTCAAGACTAAAGTGACGTGTCCTCTGCTCTCCACGTGCTCCGCAGACCGGGAACGGAGCAGCATCACTCCTGACACAATCCCCAAAATGACACCTGTTCAGCACAGATGCCACACGGGGACTTGGAGAGCCGGTCCCTTGCAGCTATGCAATCACAGATCAGTTTTCAATGAAATATTACTTACTTGAATCAGTGTTGTCTTGGTTCCTCGTGAAGGGTGCAGCAGGCATAAAATGCGGTATTGATTTCTGAGATGTAGCTCAGTCCTCTCTTCAGGGCCGTTTCAAAAAAAATGCAAAGTATTTCTTTTCTTTCACACCTGAAATCGCATCACCTTTAGAAACGGGAGGTCGAGGCTCTTTTATGTCACCTTGTATTTATCTCCTATCTTTTTTTTTTTTTCTCATCCTCCTCTCTTCATCTCGCAGTTTTTCTTTCTCCTCCTTGAGTTTTTATTGCCTCTTTGGCTCTCCTCTTAGCTCCTGCTCTAATTTCTGCCTTTTCCCCTGCTCTCCTGAGTGCTTTTAGATTCTGATCTAATTTCTCATGTCTTCTCCCAGTGCTGCTCTCTCTCCTTTCTATCTTCCTGACCCTCACCTGTTCTCCTTTCTGTGGCTCTGACTCCAACTCTTCTGATCCCATACGAGGCACTGGATTTCAGTTTTCCTTCTTGCCATTTCCCGCATTGTTCTTGGGCTGTTTTTAGCAGTCATTTCAATAAAGTTTTCCCTGTTGTACACAGAAACACAACGTCCCAGGCTCTCATACTAATACTTTTTTTCCTATGTTTCCTCCCATCTCTATGATTAGCGTGTGTATCTTTTTAAATGAAACTGTAGAAACGACGACGAACTAGGTTTTCTGAAACAATAATGTGTTGCTGCCATCCTCCCCTGACAGACAAGGGTTACTTTTTTTTCCTGAAGCCAATGTGAATTTAAGTCTATCCCACTGGTTTGCTTTAATTAATTTAGGTGCTAAGGAGGGGTTCAGATCAGAAATCACATTCCTGAATCTGTGTCTCAGTGCTCTGCAGCATGCAATAGGGCAGAATTAATATATTTTCCAGTTATATTTCAGAGTATATAGGAAAACTATAATTTGCTGAAAAACACTGCTGGCTAGGTTACTAAAATGAATGTTTTAACTGTAAAAGGTGCCACAGAGGCTTAAGCAACAGTTACGATAGGCTGTGTCTGAAGCTGTGGTACTGCTAATCCCAACATTTCCCTGATGTTCTGGATGGTCTCAGAGGAAGGTACATTGAATCCTGAATATCCAAACGATGTTACTAAGCAGCTCGTCTGTTTTGCCAAGGTTTGCAAACAATTCTTGCATAATTTGTGAGAGCTGAAGAGTATCCAGGGTATAATGCCTACAAATATTCAGGCTGATGTGTTGACTGTTGTCATATGGACTGGTCATATGTATGGTAATAATTTGATACCATAACTGGATAAACCCAAAGCTTAGACTTAGGTCCACACTACAGATACTTGTGGTTGCAAGCTTGAAATTCTCTTTCAATTACTTTGTGTTTTATTTGCTTAAAACACATTCTGAAAATACCAGTAAACTTGTTCATTACGGTCAACATAAAAAAAGATTTCTGTGCTTTGCTCTGTCTACAAAATAGCAACTTCTGATATATTATTTTAAATATAGCCATGTACATTTATTTATGTACAGTTTTCCTAAATTAACATTAGCTTTTTTTTGTTATTGCACCCATGTTTAGGATAAATGATCCGATTTCTTTTTGTGTAATGCCAATTCCTGTACAGTTCAAGGAGTTCTGGCTTCTCCATTTTTTTCCACTAATCCAGGGTTCCCCAGCTGGAAAGCCCAATCCAACGCCCATTAGAAGTATCATCCAGGGTCTGATTACTTTCAACCTGGCTTTGATCCAGGAATATGCTCTTCTTCTGAACAGGAAATCAGATTTTGGAAACAAGTGAAAAAAGGATGACAGATGACCGTAGCCTGTGCTAATTTCCATTTCATGGAAGTTCCATGGAAATCAATAGATCAGATCCTAATCTCAGTAGCAAAACTCCAAATCTCACATAGTTCTCCTGAATTTTTCTGGGTTTAGAACAGTGTGCTCTGAGGATTTGGTTTACTTTTTGTTTTAATAAATTACAGCAGTATTTAGCCCTAATTTAGTCTATCCTAAAAGACAAAATGCAAAACCATTGCACAATGCAGACACATTTCTCTTGCAGAGCTGTGTTTGAAACAACGTAAAGACTTTGAACACTTTAAAGCTATTAAGTGGTCAGCTATTGAGCTAAACATGACTCAATACTGACACTGATCTCACAGGAATGCAACAGTCTTTGCCATAAATCCTGGACCAAAGCTTTCTCTCTGCTCTTCTATGGTGTTCATGTCCAGTACATGATTTCCTGTGATAAGCCAGGTAACAACTTCACCCAGCCCTGTCCCTAAACTAGAAGTTGCCTTCAGTAAGGTGTTGCTGAAAGCAGTGTCACTTTCCAAAGAGTCTTCAATGGAAAATATTTTATTTCGCTGTAAATGCCTTGAAGGAAGAATTTAAATTCAGTAGAATCTAATATAACATGTCATTTTATATTCTAGCATTCCACCAGGCAAAGGTAACAGTTCAGTGAAAGCACACGTTCCTTCCAACATGCCACTGAGCTGAAACAGTGTGTACATTATATATATTTTTCCTTCTTTTCAGTCTTTAAAAGAATTTTTCAATTTACAAGCTTTAATTTTTCATAAAGTAACCACTTTTGCTTGGCAAATACAAGGCTGAATGAAATTTGCTGTGAGTACATTCCTCACTGAGTCAGAAGGAATTGAATAGCTCAGGAAAATAGTTTTTGGAGCTTTTGCTGTTTGGGCTAATTACTGGGATTAGTCAAGAGATATCAAGCCAAGATATACTGGCTTGATAATAATGTGTATCTTAGACATCTAGAATTATTAGTAATTTAGCTGAGATATGTGAACCTAATATACACCTGTGAGAACCTTGAATTTAAGATAACATTGAAAATCTGCCCCAGTCTCAGGTATGAGTATATCTGAATCAGATACTTCCTATATGTTTAGTCAAAATAACCCCTGGGTCTGTACAAATGCAGACTAAGAGCAGACCAGAGATAGGCCATATATAAATTCTTTATGGAGAGTTGTGTACACTAATTAATAAATACAATTTTCTAAGAGCTTTCTGAACCTTGAATAAACATTGCTTAAACAAACAGATGCAAATTATTAATAGAAACTGTAATCTCTCTTTTATTCTTATTTGGCCCTAACCATTTTGATACCAGGAGATTGGAAGATCAGAACAGGTTGGCTTTACCAAATAGGAATATTAAATTCTCCAAAGCATGGAAGAAACTGTTTTGGGACTGAAGCCCCATGCAAATTAAAGAATAACGAATCCTGGACTGTCCAAATCTTCTTGTTTAGCTTCTAGTGGTAAAATCTATGCTTCCCACTAGCTGTTAGATATCCTTGTGTGACTGCAGTGTTGTTTTATGTATGTGAACCAACCTTGCAATATAAGGTGACAAACAAAAAAGATGGAAAAATATATAAAATGGAAAAAAAAAAAAATTCTACTCACTACCTCAGGCTTTAAAACTCTTCTTACACACTTCGGCACGAAGTCTATTAAAGCAGAATATAGTGGAAATACAATATACAGCAATGAATGTCTCCAAACCAGCAATTTAGTGCTAAAGCTGAGGGCAGTTCTTATGCACCGACTTTTAATACCAAGACGATTTGTGGTCTCACAAAGTTCCTGCCTTGGGCAAGAATTGTGCTGTGCTCTAATAGGTCTAGTTTGTTGACTGTCAGAATAATGGAGAAATTGGTAGCAGAGGGCCTGAGCGCTGTAAACAGCTGAGATAATTAGAAGGTCTGTCAGGAGGAGAATAAGGCTGGAGTAGTTTACGCTCTGTCACGGTGCAAAATAGCTCGTTCAGAAGACAGTTGGATAACATGGGATGCATTGCCTTGTGTCCTAGCATGCTTGGATGGAGGTGGGGATAGAGAGCTTCTCATCAATTTGACTTTCTTTGTTGGCTTTCCCACTGCATGCTTGCAAGAGTTGATGTTTAATCTCAATAAAACGATATGTCTTGCAAGTAAAATGCTGGCTTGTTTTTTTTTTGAGCCAGGCTGTGGGGTTAACAGGAAGCTCGTAGCAGAGGGAGGCTGAGGAAGCCATGGGGGCTGGAGAAAGACCCTCGAGCAATGCAGGTGCTAGAAATGCTGAATCCTGAAGAACTCTGGGTGTCTTAAAGAGGATGATGCTAATGGAGAACGCTCCATTGCGTGTGAAGCAGCATTGCAGAAGTTGTGAATGCCAGAAGCCTGGTGCCTTAGCCAAGAAACTGGACAATAGGAAGCTAATGATCTAGAAACTGCTGCCGCTAAGTCACTTCATGGCAATGGAGTAGGATGAAATTGGTGCTGGTTCTTAATTTAGGGTCTGACTTTCAGAAAAATGAAGTTGTGCTGTCTCCTGCATGACTAGCCTTCTAAAGAGTATGGCAACTAGGAGGCAAAAAGGCAGTTTCTTGAAGTAACTGGTATTTCGGAAATATGAAATGAGTGTGAACATTCAGGAATCAATAAGATTTGAAGTTACCGTAGAATCGCAGTATCATGGAATGGCTTGGGTTGGATGGGACCTTAAGGATTGTCTGATTCCAACCCCCTGCCATGGGCTGGTTACTCCCCACCAGATCAGGTTGCCCAGGGTCGCATCCAACCTGACCTTGAGCACCTCCAGGGATGGGGCACCCACAGCTCTCTGGGCATCTGCGCATGAGCCTCTGAGCATATCAACTTCTACCTCTGCTCCTCTCTGTCCTTCTAACCACCTGAAGAGCTGTTGCTTTAACAAATCAGTTGTCTTTTTGAAAGGACTGGAGGAGTCTTTTTTAAGCTCCTGCAACAGCAGGCAGCAGACAGTGCATGATTGCACTGGGACTTATGAGCCAACTGCAGCTCGCCGCTGGTAGCTGTGTACCAGACGGCTTGGCCTGCAGAGAGCAGAGCCTCGCTGAGGCTGAGTGCTCAAAAGGAGCCCGTGGAAAGAGGGAGAATGTCTGAAAATGGAGGTGCATGGGGACAAGTGGTGTAAAAGGGCTAATTATCTTCCTATTCCCTTTGCATTGCTTATTAAAGACCACCAAAAATAGCATCTACTTAAGGACATATTTTTTAGGATTTTTTCCCCTCTCTGTTAAGTTAAATGGATAACCCTCCTGTCATTGGGTGAAGTGGAATCACTCGTGGAAGATGGAGCTGGCCAGAAGCCACCTCCTGACAGCAAGAGGCAGGTCTGAACAACAAAATTTGGATCCAGATCTGAACTTCTCTCACATCCAAATGTGCTTGGATCCAAGACGTTGGCTGACACCCATCTCCTCTACATCTACACCGTGATTATGTGTGAATGGCCCTATTGCTTCACACCACACTCAGTGTAATCACTTCCATTTGGGCACCATGCTGCAAGAAAATCTGCTGTCATGATGGCCGATGTGCAGTGCTGTGCTGGGTGAAGATTCCCTCCTAGCCCTCCCAAGACATCATTTCCACCTGGAAACAGACTCGATGAGCCTTACTGATGACAACTTCTATATTTACAGCTCTTATTATTGTCAACTTTAACTCCATGTTTAAATGGGGAATCCTTCCCCAAATGGGTGTCAGAGCATGATGCACTTGACAGCCTGTGTGTGCACGCAATGAGCCTGATCCTGATGCTTTCTTCACATCTGTTTCATGCCTGTGCAACCCCATTAACTTCAGTGGAATTGTTTCTGATAGGAACTTGATGAATACCATATTTTCCTGTGTATCACCCACAGATTATCTATAAAAACTGAGATTCATCAGCAGTGTGGGTTATACACAGATGTAAGTAATGTGAAGGGAAGTTTACTTTGGGGCCCCATCTTTCCCAGTAGCCTCACAGTCTCTTCTGGCTCTCCCATTTGCTTCATTTCCCTAGATATTCCCAAATTACTGTACTTCAGATTCCTCCCTGCTTTGTGTTCTGCCCAGCCCTGATGACCTCTGATTATTGGTGACTTAGGAAAAACCTCTGGGGACATATTTTCAAGTGCAACTATTTTTAAAGGAGTACCAATTTTCAGAGTTACCCAAAATATGCAAAAAAAAACCCACCCCATAGTAACTGATATATGTATATGTATATTTCTTTTTGCTGATTGAAATGTACTAGGAAAAGAAATTGGTTGGGTCAGCCTGAAGGAAAATTTCAGTTTTGTGACTGAAATTAAGCCTGGGAAAAAAGTAAAAAAGAAAAAAAGATTTATGTTAGATGAAACGTTTCATTTAGTTGTCAGGTACTTTTTTTTTTTTTTTTTTCTAACTTTAAGGTGTAATTAAGTTTGGCTAAATTTGTCTGAAAACGTCATTATGAAATAAGAAAATGAATTGAATTATTTCAAGAACTTTAAGCTAAAACACACTGACTTTTTCATTCCATGCCTCCCAATAAGCTATCTGCTGCTTAATATGTTTCTCAGGAAAAAAAAATGTGTTTAAAATCTACTCTTGATTAACATGAGGGAATAGGTGAAAGAGATCCTGCTTATTTGAGCAATCATTTGCTCTCCCTTAAGGTGGGAAAAGTGAACAGAGGTGAAGGCCAAAAAAATCCATAATAATTTTTGGCACTTAAGCTCTTTTTGGAAGTCGTGTACACAGCTTGTGATGAACTACAGATAATGTCATGTAGCAAAGCCTAAGACACACAGCAAATCACTAGCAGAACCAGCAGTACAAGTGTACCGTGTGGGATTCCTTATGTTATATAGCAACAACCACAATTATTGTTTTACATAAAAATGTGTATATAGTCCATGACCAAAGCTATCATTTTCTCTTTGTATTGTGATCCTTTCAATTCTTTTTTCAAATGAAGTCTGCATGGAGCAATCATGGTTGGATGCCCTCTGTTGAACTTCTAACAGAAATGTGCTCTCATTTCTTAAGAAAAGCATCTGATAACTTTTGACCTCACATACACCTCAGCTACTGTCAGAAGAAAAATGCAATAAATACTGCTATGGGAAGAAAACAAAATGATTATCCTGCAACCTAGTAAGCAATTACAAAGGGCAAATTTCTTGTACCCTCTGTAATTTTTTGCCATTAGATAATTAACATCAGAAGTATTAACGATCATTTTAACAGATTACCATATAATTATAATGTGTTTCTTCATTTAGTCATACATACTGTACAAAGGCTTCTAAGATTTGGGTATTAATTGAAAATGCATTATTTATTGGCTGAGCTGAGTAACAACCCACACTTGTAACCAAACCTATTAAACAAATGCTGGCCCAATCATAACTAGCTGTCAATCCGTGGTTACCAGAGCAGTTCTTAGTGGATGCAAGTGGCACCAGCCAAACTCAAATTAAGGATCAAATGAAAAACTGTAATAGGTCACAATACTCACTGGGATCACAGACCCAGAAATGTCACATCTCTGACTCGTGTTAACTTCATCTGGAATGAAAGCTAAGAGTGGAACAAAGGCACTCACGAGTTTACAGGGCCAGCACATGCTGGTGGCAATGCTGCTTCTTAGATTAATTAATTTCATAACATTTCCATAATACAGTTTTACTTAGTGTACTTTTCATAATCTAATTTTAGTTGAATTGCCTTGCACAATCTGCTCAAAATGTGTTTACGATTCAGAATTGTTAGAGACCCCTTTTCATTTTGTGCTTTGCTGCCTTTATAAAATCTGCCTAAATTGGTGAAATAAGTTAGGGGAATGCTGCCAAAAGCATTTTTTCTGCTATCCTAACATTCGAACTAACTCACTTGGGCCAGGTTTGCTGCACTTCCCATGAATCCTCTCCTGGCGATATGTGGACAGGAGAGTGGGTGGAAGAACGAACTTCAGGGGAACGCTGCAGATTTTTCTGTGGGAAGAGATTTTTGGGTGGGGGGCTGGAAAGCTGATTCCAAATTACATACTTCCAATTTGGGAACAGATATGGCCCATGCGACCTAAGCATCTTGTCAAGACAGCTTGAATTTGAAATTGTGAATATGCATGTGGATGAGCTACAGACCCAAAATGATTCATACACTGATTCCACAGATCCTTCTGAACAGATGAAATCCACCCTTGGGTAAAAGGCTGGGAGAAGGCTCTCAGAACTTTGCTCACATGAGGTGGAAGAAACCTGTTGGAGTGTGTCCAGAGCAGGGTCACAAAAATGACCCAGGGGATGGAACACCTGCCCTGTGAGGATGGGCTGAGAGCTGGGGCTGTGCAGCCTGGAGGAGAGAAGGCTACGGGGAGACCTGAGAGCAGCCTCCCAGTATCTAATGGGACTGTAAGAGAGGGGGCATGGTCCTTAACAGGGTCTGTTGTGTTAGGACAAGGGGAAATGGTTTTCAAAGTAGAAGAAGGGAGATTTAGACTGAATGTAAGAAATAAGCATTTTATGATGAGGGTGAGGCACTGGCACAGGTTGTCCAGAGAGGTGGTGGGTGCTCTGCATATGGAGACACTCCAGGTCAGGCTGGATGGGACTCTGAGGACCTGATCAGCTGTAGGTGTCCCTGTTCAGTGCAGGGGAGTTGGACAGAGGATCTTTAAAGATCCCGTCCAACTCAAGTGAGTCTACAATTTTATGATTCTATGTATTAATATAATAGGGATCTGATGGATGGAACTCAGGGCTGCATACATCTGTATGAGGACTCAAGAGTGAAATTCTTGACCAACCGAGATCTGTGGCTCAATTTACACTTTTCAGGCAGGATAGGATTGAAGTTCAGATGTCTTTGGCCACTCATCTTCATGGATATTGAACTTTTTTTAATCTAAAAGATGACTTTTTTTCCCCTGCTGCTACCATTTTCAGCTGTATGAACTGCTATGATGACACCCTACAAAGTTGCCATTATGTTGGTGATATTAGTATTAATCACACATTGCTGGATACTGTAATTGAATAGTTTTTACACAGATGATATTAACTGATAAAATATGGCATCCTCATGAGAAAACATTACCTTGAAATATTAGCGTTATAATATGTTAATTTCTATGGAGGATACGGCTACAGATATATGAGGAGATGTAAATTTCCCAGCACTTCTGCTGACAATTTCCATGTCAACATAATTCTTAGGAATCCGTACTCACTATTTTGTGATGACTTATATGATGATGTATAACAACTTAAGGGGGCTTTAAAATGCAGTATTTTGACTAATGCAGTTTAGTAAATAGCATACAAGGCTGCTGCTTCCTTTCGATTCTAGGAAGGCTGATACTAGCCCTTGATGCCACCAGGAAGTCACCAAGTTCCTGAGGTGCTCAGGATGCTCTGTGTGCATTGCTGCTGTGCATTAATGGTGAGAGAGGAGGTTCTGGGGAGAGGCAGCAAACTCATTACTGAAGTTTTACAAATGGGGGCTAATACTGGGGAAAGAAAAAATGAAGAAGAAAATAAAAGGATAGGGGGTTACATGGAAGTTCTGCACATCTTTCCAAAGGTGTTAGAAATCAAACTTGAAGGTTGAAATTCATGGCCAGGAGTGCATAGTTCAGACAGTTTAACCCATCTGTAGACTTTTAATTCTGATCTATCTTATGTTTTCCTTATGCTGTGGAGGAATCCCAGACAAAATTTGGATCTGATTGTGTGTTTATTAGCATGCACTGAAGTGAACTGTGTCAGGGCTCTTGCTAACCCTTGTCTCTGGAGGCAAAACCTGATGTCTACAGCACGCTACCTCATTCCTCATTGCTCACAAATGGTTTACACCACCTATCTCCTCTGGCCTTGCTGACTTCTGCTGATGTTCTCTGTGGTTTCCTTGGGAAAACAACCTGGAGCAAAATCTGAGCCTGGAACAACCAAGGGGCATCCTGAAGATGAGGAGATGCAGCAATTGGAGGGAACTCTGCATTCAGAAGCAGACAGCCAACATAGCCACCTCTCCTGGGCTAATCTGAATTAATTGGTGCTATTTGTGCCTTTGATACCCAAATGCAGACCCTGGGGGTGGGAGTTCTCATGAAACAAGTGGCCACTTGGGAGAGCAGTCCCAGGTCCAATCATGTCATGGGCTCATTCATCTCCCACAGTAATTCACTACTCACTTCAGTCACTCTAAATGTAAAACAGCTGCTGCTGCTTTAGCCCTCTTTTAAGGTACCCACCAACAGCTTTAAACCAATCCTGAATGGGTCCCATCCCATAATAGTCTCTCACACAGTGGTCATTTGGAAACAATTAACCCTTGATTCAAGATACTCTTAAAGAATCCTTTTGCAAGAACCCCTTTTTTCTGCTGTAGTCAGTTGTGATGCCTCTCCCTTTGGATGAGAACAGCTTTATCCTTTAGAAGCAGTTCACTATGTATGTAGTGCCAGGACAGGGAGGAACAGGATTTGTATATGGATATGTATATGGAGCTGCTGGGTTATTATATGGGTTTTATCTTCCTCCCCCCAACCCCCCCACCTTGTCCGTACTCAGCAAAGAAATCTGCCCAACTGAAACAGTACGGTGCTGTGTCTAAAAAAAAAAGATTATTTCCTCTCCCTTTTCCCCCCACAGTACCTGGGGGTCTCTTTCACTTTGCATGTGTTCAGCACCACAGCTATCCCTCGCCTTTCTTGGTCTCCAGTGATAGGATGAGCTGGAGATTAATCTGTTTTAAGGAGAAGCATCTGGCTTTGAGCTAATAAAATATCAATTTGTAACAGGGAGGAAAAAGCTCAGCAAGTGGTCTGCATGCTCAGGGCTTTGAGACCCAATCTGACTCAGGAGCTGAATACCACTTGGGAATTTCAGCCTGTGCTCACAGCACTTCAAAACCCTTTTTTCCATGTGGTGGTCTCAACTTTCTCCGAAGTGCTGTGGTTTCAGACTGGTTGCTTTTTTCCATTGAGTATCACTCAGCTGCAAATCCTGTGGGACCCCCTGCCTGCCCCTTTCCCTCATGGCCCCATGGCCAGATGTGGTGGCCCCGCGGCCAGATGTGGTGGCCTCTCGCTGGGATACTGAGCTGGCAGCACCCTTGATCCAGGCAGACAGACACTCCTTAGCCAACTTCTGGAAAGCCTCCCCCCGCTCTGGACGGCTCTGACACAAACCAGCTGAAGACATTGCAATGCCAGAAAGTGTTACAGCTGGACTGCCTGACAGATTGGCAGCATGCACGCTGATTTGGGGACCGTATTTGGGGGCCTGCAAAGTACTCACTGTCCAGGCACCGAGCCACTAATCACAGTTTACATTAGGCAATCAGATACTTTTCCACTACTGAATGATCCACTCTTTTTTTTCTGCCTCTTTTTTTTTTCACCTTATGAGACTCTGTGTGTATACGCAGTACCTTCCCTCTGTGCTTCACATCTGAGCCTTATTTGAACTTGTATGTAGTGCACAGGCACTAACAGGGAGTAACAGGGTGCCCAGATCGCTTCTGCTCTGTTTCCTCTTCCCCACGCCCCAGCCTGATGTCTGCCTGCTTCTGTACTGACCTGCTTGGTTCACACAACCCATGGGCTCACCCACGTATGGACAAATCCATACACAGAAAGAAAGGCGAGATATTTCATGACACTCTATAGGATTGGGGCAGCCTGTCAGCCCTTAGAACCCAATGAGAGGTTTTAATTACAACTCAGAGATCAGATATTCATTGAAAACAATAGATTTTAGAGTAATTTCTCTAGCATGCTGCTCTTAATCACTTTTACAAAGGAGTGTTTCATTACGAATGAATCTGTGTCAGCCCCATACGTCAGCTCTGATTTCTGCATTGGCCCAGCCACGATGCTGTAGATATATGTTCATGTAAGATAAGTGTGCCGTGGCTGGTTGTCTAATGAATATGGCCTCATTTACAATGAGGAGGGCTCAGGCCTGGCTACAACCCAGACTTTCTATTCCAAAGAAATGCTGACATTTTGGAAAACCTTGGTCTCTGTCAGAATCAATAGCTGAAATTTTGATATTTTCCAAGCCAAAAAAGGTGCTCTGAGAAATATATGCTGTATTAAAACATTAAATAACAGGTGCCAATTTAAGAAAAATATATAAACACAGATCATGAAAATTCAGATTTTAATATAAAATTGAACTGAAATTAACAGAAATGTTTTGATGTTGGCGAAATGAGATATCATAACTTCTCACCAATGTTTTTCTGCCACAGCCGATCTATTCCTATAAAAACATTTTGATTTTAATGGATCTGTATGTTTTCCACTGCATAATTATTTTGTCAAAAAAAAAAAAAAAAAAAAAAGGAAAACAAATTGCACCATGTGAGAGGGCCCCAGACTTGTCCCACTGAAGAGAGTGTTGGGCAATTGACCTCAGTGATCTCCACCTCTGCTGGTGCAGGGTCAGCCCCTGAGGTTCAAGCAGAGCCTGAAGGAGACTTTAATGTTTTAACAAATGTTAAACTGTACTTTTGGGGTTAATATTGTGGTCTTTGCTATTCCTGTGAGTCCTCACAACTAAATAGATCTTTGCCAATTATGGCTCAATTTCCCCATCTGAAAAATGGGAATGCTGCTGTTGGCTCACTTTTCTTAAGATCTCTGCCTAGGTAAAGCACTCCTAAGCACCAATTAACCTTGTTACTCAATTCCTGTGTGTAAACTCTGGGCTGATGGGAAGAAATGGGCACTCATAGTGTTGTGCAGATAGAATACAGGGGTTTATTTCAGGCCCAGATTGCAGCTTCACGGTTCCTGGGGCAGAGCTGAAGCTTGCAGGATTGTTTATTTCCTTCCCTGGAGATCCCACGATGCAACAACCAACAAACCACCCTGATGACAAAATGTGAGCTTTGTGAGAGGAGGACATTTATTAGGTAAACATGGTGAATAACTCGAGTGTGTGGATGCAGGTTGGAGTGAGAGCATAGGACTTGGGAAGCGTTTTACACATTCAGGCAACTTCGATGTGCCACTAATAAAATTAAATGTTGGAGCATAAATGTTTTAATTTTAGTGCAAATGCTTCAAGCAATACCCCCTCCTGCACCTTTTTTTCCCACCCCCACCATGGACTAATCCATTTAGAGACAAATTTACATTTTATTTCTCTAAACCCTATTAGCATTAATAGAAAGGTCAGCACTAAAAAGGCAGCTTCAGAAGCTAATGTGCCAGTGTGCTGTGCTCTGCGACCAGACGAGGGCACGTGGGTCTCTCACCCACTGAGTCTGACAAGAATCTGTAATTTAAGAGGAAAGTCCCCTCTCTAGACATCCCTGTGGCTCATGGAGATCATCATGGACACCAAACAGAGCTTCTTTTCTTGAAAATGAGAGCGGAAAAAAGGGAA